>NC_141021.1:21683750-22057500 GCF_052040795.2 Danio rerio
GTTTCATTTTTCCCCCTTAAAGACCTGCAAACATTCAATCGACAGCCAATGAACCGAACAAAGAGATCTTTTTCTTTTTAATAATGTTAATAGATGTTTTACTCTGACATACATCATAGGTCTACAGTGGAAGAAAGAATCATTCTGTTACATTGTGACTTCTTCATCTTGCTGTTCTGTGATGGTGGATAATTTCCATTGACACAGGTTGATTTATCTTAAACTAATATTATTTTTCTCCTTTTCAAATTTTCAGCATATTTAAATCTTAATTAAGACTTTTTTTTTAACATATCTATTGAGCGTTTTGCCTTACAGGGAGTCTGTGACTGTTGGCTGCTCCCCAAAATGTAGCTGATTTCAGGTTTTACAATCCTTGAGGGAACATTTGGCTCCACACGTGATCCACACACACAGACATCAGCACTGGAGAAATGAAAGCTGTAGCATGGCTATGGGTTACTTGGAGTAATTATTGTAACATTATTCAATAAGTACCTGTTAATTTGCACATTATAAACAGGTAAATGTTTTTTTTTTTTAAGACAAAAATCCTAGATCTAAAAAAAGTGAATGATAATCAAAACAGCATATTTAAACTAAAAACATTGCTGAAAACACAAATTAATTAAATAATTTGCCATTAATATAATATTTGTATGTCAGATAAAAAAATATTATTGCTGCTTGTTCAAACTACTTGTTAAAAATGAGCTTGAACATCACAATTATTGTAATCTCTTTGGACATTTTATTTGTTTTTTCAATTCAATTCATGTTTATTTTTTAGAGCGCTTTTACAATGTAGATTGTGTCAAAGCAGCTTAACATAGAAGATTATAGTGAATTCAAACAATGTCAGTACAGTTTTCAGAGTTGAAGTTCAGTTTAGTTCAGTTCAGGTTGGTTTAATTGTCATTGCTGAAAGTCCAAACACTGAAGAGCAAATCCATCGATGCGCAGCTCCACAAGTCCCAAATCAAGCAAGCCAGTGGTCAAAGTGGCGAGGAAAAAAACTTCACCAATTGACCAAGTGAAGGAAAAAATCTTGAGGGAAACCAGGCTTTGTTGGGCACGACCATTTCTCCTCTGGCCACACTTACGTGTGGAGCTGCAGTGTAGGCGCCGGAGGCTGGAGAGCAGTGGATGTCCATTGTGGAGAACTGAAGGTGTCACTGGTCTGTCACTGTGGTCTTTCAGAAATCAGTCTCACGTTCTCTGCTCCTCCATGACCACACCAGCATCAGCTCATGATACATGCCTGGTCCAGGATTATGTATCCCTTGGCATTATTCGTTTTATTTGTAATCCACATAAATTTGTCAAAATTAAGTTAACTTGATTGTTTTGTGTTGGAACATCATGAAGGAATTAAGCGACTGACTTTTCTGGCGCCACAATAGTAAATTCTGTTCCAGGCAGCTTATATTCACATGGTAATTAAAATTAAATGATTTAAATTACTTTGTTTTCCTTGCCTAAAATAAGTTTAAATAACGAAAATATAACGAAATTGTAATAACTCAATTTATAAAGTTAAATATAACTCAATAATAGTTCCAAAACAATTCAGTTCCATAGAAAGGTTTCCCTTAATTTGATTAAGTTCCCTCAACATTTTTTAACAACCTTTTTTTGAGCGTACATTGTGAAGTAGAAAGTAGATATATTTGGTCACACTACAGTACATTACTACTGTATTTGTAGAAAGAATCCTAATACTGAAAAATGTAGTTGGTTCCTTTCTGAAATATTGATAGTTCAGGTGCTCAGATATAAAACAAACTGAAACCCATTAAAAAGGTCAAGCCGTGGTGCATGACTCAAATTATAATTTAGCTGGCGGTTAAGTTATTAGTCAGAATCGGTACTTGTTTGTGACTTCCAGCAGGGGCACTTCACGCTCTGTTGTTTATCACTCACTCCACTGATCATATCACAGTGCAGGATTTCTAATATTCAAACTGCCAAATGAATGAACGATGAAACACAACAACACAGATGGACCGCTCATGACAACACTAACTCATATACTGCAGCATATAATGGTAGCTTTTTAGAAATGCCAATTTTAATTCGTATATACGAAAATAAGAAATTACCTCAAAAAATTATTAAAAGCCAATCCTGAGGTAAAGGCTACATTTGTCACAGACAATACAAATTGTAGCTTAATAAATAAATCATTTATTTTATTTAACATGGAATCTAACATAAATAAAATGTAAGGTAATTATATTTAGATATATTAAAAGTTTATGCTTTAGCTATAAGATTTCAGTTAACATTCTTTAAAATGTCTTCGGCAATGTTATGCAAAAAAAGAAATTCAAACAGGTTTGTAACAACATGAAAGTGAGTAAATAATAAAGTAAATAAAGTGAAATATGCCTTTTTTGTTGACATGAAAATATGAATTTAATAGAATATTACTTCAAATGAGTTAAATAAAGAGTTTAATGAGACGTTTAATGTAAATAATGTAATATAATGTAATTCATTTAGTTTTCTCCAATGGCTGATTTGTTCAGAAATTAAATAAATAGCTGTCACAATGAAAGGGCAATTGGATAATTTGTTCAATCGATTTGTTCAAAATGCAGATTCTTTAAGAATGACTCAACATTGTGTTTTTTAATCAGAGATGAAATCTTGTTGTTGCTTAATACAAGATCTGATGGCCAAACTGACAACAAAGACAATATTGAGCCAAAAATGTACCTACTTTCTGAACAGTTGTACAGAATAAATTTTTAATGTAATCTGTATTTATGTGGTGGATTTATTGTGTATGGCCATACACCCAAAGCACTTCACAATTATGAGGGGGAGGGTGGTGGCTCTCCAAACCACCACCAGTGTGCAGTATCCAATTGAATGATGCGACGGCTGCCACAGGGCAATGGCGCCATTGCACTCAACACACACCAGCTATAGGATGAGTGGAGAGACAGTAGCCCCTTTAACACAGTGATACCGGTAAATATCCGAGGTCATGATGAGTAAAGACTGATGGAGGGAACTTGGTCGGGACATCCCTACTCTTTATGAGAAGTGCCATGGGAATTTAGAATAACCACAGAGAGTCAGGACCTCAGTTTAATGTCTCACCCAAAAGAAAGTATTCACTGACAGTATGGTGACCCCTTCACTATACTGGGGCATTAGGACACAGGTGGCAGTTTGAACACCCCATGTTGGCCTCAATAACACCACTTCCAACAGCAACCTAGTTTTCTCATGTGGTCTCCCATCCAGGTACTGACCAGGCTCAGCCCAGCTTAGATTCAGTGAGTTCAGGGTGATATGGCTGTGGCTATATAACACATTTTGACGTGTTACTTGTGTCATACTGTATATACATATGATTTAAATATGAGCAATAACATCTTGAACTTTAGAGACATATGGGGCTCTATTTTGACGGTCCATGCGCAAAGCGCAAAACGCAGGGCGCAAACGCTTTCAGGGCGTGTCAGGACGCGTTTTTGCTAATTTACGGACGGGAAATCTGCCTTGCGCTTCGGCGCATGGTCTAAAAGGGTTGAGTTTATTTTCTTAATGAGTTATAGGTGTGTTTTGAGAATAAACCAATTAGAGTCTCATCTCCTATTCCCTATAAGAGTCAGCTGCGTCGCGCCAAGAGCGCATTCGCTATTTGCAGGACGCAAAGTAAGTCTAAGTGGAAAACTGAGCATTTCACAAGCAAACAGTTAACAGTTAACAGTTTTTTTAACAGAAAACTGTTAAACAGAGCATCTACTGCGTGAGAATGAGAGATAATGGATCACTTTCACTTTCGCTCTTGGATAGGGAAACCTTTACGCACAGACATCAATTAGTCTATAAATAAATACTTTTGTTTGTTAAACGCAAATATTCGTTTCAAAACTATTTCTAAATTCAGTTTTAATTTCCAGCAAACGAATAAATGAATAATAATAGCAAAATGTGCTCAAAAACCTGAGTTATATCCTAAAACCCATGCTTTGCCCCATATGGTCTAAAACCTCACAGGTAGGCAAATCTAAGCTTGTTTTTAATAAAACAAATATACATATGGATATAATAAATAATACTGCAAATAATAATAACATTATACAAAAGCAAATTGTTATGAATGAACTGAAAAAGCCTCCCGAGATGAAGAAGACATAAAAGCAGTGGTTTTTCATATTTATGTAGGCTAGAAAATAATATGTTTTGTAATTTTTTAATCCTTTATATTTATATTATATATCTATTCTTATCATATCCTATATATATCCTTAATATTTACATTTTTTCAAATGTAAAGATATTTGCCTATTGCTCTCTTGTGCGTATTAAGCAGTGTGTAAGCGAGGCGCAACTCTGCACCGGAGTTTAGACAGGGTTAGTTTTGGTCTAATGAAAAATCTATTATAGATTCTCAAAATAGCAACGATCCAGCGGTCCGCCTCAAAACGCCTTCCTTTTTAGACCAGAACTCCTATGGGCGCAAAAATGAGCAAAAATGAGCGCTAATGCATTTGCTATTTAAACAGCGTAGGGCAACGCCTCAAAACCACTCTTGCCAAGCTGAAACTACCAAAAGACTACTGCATCATGCCTTGCGCCACACTGCGCCGGGTGTATGATAGGGCCCATAGGGTTCATCATGAAGTGAGTTGTTGTCCTGCATAATATTTGTAAATCCTAATTGATCATAAGTGTAATTGTGAGAGAGAGAGATAGACAAATAATTGTCCAAATTACATCACAAATGCTTGAGTGGGACTGCACAACTCGATGGATGGGTAGTTTACTTGCGTGACAATTAAGTTCTTCAGTGGGTTGTGCAAATATCCTCTTCTATAAAGATTCAGCTGTAGTGTTTGGCTTCCAAATACCTTCTAACTAAATAAAACAGGTTGTGTGACAATGAGGAATGCCAATGATCAGTCCTTTGTGTGCCAGCATACAGCAAGAGTCTTAGAAATTTTCTTGGAAGTTCCATTTTACAGACAGAGGAAGACAAACAGGAAGCAATAGAGAGGAGACAAAGTAGGTGATGCGAAAATGGAATGAACCGAATTTGCTCTCTGGTCACTTATATCAATTTACAGTATGCATGTCATTCTGTAGTACATAAAGGGTAAATATATGTGTCGGAGTATTACATTCTGCTGAAAAAATCTCTCTGAGTGTGGTATTAGAGTGCTGCTTCACAGAAAAAAGGGGGCAGATAAATGCAGGAGTGTTAGTGAGAGATAACTAAATGAGAGCACACACACTCTCTTTCTTACTCTTCACATTCAGGTGTAGGTTTCAATGATTCTGTCAAAATCATGAGAGGCACTTCTCTATTTGAGGAACAACTGAAGTCTCAAAGCACCTGTAAAACATGCATAATTACAGTTCATTTTCTGACACATGACTCGCTGTCGGCCTAATGGTTCCTTAGGTGAAAGAGTTTTTGGCTGGATATGATAATGTGTGGATGATGATTTTGTTCAGTGATTGTGTTTGGGTGAGGGGTACTTTTTCTCACCAAAGCAAAGTCTTTGTTCAGGATCATTTGTTCCATCAGAGAGGATTCATTGTGGAAAAGATGAGGCTGCATATGACTCCACATATGAGGAAACCACCAGAATTCATCAACATATTTCAGCAACAGATCATCTCCATCATCTTCCTCCTGCGTACCTGCACAAACAAACAGTAGTTCAACTAGACATTACGACTGAGGACACTTATGCCCATTGCACACTGGACACAAAGTGCTGCACCTCACGCCACATCTTTTACATTGTAAATATTATTTTCTGTAAGAGTACGCACACCAGGATCACCATTTAGCATCTGTTTGCATTGCTTTGAAGATACAGCGCAATACAGCGCATCTGGTGTGCGACCATCTTCAAAAAACATTTATAAATTCCAATAAAATCCAGTACACTTATTAAAACTTTCAGTACACTTTTCTATTTTTTTGTTTGTCTATCAAAGATTTCCAATATTATTGCACAAATATTTATTCTGTATAGCTAAAAATACTAAAATGCTAAAAATGTGATCATTTTTTTAAACATCATTATACACTTAATACATCATACTATCATTATTATAATGTTTATAATACACAATGTTGTCTTACAAAGCATTGCGTGTGCATGTCTATTTATACATTATAAGTGGGCATAGATACATTTTTTTTTAATCTAAATTAATCTCACTGCAATCTTGAAATTAATCTAGATTAAAATGGCTCATTTGAATTCTGCCGAAGTCATTCACAATATGTGTGCTACCCAAATAATACGTTTTTGATAATGGCTTTCTCAAGCCAGGTGGCACATTAAACCAGGGGCTCATCTCCTGTTTCCAAAATGCATCACAAACTGCTTGAAAACTGTTCTACTATGATAATTGGTGATGAAAATAAATGATGTTCAATAAGATGTACTTGTGTTCAAAAACTGTTTATTCAGTTAGATATAATTTAGGACATGTGGCGTATGCATATATTAGTGGCATTTTTGAAGAAAACACAGCATCAAACAATAACATGTCATGTAAGACTTTTTCGCCATATTTTCCGACAAGATCCACACACGCTCGGCTGTCAGTAAAAGACCACACACGCACACACACATACGCGCGCACACACACACGCATGCACGCACGCGCACACACACACACACGCACACACACACACAGGCGCGCACACACACACACATACACATTGCGAAATGTGAAAGTTTTTTTTCTTTCCATTTGGCGTGCGTTATTAAATTCCATAACACTTTCACCAGTCCTTACTCCTTATTTGCGTCTAATACCCCAGTTTGTCACGGGGGCATAAATGAAATGTTCATGAGTTAAAGTAAAACTGCTGAACTGCAGTTAAAGTCACCCAAAATTACAGGAAACTCTTACACGAAAGCACTTCATGTAAACACCTTAATAATATTTTTGTCTATTAAAACAAATAACTAGATTACTGATGTCCATGTAAACGTAGTCAGTAGTGTCTTCGAAGTAAGTGAAAGATCCAGAATTCCATCCTGCTGATTTGATTCAGAAGGGCACTATTTTGTCTGACAGCTCAACGGTCAGCTTTACATCTGCTCTAAAATATCAAGGTGACCCAGCTCCAAACCTAACTTTGAGAATAGATTAAAAGCGCTATTTATTTTAATCGTGCGGTAAGAGTCTCGCATAAACGAAGCACGTTAACGCCAATAACAGCCAACCACTTCATTCATTCGTTTTCTTTTCGGCTAAGTCCCTTTATTAATCTGGGGTCGCCACAACGGAATGAACCGGCAACTTATCCAGCACATGTTTTACGCAGCAGATGCCCTTCCAGCTGCAACCCATCACTGGGAAAGGCCCACCTCTTTTGTATATATGTAATGTGAAGTGCTGGCAACTCAGGTGC
The DNA here is from genome assembly GCF_052040795.2 of Danio rerio. Taxonomy (NCBI): domain Eukaryota; kingdom Metazoa; phylum Chordata; class Actinopteri; order Cypriniformes; family Danionidae; genus Danio; species Danio rerio. Next base: position 21,691,156 of record NC_141021.1, read on the forward strand.
GGATCCAAATGCAGAGTTTATTAGGAGAATCCACATGTTTACCAGCAATCTACAAGGATTAGATTGCTGGTGATTGCGACAACATCTTTAGGAGTAGAAAAAACATACATTTAAATTGATGTTATTGCAAAAAAAATATAATATTATTATATATAAATATATAGTATTTCCCCTATCATATTAACATGGTGCTATTATTTTTATGCTAATATTTTGAAAAAAAAAAAAACATTTTAAGATTTAGTTCTAGAGCCCCTTAAAGCTATACTTTTTACACTACAGAACAAACCATCGTTTTACAATAACTTGTCTAATTACCCTAACCTGCCTATTTAACCTAATTAACGCAGTTAAGCCTTTAAATCGCACTATAAGCTGTAAAGAAGTGTCTTGAAAAATATCTAGTTAAATATTATTTACTGTCCTTATGGCAAAGATGAAATAAATCAGCTATTAGAGATGTGTTATTAAAACTATTATGTTTAGAAATGTGTTGAAAAAAATCTTCTCTCCTTTAAACAGAAATTGGGGAACAAAAATAAACAGTGGGACTAATAATTTAGGAGGCTAATAATTCTGACTTCAACTGTCTCTGCACTACAATAAAACCTAAAACTTGAACTGAAATAAAAGCAGATTATGTAAAACTCTTAAAACTATGTGCAAATAGTATAATCACATAGATAATACAATTATAAAAACCTCTTCCTGTCTTAAGTAGGTGGTTCTTGGCCAGAATAAGCAACAATTAGCAAAACTAATCAGTGCTAATACAGTTATCCACGCATATGAACACACTTCAGAAATAGAATGTATAAATTCTAACACGATGAACCAGAAAAACTTCAGAGTTGCTATGGCAGAAATCTGTTACCATGCCAATCAGAACATTACAGAACGTCTGTTGGCAGGCATTCATTTTAATTCACACATTAGTTTTCTCTGCATCAAACTTACCTGTATGAAAGAATTTCCCAGAAAATCCCAGGTTAAAGGTGAAGTTGGAGACGTACGACCTCAACGTGTTCTGCGTTTCCAGAAGAGCCTAGAAGATCAAACAATATATTCACCATCCACTACATTTTCTTTTATCCATTATATATCAATCAAGCGTAATATACACCAAGATATTGAACTACTCTGAATTAACATTACGCGGTAGTATATGCACGTGTGATTTGTGTATATGCGTCTAAGGATGTGATCGATCTTTCCAGCATGAGTAATGGCATTTGGGTTTGGCAGGTGCCTCATTGCGGCAGTTCCAATAAAACAGTCTCATATATTTCTAGCCTAAGACACCATGCAAATACAATCAATATCTGTCTGACAACTGACAGCGAGTGTGAGCGTGTGTGTCACTGTTTTGTAGGATATATGGTAATATCGCAGAAGGCAGGAAGGGGCGTGTTGGCTGACTTAGTCGGTGTCATCAAGTCATTACTCACAGAGCTCGGGAAGATATGCTGACACACACTCCAGCACATGGCAGACACACACAACCAGGAGAGCAGGTGTAATATATTTGATTTCATCCTCTGCTGAGAGTGTGCCAGTTATCCCTGATGACATTTGGGTAATTAGGAAAGGTGGGCTGTATCGTATTACATTTACGTTGTTACCTGAATTCTGAGTTCACACAGCACAAAAATAGCCCCCATTTTTACTCACTGACAGCTTTAGCAAAAATTACAATATATGAACATGGCAAAAATCAGTGGCAGAATGGTTTTTGTTCAATGTGTACATTTTTACAATTACCATCGCCAATGCACACAAAAAAATTGGCATGCTAAATATCTGCATCAGTCAGGGATTCAAAAAAACAGCTTTGCGAAATTCTGTTAATATTACTTTTGTAAATTAACAAGTAAAGTAATGCATTACTTTTAAGAATAAGTAATATTATTTGAGTTACTTTTAAAAAAATGCACTGCGAGTTACTTTTTACCTTGCTTAATTGGCTACTACAAAATATGTTGTTGAATAAAAATTACTTTAGGTTGATCACACACTCAATGAGAGAACGTGCTGTGAGAGAACAGACAGTCCGCTCTCACTCATCATCATCATCAAGTCTTCTTTTTTACAGCAGATGAGTCAGTGTACTATTCTAGTAACTGAATAACTCAGCATATTGGTTTATATTGAGTCAGAGTGGGTATCCGGTATGTTAATACTGAAGACGCAAACCATTTCACAACAACTGTCAATGTAATGAACTGGTTTGACCGGTTCACTTAGAAGATCCGATTAAAAACAAACGATTCGTTAGCAAATCGCCCGTCATCACTACAGACAGTCAGAAACAGAAGTAATGGCAGGCCGGAGACTTTTTGAAATGGATTCTTGTTTTTTTCACTCATCCAAGAAAAGTGAATAGTTGTTAAGGGTAGATTATGTGTAAGTAAAACTCTTGACAACTGTAAGAAACACAACATTGAAAAAAACAAAAACAAAACTGGATGCAAAGCACTAAACCCGCATCTTCAGTTAAACAACAAATAATTGACATAAGTTCACACTCCCCAGGTAAAACAATTAATTTGACTAATAAAAAAAAAAAAAAATGGTTACTGCTTTTATTGTTGAAGAGATGCAGCCACTGTTTACAATGAAAGCGACTACGTTTTGGAATATAGTAAAAAAATTTCTCTTTTAGGAAACGATTTAACCATTTGTTAAGCCCATGTGAAGCAATTTATTCAATGTATAAAGCTCAAAAATTTTATTTGATTTGGGGATGTTTTTTATCGTCTTACTGTTCATTTTGTTATTAAACATTTTAAAGGTTTAAAATCTGTTTTTGCCTTATAAAGGCAAAAAATATAAAATATAAATTATTTTATTTTAATACTCTTATGCTTTATTGCAGTCTTTATCTAAATGGACAGGGAATTTAGTTAACTGATAACACAAAACATACAAAAGTAGCAAACACATTACTTTACAATGTTTTCATTAATCTGTATATACAGAATTTAAAAATCTGGGCTCAGAAAGTTCTCAAAATATATTTTTAAGAGAAATAAAGGTATAGTTTATGTAGGTGGTTTATAAATGCAGAGCTTCTCTATAAAAAGGTGAAAAAACACCTGCAAGTTTAAAAAGAGATCAAGGGGGGGAGGGGGATAAAGGCCCTTTCAAAATACACAAATAGTCGGACACAGCATAATACAACATCATCCAGAAAGTGTAAGGAAATAAATAGAATTAAATATGAAACAAAAATAATTTACAGAGAAATGTGTAGGCTCCACAATTCGACTTACTCCAAACCAATCTCACTTATAAAGAATTTTAAGTCAGCATTACGGATATAAAACATAATTGTGTTCCAGATTTTTAAAAATGTGTTTAGTTTGTTTGTCATCCCATATCGCATTTCCTCCATGGGCAACATGTAACTTAAGCTCCTAATCCAAATTTCGAAGACAGGCACATAATCTGACTTCCAATTTTGTAAAATAATTTTCTTTGCTAATATCATACACAAAGATACTGCCTGTGATATATATTTATGTCCAATTTATGAAGTGTCTCCGAAAATGCCCAATTTTGGATCTGGTGACAGACTTATCCTGTATACTTCAGATATAAAATTAAAAATGCTCTGCCAAAATGAACTAATTTTATGGCATGACCAGAATGAGCCAGTGTACATTCAGAGTTTTTACATTTGTTGCACAATGAGGAAGAATTTGGAAAAAATTTACTTTTGAATAATGAAGTCTGTGGACAAAGTAAAATTGAATCAGTCTGTGTCTCGCGTTGACAGAGCAATCATGAATTTTGTAAAGATAATCTTCCCATGACTCATGTGATATCAGTGTATTTAGCTCTTTCTTCCACTCTTTCCTAATTTTGTCAGTGTTATGTTTTGTGTCCAGGTAATAATAGACAGGGCAACTTTTTGAGCAGTGTTGTTGGACAATTTTTTCCAGAGTGCTGTTGCTTGGCTACTTTGCTGCAAAAAAATTGGTAGAAATTGTTTTTGCAAACATTTTTTGCAAAACAATTTGAAATGTAAGTTATTTTGTATAGATGTATACATGATGTGAGGTTATCCCAATAAACTACAGTAAAATAGGTAGTAGTAATTAACACTGTTTACTTTAGTACGTATTTCGGGCTGTACGTCTTTGCTTTTACTAGAGTACAAAAGTGTATGCGGTAGAATATATTCTCTTTAAGAAATTAAAAAGTGCAGATTTAATTAACTTTATTTTAATTGATCACTTCACCCTAAACTCACACTACTATTTTTCACGTTGGGTGACCTAGAAGGTGTCATCAAGTCATTACTCACAGAGCTCTGGAAGATATGCAGCCACACACCCAGGAGAGCAGCTGTAATATATTTGATTTTATCCTCCGCTGAGAGTGTGCCAGTTATCCTTGATGACATTTGGGTAATTAATTCCATTTACATTTGACTAAACAACAGCAACCAAATCAGCACAGGTACTCACATCCCTGTAATCAAATCGACTTGCCCACGCGAGGGAGTCTATGTGCGGTTTGCATCTTAACCTAATAAAGTGGCATTTTGATGGAGCGCTCATTCATTTAAAATGATCTGGCCTCACGAGCGACTGTCATTTAATTCAATGTTCATGTTGTAATGTGATATTACAAAAACTGAAGCTTTTGATGAGACACCGTACTGAATATTGAGTGGAGGGGGTTACGTGACTTATGGGAAGTGCAGCCTGATGTTCGATGGATCATGGTTCAGTTTGCAGGAATTGAGAGTGAGTAACATGAATCCTATTCTGCCTGCTTTCATATTATATTGGCAGCAAAAAAACTACGTTGAATGTTATTGCATAGTATGCATCTGACACTAAATAATGTTGATTAAATTATGTTGAGAGTCTAGAATCCCATGATACCACAGGATAAGATTTCTGAAAGACAGTGAAGTGACAACTGACATTGGAAGGTACTAATTTCTTTCATACACTGTAAAAAATATCTGTTAATTAAAAGTTTCTATATTTTGTGATTCACAAGGGTTTTCTGTTAACAATTGTGTACTATTAACAATTGTGAATTAACTACTAACAATTATGAATTGCATTATGGTACCTTGATCTATGCTATGATGACTTTTGATGTTAAATAATCAACTCTAGAGTTTCATTTCTATTCTATTCTATTCTATTCTATTCTATTCTATTCTATTCTATTCTATTCTATTATCGGAAGTAATTTATATTTTAGAAGTTTGAAATAATAAACTGTAATGTGTAATAAGTAACATATAATGGAATAGGTTAGTAAAATAACAGAAAATTAACTGCCAGTTTATTACAAGGTTTTGTGTCATAATATACAAGTTTTTGACTCTTCTAAAGCATAAAAATACCTAAATATGTTTGCAGATATTTAAGAAACATGCCGAGTGAACATTCTTGTTTATCTAAAAAACAATGCTAAAGTCAGATATTCTGCTTTGAAAATGGGCATTACGAGCCTGAACGTCTGCCTTTGATTTGGTCATTTTACCCGCCCAATGCCAGTTTAGCCAGTTGTATTTCAGCACCCCGAGTAGCCTTGGTGGAAAACTGTGCATTTCATCCATTAAGTCAAAAAAGCTCGCAAAGTATGCGTCTGTGAACAAAATGTGGCAGTAGCAGACTCCAAAATGAGGCACAGATTCAGAGTTCCACATGAGGTGGTTATTAATTAGCAAATAATATAAATATTAAGAACGTAAACATTAGGTATGCAGGTTACATTGTAACCCCGTGTCATAACAACATGTCACATGAGGAGATTTGCAATGATAGGCAATTGCAATTGGGCTGTTTGCACCTGAAGAAACACGAATGATGCACTTAACGCACTTCCACGAAATGGTAATGTTTATTATCTGATTAATAAATATTAAACCTTATTAACATTACTTAATGTACATGCTGAATATATGTTGGATTGCACCAGTTAAATTTCAAACAGTTCATTTTATTTTCCAGATCTGAGGTGAACAAGTACAGCAATGAATGTCACGTAAAATGGCATTCAAACTTACATTGTTAGCATTTAGCACTGAATAAAGCACATGAGGTGTACCTGAGGTGATCATTGTCAGTTGTTTGTTGTTCAGCTGCAAAAAATAGAAGCCTTTTTTAATATTTCAATTCGAGGTGTTGGTTACAACAAAAACTCATTTTAATGTGGAAAATATTCCTTCTATCGCGTGTCATTGCTTTTATTTAGAACATGACTCAAATCAGCCTTTAGGCTCGACAGTCAGGCACACTGTTGTTTGTGTCATCAATCTGGCATCCTGCGCTTGCGTTTGTTTTGAATGAGGTGTGCAATACCTACAGTTGAAACCAGAACTTTTATACACTGTATAAAAAGACACATAACCATTTAAAAAAGTCAGATGTTAATGTGACTAAACTTATCTCTTTTAGGTAGGTTAGGATTATCAAATTTGTTTCTGTTATGCTTAATAGCAGAATAATGAGAGAGATACTTTTTGAGAAAGTTTTATTTGTATGTAATTAGGTTTGCATACAATAGGATTATTATGCTTCTGAAAAAGCTTAGATGATGGTGTCAAGGTTTTGGAAGTGTCTGATTGGCTAATTGACAATATTTTAGTTAATTGAAGGCACAACTGTAGAATAGTATTTAAGCAAAACCTCAACCTGCTTCCTTGTGTGACAACATGGCAAAATCAACAAGCCAGAATCAACAAAAAAGGCAGATTACAATTTGCTAAATTACACTGGGAAAAAGACTAATGTGTGGAGAGATGTCCCGGGGTCTGATGGAACTAAGATTGAACTGTTTGGCCATAATGACCAGTGTCAAAGGTGAAAGCTTACAAGCCTAGGAACACCATCCCGACTTTGAAGTATGGGGGCAGCAACATCATTTTGTGGGATGTTTTGCTGCAGGAGGGACTGGTCCCCTTCACAGCATAGATGTCATCATGAAGAAGGAACATTATGTAGAAATACTAAAGCAACATCTCAAGACATCAGCCAGGAAATTAAAACTTGGCCACAAATGGGTCTTCCAAACAGACCATGACCCTAAGCATACTGCAAAATTAGATCAAATGTGCTTCAAGGACAACAGAGTGCATGTTTTGGAGTGGCCATCACAAAGCCTTGAACTCAATCCTATAGAAAATTAGCAAGACAGCCAACAAATATGACGCAGTTACACCAATTTTGTCAGGAGGAATGGGCCAAAATTCATTTAAACTAATGTGATAAGCTTGTGGAAGGATACCCAAAAATTTGACCAAAGTTATACAGTTTAAAAGCAAAGCTAAAAAAATAAAAAATACCAAGGAAATGTATGTAAACGTTTGACTGTCTAGAAATTAATAGAAAATTCTCAAAAAAAAAAAATCTCTCATTATTGTGGCATTTAGCAAAATGTAAATAATTTAATCCTAACAAACCTAAAATAGTAAATGTTTAGTATGATTTACCATAAGACATTTAAAAAAATGATTATGTTCCTTTTTTAGAGTGTATGTAACTTCTGGTTGAAACAGGAACTATCAGGTGTAGTATGTTGGATCTGCATCCAGTGATTGAACAAGGTATTCCAGTCTAAATTCTAAATAGTTTAAATAGTTTTTTTTTTTCATCTGAACACTCCAATGACGATGAATGCCTGAGCATTCTGCCCGAGAGGCATTTCAAAGATGGCCACGCCGAGTGAAATGACTTGCATTAAAGCGACTTTGGTTTATCTTTGTAATATTTGTGTTATTTGATAATTAAACAGCACCTCATGTGGATTTTTATATCTCTGATTCTGTCTCATTTTGGAGGCTGTTACAGTTTTCCGGAGGTCGCATGAATCCAGCCACACATGCATTCACAGAGGCAGCATTCTAGACCGAAATTAAATAGCCTGTGTTTTTCGCCTGACGGTAGGCAGAGTTACTCAGACCAAAACAAAGACAGACATTCTGACACAGAACGTATATTTTCAAAGGAGAATAACTGACTTTAGCATTGTTTTTCAGAATACAAGTATGCTAAATTAACTATCTGCAAACATAAGCTGATACTTTTAAGCAATGTCGAATGTTTTTTAGAAATTTTAAAAGTAGAAATTACGTACATAAAACTGACTTACCTCCAAGCAGGAGCAACTTCAGCAAGTGATTCAAATTTTAAAGCAAATTAAAATCCATCCATTTTTGGCTTTCTTTCATAGGCTCCTAGTGTTATTTTATGCTCTGCTAATGGATGCCTTAAAAAAGTAACTCCATTCACTTTTTACTCTATGCTTTCCTTGAATAGCAAACAACAAACATTACCTCATCTTACCCTGCTCTCCCCTACATATAAAAACACGAGTAAAATGTAGATGGGATGTAGTCTGTTGCAGGAGCGAGAGGCTAGAGTGCAAATAAAAGAAAGAGAAGGGAACACATTTAATATTGATGTGGGAATCTGGGATGTTGGGAATCTGACATCACAAGATAACAACGTCAAACCTGAGTGCCAGAAAGATGGGAGGGGAATGACAGGATGAGAAGAGAGATTGAACCTGAAATGGATGACAGAAGCAAAAGAGAGAGACAGAGCTATTCTAGGATATTTTTACAAACGCAAAGTTACCCATTCTCTCAGCAAGCTGTGACACGTGGAGGTACACGCATAATATGCAAATCTTTTCCAAAATGCACATCGAAAATAGCAACACAAACCATAAACATGTCAGAAAAGTTGTCCACAAAACTTCCTCGGTTCATTTCTAAAGCCTGCACTCACGTCCTCTGTCAGGGTCCTCTTGATTAAAATGCAACAAACTGAGCTAAATGAATTATTTAACGGTTCGGTTTTAAACAGCTCTGTCTTAAATCGATTCCTTACGTTTACTGAGCACACTTCAAAAGAGTACGCATGAATCATTAATGCATTAATAAGCCAAAGAAGCAGCTTCATAATGGCATCATAGTTCTGATGCTTCCCATCAGCTTGAAGATTAGGCGTTTGCTGTCATAAGAGACTGAAATAGTGTGTATGAAATAATCTGTTTTACTATCGTTTATTATCACCAAAACCTTTATCTACTTTTTTAAGGGTTATTTAACCCAAAAATTCTATTTTAACCTCAATATTTTGTTCTCTCTGATATGGTTTTAAACCTTTAACCCAGTAGTTTATTCAATAACACTTTATTTTGATGGTCCATTTGAGTACTGTCTCTTAATATCTGTTGATACTGCTTCTTCAACAGACATTTAACTGACTATAATAAACTTTGCAAGTACGTGTCAACTTACACTAACCCTAACCTCAACCTTACAGTCTACTTATAATCTAATGAGAATTACTTGACATGTAGATGCCATCAAAATAAAATGTGACCGTATATTCTAGTAATTTCTGGTTTTGAGGTTACTGTCAATTTTCGAACTGGATTTTATTAGGCCAGTCATTTTTCAAGTTTAACACAGTAATCATTTAAGTCTTAGTTTGTGGTTATCACTAAAAATGTTCACAAGTTTTACACATGCTGTGAATTACATAAGGATTGGTGAGGTTGGTCTGGTTGTAGTGGAAGTATAAAGCCATAAATGAATTGAAATGAAAGATTAAAAAAGCATATATGCCAGCTTAGCAGCCTTGGTTTGAACAGCTCATGAAACTTTATGTAACTAATAAATTATATATTGTAATTTCATCCACCCCTATCATGAGTCATAATGTTGACATTGCCTGAGCTCTCTAATATATAAATGCACATTAACTGAACTAAAGGTGGGTGGCATGGGCCAAAATTGTATTACATGGTATGAGTAATTTTATTTTACAGTAACAATGTATTTCACCATATAGTTACTTTAATAGGTAGCAATTCCAGAAAATCATCAAAAAATGGTTATAATAAATAAACTTATATAGGTGGTTATTTGAACATTTTGAAATATATTATTGATGCACAATTTTGGATTTTTGCAGAACACCTGTAAAAATCAAACTCCTTTTGGCTGAGCTGATGGCAGTATATTTTCTATTTGTGTGTTAATTAACAGGTTAATTTAGAGTTAGGTTTGAGATTTTTATTCCCCATAAAGTGCTGTACAAACATTTAAACTCTGTGATCCAACTATTACCGACATGTAGGAAGTTTAGCTGCATTTTGTGACAGGATAAGGCATACACACAAGGCTGTTTGACACTATTCTCTGTACCTATTTAGTCAGTAAAGCACCACAGACACACACATCTCCTCCGAGTGCATGCACACATGCAATGAACTCCTGGAGACACACACACCCGTCATCATCATCCTCATTTATGCCATCCAGAAAAAAAATGGAAGTTTTCTTTTTATTCAACATACGGTATCAAATTTCATTAAAACAGCTCTCTCCTATCAGTCCACACTCACATCCAGTAACTTAGAGTTTGTCCAGTCAGTACAGTTTATAACAAAATATCATAAGTAAAATATCATTCATTACAAGTTTATTTTAAAAAGCACGTAACTTGTTTTGCATTTAAGAGATATATCAGTTGAATAAAACATTTCACAATCATATATTAGCAAATGTTTTGCTTATATTTAAAATATATAAACATTATTTTCTATTCAATTATTAGCAAAATATTTTTCAGTGTTTGCATACACTTCACAGCATAGAGTTCATTAAAATAGAAGTAAAATAACATTCTTTAAAAGTTGATTTTTAAAAAGCATCTAGTTTTTTTTTTCACTTGAAAAATTTTCCATTTATTTATTTCATTGTTGAGGATTCCTAAAAATAGTATAAAAACCTTGTCTCGTCTTGTTCTTGTGAACTCAATCTCATGTCTCATCTTGTCTTGTGAAGTAGCACACTTCTAACAAATGCCATGAATTATGTCACAAAATGCTTAGTGTTGTTTTATATATCGGTCAGAATATTTATAAAAAAGGACTGACTTAATAAATGTGATACCAATATACTGTAAAGCATAATTCAGTATGTTCTCTATTATTACTTTTTGCTAGACAATATTGCTCCTAAGCAGCCTCCTGCTGGGTCATAGTGCCTTATGAAAAATGTACACAGGGGCTGCTGTGTTACACTAATAAAATTAAAGAAAAAAATGTTAGCTCTTTCTAGAACCAAAGCATCAGTTGGGGTCCTAAAATCACAAGTCTGATTTTAATTCTTGTGACAAGCTTTCAATTATGGGGAATAGAAATTTCAAACCTGACTCCAAATTAACCCGGTAATTAACCCTTCTAAAAACACACAAACAAAGATATTGGCATCAGCTCAGCCAAAAGAAGTTTGACTTTTGCAGGTATTTTGAAAAAATCCAAAAATGTGCATCAATAATATATTTAAAAAGGTTCAAATTACAACCTACTGTATATAAGTTTATTTATAATAACCATTTTTAGTCGACTTCAATAATGCATATAAAAAAGAAATATTTCACGTCTTAATTTGATTTGTGTTTATAACGTTTATGACTTTAAGCATATCTAAAGAGCTTTAAGCATATCTAAAGCGCTATTTAGCAGCCTTTGCTTTTGAAGCAGCAACCTTTGAACTCCAAAAAAAGCTGTGAAAAAAGTAGTTATGCCACACCCGCCCAAGCAAATCAGTGACGTGCAACACAGAGGCAGCCTGATTTGCCAGGTGTGTGCAAAGCACTTGATTTGTGGTTCGAATACAATCCTGCCTCCAATCTTCAGTGCAAAATTTACACTTACACTCCATCATAACATCACAACTCACAAGACAACTTTTCCCCTCAACGGGAAATCTCGTTGTGATTTAGTCTTGCGAGATCTTGTAGCCCAAGATCACGTCACACCCCTACTAACTGTGTATGTTGCTTTGATTTTTCTAAGGTTTGCAAAGGCCCAATGTGAATCATTCATGTTACTAGGTGGACATTAGCACCTATAGGAGAGGCTGTTAGTTGGCAAAGATTGCAGCGATAAATTGTAGCACAAGTGGCTATTTACCGAGGGATATGATATTGTACACAGAGTTATTCTGTACTACAGTTTTAGGTTGATAATGCAAATTAGCCAATATAAATCACAGGTAAAAGAGAACACAAACTGCATGTGAATTAGACTTTCTCACTTGTTAACAAGCCATGGTGTACACAGAATGAAAAATCTATTACATCTGACAATGTATTCTGCGGTGGATATACTGTTATACCACCCAGTCCTAAACAGGACCCAATGTCTTAGAGAAAAATAAAAAATAGTCTTCACTTTAAATTTGAAGTGCCTCAATAAAATTCACTTTGTATTGTTGAGGACAACAAATGTACATCAACTAGAAAAATTTGACTTGAAATTTCCCAGTCAGTTCATTAAATAATGAATGTTTTCATTTGTTGTGATTGAAAATCAGGGCTATTCTACCAAATATTAATTTTACTTAAACAAATACCTATAAATCGTGAATCCAAGAAAACTTGGTGTCTTAATTTGCACAGAACACACACATACATAAGAGCTTCATTACTCTCTGCCAACTTCAACTAAGATCGCACACAATTAGGCTCATCTTTAAACTTATTGTCTTTGCTCGACCTAAACTGCCATGAATGAACTGAAGTCGTGGAATCGTTAATTTGAATTCATTAATCAGCTTCAGCCTAATAAGTAACCGCATACGCTTCAATCCACAGAGCCAGTAATCAGACAAAGTAATCAGAGCGAACAATGATACGGCTTCTTCAAGGAAAGTGCATTCTACTGACTTTTGCTCCACAGAAATTTAATCAGTGCCCTTAAGACGTAATGGAGAGATGTATAATTCACTTGTTCAATACAGGTGTGCAGTATAAATGGGCAGTTTCACAAGACTGCTCGCTGAATTGTTTTAACTAAAGGCAATGTTTAAATAAAAGTTCAATTGTGTTAAATATAATAGACCATTGATATTATGTTAGAAAGTTTATTATATATATAAAAAATGGAAATGTAATATTTAGGGCTCTTTTTCCCTCAAGGCAAAGCTATGCGACAATAGAAAAACATTAATCAAAGTCTTTCAAAGTCTTTTCAGTCTAAAATGTTTGCCTCAAAGTGTTGCAAGACAGAAACTAATGATAATGATGTCTTTATATTCTATTAAAGTAAATAGTCAATGGTAGATAATTAATAAGGGATGATGTACAAACATGTCAGGGCCAGTCATGCCTCAAAACATTCAGTCGTCATGACATTCATATTTATTACATGTCACTTTCAAGCAGAAAAAAAAGAAAGATGCATGACCAAATTTTCAAGGCCTGTTGAGTTCTTTTCATTCTTTTTCAATTTTAATTTCTCTGAACTGAATTTTTTTTTGTGTAAGTTCATTTCATTTTGATACCAAAGTAGTCAAGATTTTTTTTGGAAATTAAAAATAATGTCTAATTAGAAGCATGAAACTTTATACTATATACAGCAACAACAAATATTGATTAACCTTTTATCGGAAATATTCATTGGAAAAATCCTGGAGTGTTCCTGGAGGTTATTACAAGACTTTTGAACTTTATTGACTTTTTGAATTTACATGAAAATAATATTGCAATCGTGTCAATCGTGTAGTTAACTTTATTTATCCCTGTAGAAAATATTATTTGCAGCACAGTCACAAAGACATCTGATTTGTCACATTTGACATTTATATAAATAAATAAATAATTAAAAAACCTAAAGTATCATGGTTCCCCTTCTCTAAATAAATATCCAGTCTACTGACCATCAATAGACATTTTCACAAGACTGCTCGCAGAATTGTTTTAACAAAAGGCAACGTTTAAATAAAAGTTCAATTGTCTTGCAGAAAATAGACCATTAATATTATGTTAGAGAGTATATTATATTTTTTAAAAATCGGAAATTTAATATTTAGTGCTCTTTTTTCTCTGGAGGCAAAACTATGTATGCAACAAAAGAAAAAAAAAAGATCTTCTAAAGACTTTTTTCAGTCTGCCAATGATTGCCTCAAAGTGTTCCAAGACAAAACTAATGAAAATTGTCTTTTTATGTTATTAAATATAAAAGTAAATAGTAAAGGTGGATATTTAATAATGAATGATGTATAAACATGGGTCAGTTATGCCTTATAGTATTCAGACGTCATGACATTCATGTTTATTACATGTCAGAAGCATGACCGAAATTTCAAGAGCATTTTCATTCTTTTTCAGTTTAATTTCTCTGAACTGCATGTTCATTTGTGTAAGTTCGTTTAATTTTGATACCAAAATAGTCAAGTAATTTTTTGGAAGTGAAAAATAATGTCTAACTAGAAAAATGAAATTTTATACTATATATACAGCAACAACAAATATTGATTAACCCTTTATCGGGTAATTAATGAAATACCCATTGAAAAAATCTGCTGGGTCAGTTGGCATTTTTGTGTGGAGTTTGCATGTTCTCCCCGTGTTTGTGTGGGTTTCCTCCAGGTGCTCCGGTTTTCCCCACAGTCCAAACACATGCGGTATAGGTGATTTGAATAAGCTAAGGGCATCCATTAGGTAAAACATATTCTGGAAAAATAGGCACTTCATTACGCTGTGGTGGCCCCTAATAAAATAAAGGGACTAAACCGAAGGAAAATGAATGAATAATATTGCAATCATGTCAGCGCAGTTACCACGTATGGTTTCTCAAATGATAAAGGGTTAAAAGCTTATCAAATATTACCTTAAATTATGCACATCTGTTCTAGATAAAACTATTCTATTTCCTCCAAGTATCATTTAAATTTTCCCAAGTTCTGTTTCTCAGGATTGTCTTTTAAAGATTTGATAAAGGGTGGATGCTGAGTGATTATCATGGTTGCCTCATAGCATTGCTAGCATTTCTGTGTGGTGTTTGCATGTTCTTTCTTTATTTGTTTCCTCCAGTTGCTCCGGTTTCCCCCACAGTCTAAAGATATGTGGTTTACTGTAGGTAAATTGAATAAACTAAATTGGCCATAGTGTGTGAATGGGAGAGTGTGTGTGTGTTTCCCAGCACTAAGAGTTGTACTTTCAGTGCTGGGTTGTGGCTGAAAGAGCATCCAATGTGTAAAATATAAACCAGAGTATTGGTGTTTCATTCCACTATAATGACCCCAGATAAACAAAGGAAATAAGCCAAAGGAATGTGAGTGAGTGATTTGATAAAAAATTAAACAATCTTCTTACAACTGAATTAATTGATTAGCTTTACTATTGAATTCTTCATCCGAAATTGACCAAATTATGAAATATTCCACATTATACTGTAAACGCTGTTTTTATGACTGGATTCCACTGTTCAGTCCATGCATGTTTCGGTATCATTACACTCATACATAGGAGTAATTTAAATGATGAGTCACTTTTATTATCAAACAAATTATTGTTATGTCATTTGCATTTTGCGCTTACAAAGTGTTATAAAATAGTGTGTTATTTAAAAAAAAAATTTGGTTTGATTTTTATGTTGTGGGTTGGATTTAGTGCAAAAATCGGATAAGTATAGCAAACCCTAGTAACTAACTACAGTAATTAATAGTTATTACACATACAAAGATGTGTTGATTTTTTGTTCTCTTTATTTCTATTTATCCAATGAAGAGGTGTGGAAAAGAACAAACTGTGAATGTGTGTGTGTGTGTGTGTTTGAGTGTTTGTGTGTTGAGAGGTTAAAATTAATGTACCAACATGCGATGTCACAGCTAAATTAACATATGAATGAATGAATAAAAATGTGCACCATCAATGCATGTGAAATTACTTTGGGTAAAACAATCAGCCACATGCATAAATGTACACGAAAACACCATTAGAGGCAAGCCGAGTAACTGACATAACAAAACACACCTTTTTTTCTGTGCAGCTGCCAGAAACCATAACATTAACTGGCAAAATTTACCCTAGACATCAAAAATGTAATAGAAATGTAGCATGCTCATTTTGCAACCCATTAGCATGTTGAATCTTTGTATGCTTGCTCATGGTCCTAAATGAGACAAAAGGGCAAATAAAAGTATTACTAAAATATATAAATAAAATAAAATTAAATAAAACAAATAAAAATCATAGGCAAACTAATATTTCTGACCATTTGGTAAAATGACTGTAACTAATAATAGGGCTGCACAGTGTATTGTTTCAGCATCGATATCGCAATGTGCACATCTGCAATAGTCTCATCGCAGGATGTGTAATGTTGATTTGGGATTACAGTTCAGTACACAGGATCTGTGGAGCCAACTACTTGAAGAATGAAACTTTATATTATATACAGCAACAGCAAATATTGATTAACCCCTTATTGGGTATTCATTGAAATATGTCATAAATAGGTCATTACAAGACATTTATTTTTTTTTATGACTTTTATTATTGAATTTGTATGCAAATAATATTGCAATTGTGTCAATGAGTTTACCATGTATGGTTCCTCAAATAAAAAAGGGTCAAGAGTTTATCAAATATTACCTTAGGGTTACAGTACACTCAAAACAAATTTGAGTTCATGTTCTTGATCTTGTTCAAACTACTTATTTAAAATGAGCTGAAACAACACAATTCTGAAAAAGCTGTCCAAAACCCGCCCAAACCCTTAAAAAAAAAAAACGCCCAAAATATTAGATTTACATTTAATTTAATTACATTTTTATTTAATAAAATTTAATTTAATTTAATTTTAAAATCAAAATTACTAGTTACTTTAACTGTCATAATGTTTAATCATACAGCAACCGACACCAGCAGTCACAGAAGCACAACATAACCAGATCTCATCGAAAAACTGCCGCCCTTTTACCCTCACACTGCACTTAATTTTAGAGGGGTTTAAATTCATCCTATTTGTTTTTTTTAATTCTTTTAATCTTAAGGAGGTGCTTATTGTCAATAAGACGACGCTTCTACAGTATATTTGCTTTTGCTGTCAATTGTGAAAAAAAAAATCAATAAAGGTGTCATGATAAATCACTGTGAGTTTAACTGCAGGTGCTGTGTGAAACGCGTGCACGCGAAAGGAAGTCCGGGGAGTCAGATTTAAATACAACTTTCCTTCACCTCCTGTTGTGGGTGGGCACATGAAGTTTACGCTATGCACTGGTCACTAATAACTGAATAGAGTAGAGGCACACAGTTTTGTTTTGTTGAATAAATTGCATATAAAATTTACATTTCCAAACCGCCCTAATTTTGTCAACCCCGCCTATACCATTTTTTTTACCCACACAATCAAATTCAAAACCACCCAAATGCAGGAAACCACCCAATCTGGCAACACTGATCTATCATTCTATTTTCTGACCTTTAGAAATTAACTCATTTAAAAATGACATGCCAAGTTAGTTACTAATGTTTCACATCCAATGAAAAACTAAATCATTTAAATTCAAACAAGCATCCATCATGGAAATGACTGAAGCAATGTCAGATATGTATCTAATTCTGGTTAATTAAATGCACGATGTTAATTAACGTTAACACGTACTGTAATTTAAACATCGCATGAAAAGTACTTCAGATATACCTGGAACATAACACAAATGTGTCAAGGTAATGTGTTAGGGCTTACGTCTTTTTAAATGTAAAAGGCTCCTCTTGAGAGTATAAAAGGATACCAAAGTTTTTTCCAAACCTTAAATACAGTATTAGCAGATCTGCAAGTTTATCAGTAAGTTTGCGGTGTTCAGATCCTCATAAAATCACAGTGAGGGGGAGAAAGGGACTGATAAGCAGAGTTAATCAGATTGACCGGTTTTTATTAGACTGCAGAGTGAGCAAATTATATTTAAAGCTTGCATCGCAGCTGTGCTTCATTTCATTATGTACACACACGCAGACGACCCTCTGGTGGGAGATAAAAAACACACAGCCGTGACAAAACCTGGTGTATGTTTCTCACTCATCCATTCTATCTCTTTCCCTTCAAAAGCACTGTGCTCTTTTGGGTTCTTACATTATCTGTTCTTCTCCCTGAATGTTTTCTGTTAGTCTTCTCTCTTCTCGCCACTCTCTGCTGACATTGAGGGCCGATCAGGGAGAAGATAGAGTGACAGAGATGCATGTTAATGACCTGAAAGCACTGATCGATTCCTCACAGGGGAGAGATAGAGAGAGAGCGAAGGAGGGAGAAAAGAGTGAAAGAGGAGGAGGGGACCTGTTGAAATGCTGACAAATAGTTGAAGACATCTGGGCAGGCAAGAAGACGAACATGCCCCGAGAGAACGACAGAGAGAAAGAGAGAGGGAGAGAGAGAGGGACAAAGAGGGAGAAAGACAGACATTTTTACAGTTTTGTTAGCAACATGTTCCTTAAATAGTAAACTGACAATCTATCTATCTATCTATCTATCTATCTATCTATCTATCTATCTATCTATCTATCTATCTATCTATCTATCTATCTATCTATCTATCTATCTATCTATCTATCTATCTATCTATCTCTCTCTCTCTCTGTCTATCTATCTATCTATCTATCTATCTATCTATCTATCTATCTATCTATCTATCTATCTATCTATCTATCTATCTATCTATCTATCTATCTATCTATCTATCTATCCCAAGCATCTATCTATTCCAAGCATCCATCCATCCATCCATCCATCCATCCATCCATCCATCCATCCATCCATCCATCCATCCATCCATCCATCCATCCATCCATCCATCCATCCATCCATCTATCTATCTATCTATCTATCTATCTATCTATCTATCTATCTATCTATCTATCTATCTATCTATCTATCTATTCCAAGAATCCATCCATCCATCCATCCATCCATCCATCCATCCATCCATCCATCATCTGTCTGTCTGTCTGTCTGTCTGTCTGTCTGTCTGTCTATCTATCTATCTATTCCAAGCATCCATCCATCAATCTATTCCATCCATTCATCCATCCATCCATCCATCCATCCATCCATCCATCCATCCATCCATCCATCCATCCATCCATCCATCCATCCATTATCTGTCTTTCCATCTATCTATCTATCTATCTATCTATCTATCTATCTATCTATCTATCTATCTATCTATCTATCTATCTATCTATCTATCTATCTATCTATCTATCTATCTATCTATCTATCTATCTATCTATCTATCTATCTATCTATCTATCTATCTATCTATTCCAAGCATCCATCCATCCATCCATCCATCCATCCATCCATCCATCCATCCATCCATCCATCCATCCATCCATCCATCCATCCATCCAGTTCATCTTCAGTCTCTGTTTAATGACATTCTAAAGTCATAAATGGCTCGTTTCCACTGAGTGGTAAAGTACGGTACAGTTTGGGTCGGTACGGTTCACCTTTATCAGGCTTGCGTTTTTACTACCAAGGGTACCCTTTTTGGTGGGCGTGGTGTATGACAAAAAAGTTTCAGTCGCATCATTCTCGCTCGAGGAAATTTCAACATTAAAGCGTTACAGGTCGCTCACATATCATATGAGAAGCACTTCTCACAAAACAGACACTTTACACACGTAAATACTTCTGTATTAATGTTTATTATTCACTTTTCTATAAACAAGATTTGATTATAACTGCAAATCAATGACAGTGCGAAATAGCCTACTGTAACGTCTGTAATTATATAAAATAAATAAATAAATTAACATATATAAACACAGGCGGATCATTCCGCTGTGGCGACCTCAGATTAATAAAGGGACTAAGCCGACAAGAAAATGAATGAATGAATATATGAACACATACAGCCCCTTACAGTCTCCGATATGTTACCAACTACAGAAGAATTATGTGCCCCTGTTTTCCCGGCTTCTCCTGTTTTTCCGCTCTCTTTTGTTTTCATTCTGGCTTGTTGCATAAGCGAATGACATATCTCTGTAAGCCAATAGCGTTCAGCTGCGCACCTAGCTCCGCCTTTTGGTACCCTTTCTTGTGTTTGTTACCCTTTCGAAAGGGTGCCGAAAAAGTGGTATGGTACGGTTCGGTACGCCTTTTGACAGTGCAAATGGCCATAAAAGTGTATCATACTAAACCGTACCGTACCATACCGTACCACTCAGTGGACACGGGCCAAAAGCTAAACGAGGTCTGCTTTTCAAAGGCAGACTGTGTGCATATGTGTGTACATGTGTGTTCAGGAACCAGGGGAACTGGGAAAGGCTCCACATGTAATATTTATTGGACATGAAATCATTGCTTATTCCTGAGGCCATGAAAAAGAGAGCATGTGCATATATATGCCTATTAAAATGCCCCAGTGTAAACTCAAAGCAGAACATATACTGCTTTTATGTTTGTTAATTAATTTTTATGAAACTATGCAGAATTTATTTTGGCATAAAATTGATATTCATACATGCATGTTAAATATTACAAATTTGGGCCATCAAATGCATATGAATAATTTAGGGTTGTGTGTGACATTCAGCTGTTTCATATTGAACCAAGAGTGGTCTCACTTAAAAAGGGGTAAATGGGGGCTCAGAAAAATCTTGAACTCTAAAAGGTATTTTTAGAATTAAATTTCAGTGAACTATAAAAACAAGATTACATGTAAAAATTATATTTGCATGTATATGAAGTTTGTTACTGTTAGCATTTTTAATCACTGTTTATTTATGTTATGTTCACTTTACTTTACACTTATTAATCCTAGTAATAGCACTAAATAGCTACACAAAAAAAAGTTCACTATGTTATGACCAAAGTAATACATTCATTCATTCATTTTCTTTTCGGCTTAGTTACTTTATTAATCTGGGGTAGCCACAGCGGAGTGAACTGTCAACTTATACAGCATATGTTTTATGCAGCGGATGCCCTTCCAGCTGCAACCCATCTCTGGGAAACATCTATACACTCTCATTAACACACATACAAACAATTTAGCTTACACAATTCACCTGGACCGCATGTCTTTGGACTGTGAGGGAAA
Organism: Danio rerio; assembly: GCF_052040795.2. Lineage (NCBI taxonomy): Eukaryota > Metazoa > Chordata > Actinopteri > Cypriniformes > Danionidae > Danio > Danio rerio. Next base: position 21,712,034 of record NC_141021.1, read on the forward strand.
ACTGAGCACCCGGAGGAAACCTATGTGAACGCAGGGAGAACATGCAAACTCCACACAGAAACGTCAACTGACCGAGCCGAGGCTCGAACCAGCGACCATCTTGCTGTGAGGCCACAGCACTGCGTCGCCCAAAGTAAAACAAACAAGTATACATTTTTTTCTCTGGTGGCAAGGTTTGGTTAAGAGTCTAATATTCATTTAATTCAGTTTTTAAAAATAAACTATTTTTATCTGTTTATTTAATGCCCTTCGAAGCCATAAACGTTACTTTTTAAGCTATAAATGTAATGGTCTCTTCTGACTCCTGTTATACTACTTGACAAAATACTTGTTGCTGATCCCAGTTGTAAGACAACAGTTGCAACAAATAATAACTTGACTTCTAGTTTATTGTTTTGAAAAGTGGCAGAAGGTAAATTTTTCTGATGAATCATTTGTTAAACTGCACCTCAATCATCACAAATACTGCAGAAGACCTATTGGAACCCCCAAGGACTCAAGATTCTTATAGAAATCAGTCAAGTTTGGTAAAGAAAAAAAACATGGTTTGGGGTTATATTTAGTATGAGGGCTATGCAGAGTACATGGCAACATCAACAGCCTGAGGTATCAAGACATTTGTGCTGCCCATTACATTACAAACTACAGGAGAGAGCAAATTCTTCAGCAGGATAGCGCTCCTTCTCATACTTCAGCCTCCACAACAAAGTTCCTAAAAGAAAAGAAGGTCAATGTGCTCCAGCATTAGCCAGCCCAGTCACAAGACATGAACATTATTGTATCCAAAAAATCTTGATGAACTCTGAGAGTCCTGCAAAAACATTTTCTTTGCCATTCCAGATCATTTTTAATAGGTTATTTGAGTTATTGCAGAGTAGTATGGATGCAGTCATCCATGCTCATGGTCATGCACAATATTAATTTATTTTCCACTGCACCATGACTCTACATTCTATACTGTACATTATTTCTGTTAAGTGAAAAGTGACTTTTGTGACTTAAGTGACTTAAGTGACTTTTGTCTGAGCAAGTCAGACCTTACTGTCCTAATTAAAAAATATAAATCAAGGGAAGATGTTTTGTTTTGGTAAAGCATTATCTAGATTATTTCAAGTCAACTTTATTGTCAATCAAACCATGCAACATTACATTACACAGTAGACTGAAATTGCGTTTCTCCCATACTCCAATGTGCAATTTAAAAAAAAAAAAAAGTCTTCGCTGATGTCTAGCTTCCTGCCTCCGATGCTGAGACTACAGCTCTGCACAAGACGTTTGGCCAGCGGAGAAATTAAAATGGTCGTGCCCAACTGAGTCTGGTTTCTCTCAAGGTTTTTTTTCTTCACTCTCGCCAATTGGTGAAGTTTTTTTCCCCTCTCCGCTGTCGCCACTAGCTTGCATGGTTTGGGATCGGTAGAGCTAAGCATCAATGGATTTGCTGCTCAGTGTTAAAGCCCTCAACAGTGACTAATAAACCACACTGAACTGAGTTGAACTGAATTTAAACACTAAATATTGAACTACACTGTTTCAATTTACTATTACCTTTTATGTGAAGCTGCTTTGACACAATCTACATTGTAAAAGGGCTATACAAATAAAGGTGAATTGAATTGAAATGCCTTTACCTTGCAAATAAGCCACTTCTGATACCAAATGATCAATTAGAAGTCAAATTATTTTTTGTTGTTCCGAAAATTTGGATAGGCAACAAGACTTTTATCAGGTAGCGTATTGTCTTTGACACCTTTCGCTTAAAATGATAAAAGACTGATTTTATAAATACAACACACAATGATTCATGCAGGTCCTAACTTTCTAACACTGCAACATTTCACCCTGCACACGTTTGACACCATAATAAGGAGATAAAAGTGCAAAAGAAGTGCTATGTTTTATGACCCCAGATTAAAATCAGTGTTTAAAATAATGATAAATTAGGGTTCAGCGCTATGTAAAAAGTCTTGGAAAAGTACTTCTTAGGAAACACTTGCCTAACATGAAAAGCAGAAGAAATGGCAGCTGAACATTGTGGGCATGTTTACGTGTGCACTTGCTGATACATAAACATGTCAACAGCAACACACTAGCATTAAATGTACAATGCAGATTCTTCTTTGGGTAAAATCTGGATTAGAAAGGTTTAACCAGGATAAAGGAACAGAGAGGATGAGCATCTTCAATAAAAACTTTTTTAAAGAAGACAAATCTGGGCAAGGTCTAAAGCTGGTAGATGTACTGGTATAAAAAACAGCAGAGGGGGAAATAAGAGGGATACGAAGACAAAAATAAAGGTAAGGGAAGCAAGATTTGGCAAAAAGAAATAATCCCACACAAATGCCAAACATATTGTTGTCACAGCGACACTTTTTTCGGCACCACAGCTTTGTTTCCCCTGCTTCTTCTCACCCTCTTTCTGTCTCTCTTTCTCTACTCATTATTGTTTCCACTGGCATCTTATCAGAATAGCAAAACTGTTACCTACACAATTAAAGGGGATAGTTCATCCAAAACCTAATTTACTCATCCTTTACTTGTTAAATCTGTTCTATCTGAACTTTCTATCTTCTGGTAAACACAAAATAAAATATTTTTTAAAGAAAAACCCACAAGCAATGACTTCCATAGTATTGTTTTTTTTCTATTGAAGATGTTCAGCTTTCTTCAAAATATCGTCTTTACTTTTTGACAGAAGAAAGAAATAAAGGTTTGGAACCCCTAGTGCAGGGGTGTCCAAACTTGGGCCTGAAGGCACATTTTAGTTCAAGCCCCAATTAAACACACCTGAACCAGCTAATCAAGCTCTTTCTAGGTATACCAGAAACTTCCAGACAGGTGTGTTGAAGAAAGTTGGAGCTAAACTATGCAGGACACCGGCCCTCCAGGACCGAGTTTGGACATTCATGCCCTAGTGAATACATTTATTTATTTTTGAGTGAACTATTAAGCCAGTGCTGCATAAGCACATGCCCTCTAATTTTTTTTAGATAGATTTTGCAGTGTGTCTATTGAATCTACCAGCTTGCTGTAGCAACATTGTTTTTTAAATGACAATGATAATTTGTATAGACTTAGGGTTATCTTAAAAAGAACACTAATACTACAAATATCTACATTTACATTTTATATTTACAAGTAACTCAGTTTAAAAAGACATTTAAAGACTTTGCTAGAATAATTAAGCAAATCATTGAACAGCAGGTGTTTATTTTGTTGCCAATCAGAAAAAAAATGTTAAGGAGGCTAATAATATTGACCTTAAAATGACATAGCTAAAACTGCTTAAAATTTATTTTATTACAGCCAAACTAAAAGAAATAGGACTTTCTCCAGAAGAACAGAAACTACTGTGATTTTCCGTACTCTATTAAATCTCACTGTAAAAATGTATATAGTAATTTTACCTTCAACTGTAATTTTAAAGATAACCTCTCTTGTTTTCAAACTAGTGTGCTTCTTGTTATTTTTGATTTGAAGGAGTGAGAGTGTATACATATTTCAAATTACAATTCATTAGTATCTTTAATATGGCATAAAAACATTGTTCCTAATGTTTTGTTTATCAACAATTTCTTTCTTCTGTAAATCATGGACAGTAATAATGAATGATAGTTTTTATTAATAATTTTCTAAGAAAAAAAATCTAATGAAACAGAACATATTCTGATGTACATGGTTAAAAAAGTTACATTCAAGTCCACATAAAAAAGTTGCTAAAAATGAAATATTAAATGAAAAACAGGGCGTAGCTGTTTTTTTTTTTTTTCTAATGCGAGCTGATTGGATGTGGTAGAGGCATTCAGAAAGATCAGGAAAAGTGTTTGGAGAGAGTTATTACAACCAGAGTGGTTAAAAATGTAACCTCATATAAATTACTAAAATATACGTAATCTGACAGTTTAAATGAAAAAACAAAAACAGGAACTGCATCTTTAGATTTTAATGAAAGATTAGAAGGTCAAACTTTTTTTTTAGTAATGCCATGCACAGATGAATTGTTCACCACAAAAATAGCAAACAAAAATCAAACAAAATCACATGGTTAGATTTAATTTCACGGGGACTTTAAAAAATGTTATGGTAGGTTTTTTGTGTGTGGTTTTTTTTGATAAATTTTCTTAACCCTTGAGCACTGTTCAAATGCACTACCCTTTTGTTATGTTGAGAATGAAAGCATCTGCTGAATTAAACTGCTGTAAAACTGCATCAGATAAATATTATTTACAAATTTATTTGCATAAATCTATTAATCAACCTCAGTGCTGATCAAAACTACTAAATTGCTAAGAAATTGACATGATTTTAACTCTTTAATTGCTAAAGTCATAAACGATGTCACTGATTAGTTAAAAAACACACACACACAAAATAACATATTTTCAATATTAAAGTTACTGTAGACTGATTTTTTTATTTTATTGTTTTACCTTCGATCAAAATCTTGGACATGTAAACGATTAGTTTGGCTTTGAAGCATTGTTAGATTTAAAATTATTATCACTAATTTACTGAATGTGGCTGTTTTTGCCCCATTATAACCACATTTGATGGTGCATAAATCCAGTCTTTGTTTTTGTTTACACCATGTAGTTATGAGAGCTGAAATGCATATTTCAATTTGCTCAGACACATCAACACTCCACATTCACACTCTCACACACTCCCAGAACCACACAGACACACTTTAATTTGCTGTTATACTCCATAAAAAAAAAAAAAAAAAAAAAAAAAAAATATATATATATATATATATATATATATATATATATATATATATATATATATATATATATTTTTTTTTTTTTTTTTTTTTTTTTTTTTAATAAAAGAAAACCTTTTTTTAGAATTAATTTTTTTTTAGATAGGTTAACCCTATCTAAAGGGTTAATTGCAAAATTGCAAATTTTACCTCTTCCCAACAGGGAAAACCACCAACAATCAAAAATGCATGATGGTGTCATGGAAGTAATAATGGAAGTCAATGGGGCAAAAACAGCTACCAACAGTAATTTAGGGAGAAAAACAATAAAATTATTAAAAAGCAATAAAAGGCAATTAATTTAAAAAAAAAAAGAATATTGATCTGATGCGTTTTTACAGCTGTTTAATTCAGTGGATGTTTTCATCCCTAACATAACTAAAGGGTAGTGCATTTGCCCAGAGTGTACTGTTGGGTTTTTTAAAACTCAAAGCATTTTTTTTTCAAATTATGTGTCAAAATAAGACATTCCGCTAGCTAAAACAGAAAAAGTTTTAAGCATGAGAAAAAGGTGTAGCATGTCTGTACCCAATCTAAGTGATACATATAGCTTTTAGCTTGGCATGTAGCTTCCTAAACGCAGCTCATAATGTGTCAAGTGTGAGAGGACACACATGTGTGAGTGTGTTGTGTGTTGACGTGAGTATGCGGCTGAAAATGAAGACAGCTGCTTAGCAACCTCCGTAGCCTCCGTAACAGAAACACACATACACACACCAGCTCCATCTTACTCAGAGCAGAAATATCATTGGATCAATACTTTCTGAAAATAGGTCTGGTGTGTGAGTTTTTCTTTGGTTGGTCTGTATTTGACCTCCTGAAGCTCCGATTTAACATCGCACTGATGCTTCTGTTTCAATCTGCTCCAGAAGTGTCAGGTTCATGTGAATTTCAAAACACCAAAATCACTGCACACTGTCGATATTACGCAATACTCTTTTAATCTATTGTGCTGTTGGAATAGCGGAGCACACGCTGCACAATCAAGCGGGGATGAAGTCAACAAATTACAAAATCTCTGACCGAGTGGTTTTCATGACCAGCCAGAAACTGTTTACTTTCCGAAATACACAAGAAATTGCTGGTGAACTTGGGACTTGGCCAGAAATGCCGTCTAAGGAGCAGGTGGCTGACCAAGTTGGCATGTACACTTTTTTTTCAAGCCTTTATTGAGATAGCACTAATTAGACTGAACAGGAAAGAAGAGGGGGTTGAACTGGAATGGACCACAAGCTGGGGCAACATTTACTCACACATTTTTTCAGATTAAATCCAACTTAATGGCATATTAATAATAGCAAATTCTTGACATTAAATTTGACCAAGAATTTACCACAAATACTTTTTAAGTCTTTATTGTATTAAAAGTTAAAATCTTCGAATAGAAAGTTTTTTTTAACAATTTTTTTCTATTACAGGGCGTCAAAGTGACGCAGTGGGTAGCATGATCGCCTCACAGCAAAAAGGTTGCTGGTTCGAGCCTTGACTGGGTCGGTTGGCGTTTTTGAAGTTTGCATGTTCTCCCTGTGTTCGCGAGGGTTTCGTCACATGCGATTTAATTGAATTGGGTAAACTAAATTGTCTGTAATGTATGTGTGTGAGTGGGAGTGTGTGGGTCCCATTCTCAGTGATCAGTTGCCATTGGAAGGGCATCCGCTGTGTAAAACATATGCTGGATAAATTGGCGGTTCATTCCGCTCTGGTGGCCCCAGATTTATAAAGGAACTAAGCCGAAAAGAAAATGAATGAATGTTTCTATAACATACAAGAATTTACCACAATTTTTTTTTAAAGGTCTTTATTGTGTAAGAATGAAAACTATCATATGCACTTGTGTATTTGGCAAAACGTCTTATTCACCAAAAAGTTTCATATAGATTCCGAAGGGTCTGGTTATTGTGTGTGAACCTTAGGGGTTTTACGATGTGGTCACATGTTGATTGGTCAGTTTGTATGTCTCAGCATGTGGGCTTTGGTCACATGGTGAAGAAAGATACAAAATAAGTGGCAAACTTTGTTCTGCCCTCTTCTCCTGCTCTGTAAGATCTTCTCTGACTCTGATGCTATCAGGCTCTTTTTGAGGCATACTCACAGCTCTTTGTCTCTCTCTCTCTCTCTCTCCCTCGAACTGTCTCTTTCTTTCTCCGGTAACTGTATTTTACAGTTTTAATGTTCAATCTACATAAATTTGTAAAGTGTTAACTTAATCAATTTTTGTTGGGACAACATGGATTAATTGTGTGTAATATATATATGTATACAACAAATATATATATATATATATATATATATATATATATATATATATATATATATATATATATATATATATATATATATATATATATATATATATATATATATATATATAATGTATATTAGCATATAATATAAAACAAATGTTACTTCTCCAGCTTATTTTTACATGAATCCTTTTATCAGGTTAAGAAACTCCATCAAGGTAAATAAGAAAGACAAATATCATTAGACACAAGTCATTACCTTTCCCCAAAACTGTTACATTGGAGAGAAACTATGGAACAACAAATAATTTTGAGCTGCTAATGAGTGACAGATGGGACATTTGCAAATGTCTGACAAATCCTGCTTAGTTGAAGACTAATGTGGAAACACTACTGTCTATTGATGGTTGGTCACAAAACAAACTTGCGTTATGGGAGATGTAGTCTATAGTCAATACACGATATAAAGCAGAAAGGACTTTTATTATAATGTTGGTCTCACAACAAAAACAAAGCAACAAGTCACTCGCTCTAGATTACACAAGGGATGCTTTTCATTTCACACAAATTGAAGAAAAAGGAATTTCTCGAACTTCTCGAAATCTCAAACACATTGTGCATTGCGCATCATTTACTTTACTAAGTTTGCATCAACTTTGTATGTAATCTACTTGCACAAATACTTGTATAAATACAAAAAACTTAAATATGCAATTCCGTTCAATCTCTCGTGGACTATGTGAAAGGATATGGGGAACCAGATTTGGCATGCCAGCCTTGAGCTTGGCACATGAGCAGTTAATGTCTAATGAAGATATTTATTGATTCCATTAGTAATTCGGTAATGAAGTTCATTGTTATTTATATGCATGATCTATTGCATAACTACTTCATGTGATCCACTTAAAATGTAGGCTATATTCATTAAGTTGACTGTTGTGGACAGAGGTATCTTTAATATTTTTTGTCAGCAAAATTGAGCAAAAATAGACAATATTGTGTAGGGCTGGGTGATTAATCAAATTGAAACCACAAACCCACTTTAGCATAGCTGTGACCATCATCAGAAAAATGCGTTGTGATCTAAAGTAAATATCCTCCTAAAGCCAGAGGGCGCTCTCATGGAAACTCCAATCCTCACAAAGAAACCCAGTAAATCCCCATTGTGTTACATTATTTTATAATTTACTGCTTTTATTAACAATGTGAATAATAAAAGCACAACTATGGGATTGTCTCACAGAAGGATTTATTTCAAACAGTCGTGATTCATTGAGAAGTGATGTAACCCATTCAGAAGCGATGCAAGTCATTATCACTACGAATTAAATCAAATTCTATTTTAAATCCGATTTAATGGTAACTTATCAGTGAACTAACTATGAGTGAACTGCCTGTAGTAAACGCATGTGCTGGAGGTTTACTAGAACAGGCTTTACTGACAATTTTTGACAGCTTTTTGCCCCAACATCAAGAATTTAGTGCATTGATTGAATTTTAACATGGATGTTTTCCTATAACGAATTAATAAAATTTTCACCCTAAATTGACAACCCAGAAATACACTCACCGGCCTCTTTATTGGGTATACCGGTCCAACTGCTTTTTAACGCAAATTTCTAGTCATTCAATCACATGGCATTAACTCAATGCATTTAGGCATGCAGACATGGTCAAGATGATCTGCTGCAGTTCAAACTGAGCATCAGAATGGGGAAGAAAAGTGATTTAAGTGACTTTGAACGTGGCATGGTTGTTGGTGCCAGCCGGGCTGGTTTGAGCATTTCAGAAACAGCTGATTTACTGGGATTTTCATAAACAACTATCTCTAGGGTTTACAGTGAAAGGTCCAAAAAAGAGAAAATGTCTTGTTGATGCCAGAGGTCAGGAAAATGGCCAGACTGGTTCGAGCTGATAGAAAGACAACAGTAACTCAAATAACCATTCGTCAGAAACAAAGTATGCAGAAGAGCATCTCTGAATGCACCACACGCTGAACCTTGAGACAGATGGGCAACAGCAGCAGACGACCACACAGGGTGCCACTCCTGTCAGCTAAGAACAGGAAACTGAGGCTACAATTCACACAGGCTCAAAAAAATTGGACAATAGAAGATTGGATAAGCGTTGCTTGGTCTAATGGCGTCAACAACATGTAAGCATGAATCCATTCTCCCTTGTATGAATGGTTCAGACTGGTGGTGGTATTGTAACAATATGGGGGATATTGCATGACATATAACATATAACATGACAATGAGTTCACTGTCAAATGGCCTCCACAGTCATCGGATCTCAATCCAATAGAGCATCTTTGGGATGTGCAGCCAACAAATCTGCAGCAACTGTGTGATGCTATCATGTCAATGTGGACCAAAATCTCAAAGGAATATTTCCAGTACCTTATTGAATCTGTCACAAAGGATTAAGGCAGTTCTGAAGGCAAAAGGGGGCCCAATTCGATACTAGTAAGGTGTACCTAATAAAGTGGTCGGTGAGTGTTTGCAGTATATATGTTGGCTATTGATTTATTGTGAAAAAAAAATAATTTCTGTACTTTTTGCTTTGTCAACTAATTTATCCATTGTAGCTACATAGTTCTCACTAAAACATGTACTTAATGAACAAATACTGTAAAATGCGTAGAATAATCATAAACAAAATTGGTAAGTTGTGCATTTTAGCTAGTCTTATTCACAGGCAGTATGAACCACCCACAGTCTGATGCGTGTTGCACACAAAACTGGAAAGCACTTGCTCAATCTGGCAAGCTCTAATTTGACAACTTCCGAAAGAAAGAGCTCACATTTATATTTTTCCTTTTTTTTTTTACAATCAGCCCACAGGGAAACAGAGTCACGTAATAAAGTGCTGGCTGATACAACGAGCACTCGAGGGCAAATTTTGTGATGACTATGCAAACTTCATACTTATTTTGCACTACTCTTTTAAGTGTTTTCTGTATAACAGTTTCAAAGAATGGCAGCTGCTACAGTACCTTTCCATGTCAGACTTTATAGTTCAGTTAACAGTGGGCAGTTCTTGGTCAGCTGCAGCTGCACTGTGAACCACACTTTAGGATTTTTTAAAACCTGCTTTGAAGAATAAACTGGCATAACGATTCAAACTTACAATTAAAGAGACAGTTCACCTTAAAGTGAAAATTTTGCCAATATTTACTCACCATTTAATGCTTCACAACCAGTTGTTTTTCTTTTTTTCTGTTCAACACAGAAGAAGATATTTTGAAGAATGTTGGTAGCTGGCACCGACTGACTTCCATAGAATGTTTTCCTTACTATGCAAGTCAATGAGATTCTTTAAAATCAAATTGTGTTCAAGAGAAAAAAGAAACTCATAAAAACCACACGAAAGAGAATAAGTGATGAGGTAATTACTTTTGCATGAATTATCTCTTTAATTGCACTGTGATTCTTTAACACTGTATTTTAATTTCATGAAATGATTCTTATTCTATTATCCCTCATAAAAAAGTTAGAGTGTGCTATTTGTATACTTCTTATAAACTAAAATAAAAAAACATCCTTTTGTTCTAGTTTTATGTACGTCTCCTTTAAACAAAAAGATTAAGTGTACTATTATTATACCTCTTTTAAAAATTAATAATAATAATAAGAAAATACATAAAAAATAAAATTACATATTCTAAGTATCTTTGGCTTTTAGTTTTTTTTTTTGAATTATTTGAGTGAGTGGCCTATTAATTTATATATATATATATATATATATATATATATATATATATATATATATATATATATATATATATATATATATATATATATATATATATATTAAATACATATTGTATTTTTTTTTAGTATTTATATATATATATTAGGGCTGCTTGATTTTGGGAAAAATCATAATCATGATTATTTTGGTCATAATTGTAATCACTATTATTCAAAACGATTATCAGTTAAAGTCAAAATTATTAGCGCTCCTGAGAATTTTTTTAGAATAAATATTTCCCAAATCATGTTTAACAGAGCAAGGAATTTTCACCGTATTTCCTATAATATTTTTTTCTTCTGGAGAAAGGCTTATTTGTTTTTTTTTAATTTCGGCTAGAATAAAAGCAGTTTTAAATATTTTGGAACCCATTTTAAGGTCAATATTACTATCCCCCTTAAGCAATATATTTTTTGATTGTCTGCAGAAGAATCTACTGTTATACAATGACTTGCCTAATTACCCTAATTAAGTTTCTGAATCGCCCTTTAAATCTGAATGCTTGAATTTTGTATAAAAAATCATATTTCCATGAAACAGTTTTAAGTCCAGGTATTGCCAGCAATGGTTGGTGGTGATGTGTTTATTTGTGTTCAGTTGTATTGGTTAAATGCAAATCTCAAATTCTGAGCATCAGACACCACACTTGGTGACATCACAACTTTCTTTTCCATAAATGAATTATTTATTACAAGTTTGACAAAAGTAAACTACTAGTATACTCTTACAGTAAGTTTACTCACAAATGAATGCTTAATCGTAGACTACTTATGCAATTTAATTTGAAGTATACTTTTAAATACAAAATCTTGTGTCAATTTAAAGTAGTTCACATGCAAGTTCTACTACTAGTACATGTATACAGCAGGCTTACTACATGGCGTAATATTACCTAAGTATACTGTTATAAAATGAACTTACAGTACTTGTTTTTCGCAATGGATGACTGAAAAGATATTTTAGTGCATAAACTATTGCTGAACAGAATGGGATTTTAGTGTCTTAAGTGTAAAAATGGACCATAATTATTCTTTATTTGGTTTGAAATCAGGACACATTCTGATGTACAAGAGGGAAAAAGCTGTATGACACATTTATTGTTTTAATAACCCTTTCACATTTTAACCATTTTGTTTTCTAGGTTAGTAAATTAACTTTAATTTGCACTGTCTCTGCTATTTGTCTGCAATGGAAATGGGTAGCTGTTATGTTTTCCTCTGTATCCTCTAACCTATATTTGTGTGTGTAATAAAGAGAGAGAGAGAGAGAGAGAGAGAGAGAGGCTTCAGGAGTCACTTTGATTCTGATCTCTGTTTCTGGCTCAATGTGTGCAGGTACGTCTTTGATATTGTGATTCTATTCACTGTGATTCTGTCTTACAGTAGATGTTGAAGTCAGTGTGCAGCTGAAGAAGTGGCAGCTTTGTCTTTAATCCTCATCTATATGCTGCTTCAAAGCCAAGAATCATACTCACAACACACGCACACACACATACAAACACACACACACACACACACACACACACACACACACACACACACACACACACACACACACACACACACACACACACACACACACACACACACACACACACACACACACACAATGACCTGCTGTAAGTGCACTAGGCTACAATGCTTACTTGACAATAACATCTGAATATTTATGCATTTGTTTTGAATTGGCAAAAGAGAGATTTCGTAGCAAATTAGATTCAAAATAAGTAACACAGTATATCAAATGTGATCAAAAACCACTTCAAAATAATTCAACCATTCCATGGTTTTCCACAACTATGAGGATAATAATAAATCCTAAATCTTATTTAAACAACACAAATATATATAAAAAAAGGCAACTGAGACTTCAGTGAACAGATTAGAGTAATGAAGCAAACGATTCACTGAATCACGGAAATTAATTGTTTAATTCTTCTAAAAGAACAGAAAGCAAGTGTTGATCACAAACGCAACAGTAGATAAATGAAGATGAATCAATGAAACAATGAAGAGGCATCCATTACCTATAAATAAGCACTGAAATTTAGCAGGGTGGCTCAGTGGTTAGCACTGTTGCCTGACAGCATAAAAGGTCACTGGTTTAAATCCCGGCTGAGTCAGTTAGTATTTCTGTGTGGAGTTTACATATTCGTGTTCCCGTGGGTTTCCTCTGGGTGCTCCGCCACAGTCAAAAAAATGCGGTATAGGTGAATTGAATAAACTAAATTGACCAAAGTGTATGAGTGTGTGTGTGTGTGTGAAGTAATCAATCAAAGGCCATTATTTGTCACATTCACTTCCATGTAGTCACATACACTATCATGTAGTGAAATTGGACCCCCCCGACCATGCACAAACATCACATTTCAGGGGAAGACAGGCCAACAGGAGGTAGCATTTAGAAAAAAGAAGTAAGATACATTTCAGGAGAGAGAGGCGAAAAAACTCCTTCTCACCTTGCCCTTGAATTAGGGCAGTGTGTGATCAGGGAGAAAAAAGCCCCATATATATATAAATTTTTATCTCTCAGATTTTACTCGCGTCTGTTTTGGAAGACTTGTTGATAGTTAAATAAAAAACTAAATAACAATTTAAGCGATGGCGACGCAATAGGTAGTGCTGTCGCCTCACTGCAAGAAGGTCGCTGGTTCGAGCCTCGGCTGGGTCAGTTGGCGTTTCTGTGCGGAGTTTGCATGTTCTCCCTGCGTTCGCATGGGTTTCCTCTGGGTGCTCCGGTTTCCCCCACAGTCCAGAGACATGCGAAACAGGTGAATTAGGTAGGCTAAATTGTCTGTAGTTTATGAGTGTAAATGAGTGTGTATGGATGTTTCCCAGAGATGGGTTGCTGCTGGAAGGGCATCCGCTGCGTAAAACATATGCTGGATAAGTTGGCGGTTCATTCTGCTGTGGCAACCCCAGATTAATAAAGGGACTAAACCGAAAAGAAAATGAATGAATGAATGGATTAATTAATTAAAGCAACGACAATAAACTAACTGAATTGAAATGCATTTCCGAAATGTGTGTATGTGTTTCTGTCTCTGCATGATCATATCAATTTGCTTGCTAACTAGCTTATGCAAATTTGCGGGTTAAATAATGCATTAAAGTGACCAGCTGATTTTAAACTAATGCAAACAGACTGTGACATTAAACATTTAGATCAGACTTGCGTGTACTTTGTCACATTGTTTTAACCGGTTGAGTTAGTACTAATGTTGGTTTTCTCTCAGCCTTAAGGCAAAATGTTCTTTCTATAATAAGGCATTGTTATGCAAATTAATAAATTACTTTATTATGATATGAAAACAACTGTAGTGTACACTTTATATGTAGCTTTAGTGTCAGCCTTACACTGCATTTAAAGTGTTCTGTTTTGGCAATCATGCCCTAAATATCAGTAAATCTTTTAAACAGTAAAATTCAAACAAAGTAAGCAATGTAATTTACTGTATGGGACGATAACCATTTTCAAGGTTTACCGTGGTTTGGAAAAGTCAAGTTCTGCTGTTTGTTAGAGCAGGAATATCTCCAGCAGAAAAGGACCCTCCACACAAAAAGCTACTGTTCCAAAACATTTAAAATGTTTCTTATAATAAAATTAATTGTGTTTAATGGGAAAAAAGTTGTTGTTTTTTACAAAGACATTTTAAAAAGAACAGATTTTAAAGAAGTAATTAAAATAACTTGAATCTGTGATATCTCTAGTTAGTAGGACATAATGATGTCTGCAGAAATTGAAGCAGGACAATTTAGCAACAAATTAGCATATTACTATATAATTGTTATAGATTTATGAAGGACGGTGTGAAGTGGAAAAATAGATTACTGGCTGATTTGCCAACAAATGAATAAATAAAATGTAAAAACACAAACAGACCTGCATTTAACAGAGTTTCTGCAGGTTTCACAGAGTCAATTTAAGACATTAAAGAGTTTTTTTAAGACCATCATGAAATAAATTTCAGATTTATAGGACTAAACTAAAACAACTAAATCAATTTCTTGACCCATCAAAAAACTCATCAAAAAAAAAAAAAAAATGTAATTAATTATTTGTATCCACCTTTTTCAAATAATGTCAAAACAAGCAGACCCTATTTCTATACAGTTCACACTATTTTTTCAACATAAAAAACAAGAATTTGTTTGTCTTTTGTCCTCTTTAAAAAACTCAAAAGCAAAATGTATGCACAACATTGTTATAATATTAGTTATAAATAGGGATTTGCTAAAAGCTTTGTCTAATTGGTGATTCAACTGGTGATCAGTAGCTTTACATAAACAAGTGAGACCTAGGGTCCGTTCTTTGTACCTCGGTTAAATTATCTAAAAGATCCTAACAGATCCTGGATCTTTTAATCTTGATAACTGATCTCTGGCTAATTTGCTTCTTTAACAAGTTCACGAATAAGTTTAAAATGTCTGAATGAACAGATCTGAGATCGCTGCATGTGCTGTGAAAGACAGATCTATCGATCCTCAAAATCGTGATCAGTAAAGCAGCAATTGGCTGACGGCACATCAGCGTAATGACATCATCTGATTAATTTTCAAT
The DNA here is from genome assembly GCF_052040795.2 of Danio rerio. Lineage (NCBI taxonomy): Eukaryota > Metazoa > Chordata > Actinopteri > Cypriniformes > Danionidae > Danio > Danio rerio. The sequence goes on from NC_141021.1 coordinate 21,727,352, forward strand.
TATCCAAGTGAGTAAAATGACATAAAATTGGTAGTAAATGGTTTGTTGAATATGATACACAGTAACTTTCCACCTGTTGTGGGCTACAGGCTTCACACTTTCATGTGTCAAGAGTATTTAGCAATTTATTTAGTTTTACTTTTAGAGTGAATTTCTTAATTATTGTTGCCTAGGCCTATTCAAGTGTCTTAGTCAATGTAACCTAAGGAATAACTGGCTGTTTAAAATAATTTTGCATCAAAAAAGCATTTTAATAATGGTAAAGGTGTCTGCAACTTTGTCGCCTCACAGCAAGAAGGTCGCTGGGTCGCTGGTTTGAACCTTGGCTCAGTTGGCGTTGCTGTGTGGAGTTTGCATGTTCTCCCTGCCTTCGCGTGGGTTTCCTCCGGGTGCTCTGGTTTCCCCCACAGTCCAAAGACATGCGGTACAGGTGAATTGGGTAGGCTAAATTGTCCGTAGTGTATGAGTGTGTGTGTGTGTGTGTGAGTGTTTGTATGGATGTTTCCCAGAGATGGGTTGCGGCTGGAAGGGCATCCACTGCGTAAAAACTTGCTGGATAAGTTGGCGGTTCATTCCGCTGTGGCGACCCCGGAATAATAAAGGGACTAAGCCCACAAGAAAATGAATAAATTAATGTCTGCAACTTTTGCGAAGCCTCAAATCACCATCATATTAGCTGTCAAAACATGTTCATGACTGTCAAATATATTGGAAAGTCGAATATTGTTCATGAATATTGTTCATTATCATACACAAATTGTACTAAAGCTGGTACATTAAAATAGTACGCTGTGTATCTATACATAGACCTCCTTAGGGGCCTTCCCAAAAAGACAGTCAGACAGTTGCAGCTCATCCAAAACGCTGCGGCCAGAATTCTGACCAGAACCTGGAAATCAGAGCACATCATGCCTGTCTTCATGTCTTTACACTGGCTCCCAGTTACAATTTGAATAGATTTTAAAGTATTATTACCTGTCTATAAATCACTAAATGAGGCCATGAGGACCTCGATAAATTACAGATATGCTCACTGAATACAGACCTAACAGATCACTCAGATCTTTAGGATCAAGTAAACTAGAAATTCCAAGAGTTCAGTCAAAGCAAGGTGAATCAGCTTTCAGCTACTACGCCCCTCGCTGCTGGAATCAGCTTCCAGAAATGATCTGATGTGCTCCAACATTAGGCACATTCAAATCAAGACTGAAAACACATCTGTTTAGCTGTGCCTTTACTGAATGAGCACTATTATGTCTTTCTTTTCTTTTTTATTATTTTATAACCTATTTTAACACATTTTTATCTGTTTTATCTGTTTTTTTTATCATTTTTATGATTTGTTTTTATTTTCTTATACTTGTCTATTTTGTTCCTGTTTATGTAAAACACTTTGAATTGCCACTGTGTATGAAATGTGCTATATAAATAAACTTGCCTTGCTTTGCCTTGTCTCGCCTATAAATTCCATATTAATAAATGTTCTCTTTGAAGGAGAACCACCCCGTGACAGTCTTTGCACTTTTATTTCGGAGAGCAGATTGCATAAGTTTTAAACTTTTAAATCTGTTGCTATATGACAACAACTCCCGGATGAGTTTTGAAGAACGAAATGATCCTGCATCGTGTCAAGTTGTCAATAACCATATCCAGCTATTTGAGTAATCCACATACAACGAATGGACCCCTGTTTAAAATGATTTGACACAAACAAGACAATGTTTCTGGGGTTTTTCAAGGCCTAAACTTTCTAAGACCTTGCAGACACCCTGATTTAGGTCCAAAAAAGTTAATTTAAATTGTCAGACATTTAAACAGTATATAGTGTAATTCAATTAAATTAAGCCGAAATTAATAAAATAACATTAAAATATATTTATTAAATGTATTCAAATATTTACATATTAAAAAGTAAATTTGTCAAAAAGAACAGCAAAATCCCTTCAAATATTATTGCCATATATGCCGCAAGAAGGGGCGAATTTAACCAATAAGCAAGACAAGTGGCCGCTTAGAGCCCGAGGAAATCTAGGGGCCCCCAAATAATTACATAGAAGTATACATACCACCTATAAATTAAATATAATGTCATTTTCTATCATATTTTGTATGATGAGAGCGTAAAAAATTACAAGTTTAATGTTTATTATATTATGCGCAAATGTATTCCCCCCTCAATCATGGAGAAGTCCAGCAGTCAAATTAGGTATGCCTAAGGTGGCCCATGTGGAAAATGGAAAATTTGGCCCAAATGGCGGAGGACAAATGCGAGCCACAGTTGGCGAAAAAAGTGGCATAGTCATTTAAGGGTAATCTAGTTCTAAACCCAAACTGGCTCACATGTATAGGTGCAAATGTGGCCCAGTTATCTTAGGACATATGTGGGCCACTTTTAGCAAATATTCAGCACAGTAAGCTCTGGCTAATGTGACCGTTAGCCTACAGTGGCCCAGAGAAGATATGGAAATTGTGGCCTGGTCATCTTAAATCATATGTGGGCCATTTTTGGTGAATATTCGGCACAGTAAGCTCTGGCTAATGTGGATTTGAGCCTATAGTGGCCCAGAGAAGATATGGCAAAGGCAAATGTGGCACAGTTATCTTAAAGCATAAGTGGACCACTTTTGGCAAATATTCTGCACAGTAAGCTCAAGCCTATAGTAGCCCAGATGGGATTTGGCAAATGTGGGTGAGTATCTCTGGCTAAAGATGGTATGAGCTTAAAGTAAGTGATGTAAGATGTGGCAAATATATTGCACTGCAATCCTAAAATATATGAGAGATCACTTTATAGATAAATTACAGTGATCAATTGATAATTATAGGGGTCAAACATAGCTCTTTGACATTGCAGATATGGGTAGTAATGTAGCTAATTTGTGGCCCAGATCTGGCAAACAGGAGCCGACGACCCTAGAGCCATTATTCCAATCACTATGTGGTTCTGATGTAAATGTCTGGTGTGGGCCAGATCTGGGCCAGAATAAAAGTAACCTGTGGCCCATTGGGTCAATTCTGGTTCATCTTATTGGAATTCTGGCTGATATGTGGTATTGCTATGGCTTAATTTTGGCCCAGATCTGGCTAACAGGAGTGGACTGCCCAAGTGCCATCATTCCATGTAATATGTGGGCCGGATCTAGGTGTCTGGTGTGGGCCGGATTTGAGCCACATGAATTTTACTAGCTGGAGAGTGATTGAGTGATATAAGAGAGAGAAAAAAAACAGCAAAATCAATTTAAAATAAATTGAAGTGCAAAAGGTGCAGTTTAGAACTTATAACTTTGCTTGGGGCCCCCAAATCCCTAAATCCGCCCCTCGCCCCAAGTGCACATAAAGAAAATCATCAGTACTCCATAAACACAGCAGTTAAGCTAGGTAGGCTCAGTATTATATGTGCTGTCATGCTTTTATAAACTATTTTAAACACAACCATTCTAAAGTAAAATTGCTCGCACAGACACACAGTGCCGAAACATCCTGTTACAAAACCACTAACACAAGGTCACTTTAACTGCAATTTCAGCAGAATCCCTGCTTGGGGAATCCACACACATATACACACACACTTGTAAAGTGAGGGTAAATCCCATTTGTGTTTGTGAGTGTGCAAGTGTGCATGGAGTCATTTATCACTGGTGTCCCCTGTTTTTTCAGTGTGCCCCATGGGCTGATGGGAGATATGGCAACCAGTCACTAAGAGTGACATTGTAATCTACAACACCTACATCTAGAGCACACGGGGTTCCTTTCGCTCTCACTCTCGCTCCTGTTTTGTCTTTCTCATCTTTACAATCTCAACAAATACATGACTTGAGCCTATTCAAAAAGTCAGAAAGTAACTGCTGCGTGAATGGAGAGCAATTATTATTTTTTTATTCACCACTGGCTCTCATCTGGTTAGGTTTTTTCAAGTTTAACAGGATGTTGTTGTTTTTTGAGGATGATGATGTTGGTTATTTTCCACCAATCCATTTTTACCTATGTGCATCAAAATATAATGAAAATGATCTCTTCTGTTTATGAAGTTATTAGTCTGAGGTTGCGAACACATTAGCGTCATCAAAGATGTAGGAGACTTTTAATTTTTTTTTAGTTTAACATTAAAAATATTTTTAGCTGAAACTATTACAAGACAATAGCCACCGGCGCTTTAAGAGTCAAAAAACAAATCATAATATATACCAGTGGATCTTGATCTTGACCAGTGATGGGGAAGAAGTAATATATTACAATTTAAGTAAATAATGTGCTTTTTAGTTTGTTTTTAAGGAAAGGACCACATGCTATGATTTTTTTTCTTTGTTTTTTAAAGAGTAAGAGTACATCATATTATATGTATAGGTCACACTTTGTTCTGATGGTCTGTTTGTTACATTGCATCTAATGTACATGCCAACTAATTCTCATTAGATTATAAGTTGGCTGTTATGTTGGGGTTAGGGTTAGTGTAAGTTGCCATGTACTTGCAAAGTTTCTTATAGTCAGTTAAATGTCTGTTGAAGGAGCAGTATTAACATATTACGCACGCTGATACTCAAATGGACTATCAAAATTAAATGTTACCCATTTATATTACATAGTATATTACATTTTACCTAAAACGCTTAATGCATCGTGGTCTTACAGTCTGTGCAAAAACTGAACACTGTTTACAACATTGAATGGCACCTATGATAAAAATCAAGCTGTCTGGACAAAACTGTCTGTATGTATTTTTTAAAAAGGATGCAAATCCCAGTCATTTAAGGTTTACCACAACATGACGTAGGAGTGCGGTTTTCCCTGTCCACCAATTTAATTAACATATACACATATCAACAGAATATTTTTTTGCAAATAAACTAGGATTAAAATATTTGTTCCAACTCTCTGTGATTTTTGTAAGTTTAAACTTTTATAAGTTTAAAACGTTTTTAAAACAGCATGTTTGTAATAAAGACAGTAACACTGCTATAATCACCACAGCCGCTTGGTGTCAGTAAACGCTAACGTGTGTGCGTGTTTACTGCAAACGGCATTTGTGTGTCTCATCATTTCAGAAAGGCTTGAACAAACTCCAACACAAACACATCGGTAACACTTTATTTTGATGGTCCATTTGAGTATTACTGTCTGCTTGATATCTGTTGATATGTTCCTTCAACAGACATTTAAATGACTATAACTTACACTAACCCCAACCTAACAGTCTACTTATAATCTATTGAGAGCTAGTTGGCATGTAGATGCAATGGAACTTAAATTCAACAAATGGACAATTAAAATAAAGTGTTACCAATACATCAAATAAACTTGGTATTTTTGACTAATTAGCTGTTTTTCAGCCTCATCCGTGTCTCTATCACTGACTGCTGTTTATTTGATACAACGCAGAAGAAGCAAACACGCACATGGGAATGGTGGGTGGGGAGAGCAGCTCATTTTGATTTAAAGCCACAGGCTACAAAAACAGCTAAACCATTTTCAGACAACGAAATGGGCAGATTCAGGAGGCTATAACAGATGACCTGATGGGTATTTTGAGCAGAAACTTTACAGACACATTCTGGAGTCACCAAAGGCTAATCTTACATCTTGTAAAATGGGTAAAAAAGGTAACCTTTAGTATTCAAAAGAAGTCTTCATCCCAAGCAGAATTCTTAATTGTCCAGATTCCATGCAATGTACTTAATTTCATCCTTGAAAATTTGCAGAACAATGGTAAATGTGGCCACACTTTACCACTGTGTTCTTATACGATTTGCTGCATTTTATTTTTGACATTTAGTATCGCTTCAACCCTCCTGACTTTATCCCAACAGACTTTATGTCCCATTTTTAAGTCGCGACCCACCAGTTGAGCAGCACTGGTTTTCCATTGATTAGCCGTTATCTGCCATTTCATTCCACTGGCTTAGCATCGGCCTTTCCTCACACACGCACAGACACACACACACCTGTTCTGGATTCTGACAGCCTGCTCTAAACAGTCAGAGGCTTCTCTATAACCAGCAGTAACAGTGGCTAAAAACAATGGCTGGTGGATCAAAGCCTTCCCACTTCTCTCCCCCTTCACTACACGCCTTGTTTTTCCCCAGAATCCTCCGGGAATTTTCCGCTGACATTTCCAGCCATGCTCCAAAGTGACTAGCTCTAATTCTCTCCCCGAGCACCCCCTCTAGAACCTCCATCTTAACGCTGGCTCATTTGCCAGGTCTAAATTAGCTCAGACCAATTGGGAAGAATTTGACGGCGCACATTCTTAGCTAACAACATCTGGGGAGGTGTCACGTGCTTCGCCACTAACCTTTTTCAAGGCACATTAGATTTGGAAATTAAATGTGTACTCACATAGGTAGGTATAATGGTATTACACTTTTTAAAAAGCCTGTTTGTTTGAAACCAAGGGAAGGTTGACAAGGAAATGAGCCATAAGGAGCCATCATAAAAAAGTTAAATCATTTCCAGCATGTGCCCAGTGGGTTCAATATTTTAAAATTATTTTAGACTTGTGATAAAGATGTGTAAAATGTTACAGCATGGTTTATAATCGCCTTTTTGAAATTTTCATGAATATACCACAGAATATACTTACACCTTACTGGTAGTTATCTCAATAATTCAGTATATCGTGATACCGATCTTGCACCAATATTTATTAATCATTTATTAATTTAAATAATTATTAATCTGTTAATTTGTCCATTGAACATTGAACATAAGGCTTCATTTGTTATTCTCAGTTATTTGAACCAAAATCAATTTAATGTAATGGAGCAATTCCAGCATACAGAATGAATATGACATTTGCAGAAAAAACTCTAAACATAAATTCAAACAGAAAGTATACATTATAAAGTAACATTATATTGAAACATCTGTTTATACTTTCCAAAACAACTAACCACAGAGTTATGGGAGCAGACAAATATGTAATATGTCAATCTGTAAACATATTTTAAATTTTAAATGAGGAAAATAAACATGTGATGAAAAAAATTAACAAGTTTACCATATACATATACTTTGTATAAATTCTGTGAATTAAACTGCACAACCTAAGAAAAATATAGCTAATCAAAAGTATTAGAGTTGGCTCACTATAGAACAAAAATGAAAAAAAAAAATTTTATTTTATTTGACATTTTTTGCATTTACGAGGAAAAAGATCTGTTATGGATGTGACACCTCTCTGTTATAGATGTGACATGTGAATTTAATGTTTTTGTGTCTTTAGTAAATCAAATGTAATTGTTTGAAAACATTAACAGAGACATTTTTGAGTATTATTAAAGCACCATAAAATAATTGCTTACACAAAAAATGCAGAAACGGTTTCGATATTTTGGCCAAAACTTAATTTTTTCATGGCAAGGTTAACATTTGCATGGAATTGCTTAAAGACAATTACAATGCTATATAATTTCTTAGTAAATTCCTTATAACACATTAAAATCAGTCGTAATCATTTTATTAAAGGCAGTTAATAACTAATACATTTAAACTGTTTTTTTAATTTTATAATATGACTATTTCTCACTTAATTTAAACTTATTTAACTTGCAAAAACTACTAACTTTTACTAATACTAATGTTTACTAATGAGACTATATTATTTTTGTTTAAAACATTTATTTACTCTTAACATGTACAGTTGGAAGTCAGAATTATTAGCCACCCTGAATTATTAGTCCCCTGTTTATTTTTTCCCCAATTTCTGCTTAATTGAGAGAAGATTTTTTCAATACATTTCTAAACATAATAGTTTAAATAACTCATTTCTAATAACTGATTTTTTTTTATTTTTGCCATGATGACAGTAAATAATATTTGACTAGATATTTTTCAATACACTTCTTAACTGCTTAAATTGACATTTAAAGGCTTAACTAGGTTAACTAGGCAGGTTAGGTTAATTAGGCAAGTTATTGTATAATGATGGTTTGTTCTGTAAACTATCAACAAAATATATAGCTTGAAGGGGCTAATAATTTAGACTTTTTTTTAATTAAAAACTTTATTCTTAACGAAAATAAAACAACTAAGAAGAAAAAATGTTATCAGACATACTGTGAAAATTTCCTTGCTCAGTTAAACATCATTTAGGGAAAAAGTAAAGAAAGTTCAAAGGGGGCTAATAATTCTCACTTCAATTGTATATACAATAAAGCAATACACTACACAATAGTTTTTGGTTATTATACATGTTAAGGTATGCTTTTTTTGCAGCTTAGGTCAATATCATAATAATACTGTATATTGCGATAACAGTTTCAGCAATTAGTCACAACAAGAAAATACCGGGCAAAGGCCTATTCATCAAAGATGTTTTTAAAAAGATTTTTTTAAATTTGTCCTTATATATATTATCCCGAAGTCTGGTATTGTTGTATTGGTTGTTGTGTACTCACGTAAGCAATAGTGTAGACTGAAAACAATATATGCAAGCAATTTTCTATGAATCTTAGCAATACTTGCATAGAAAATAGTACTATTTTTTTTCTTATTTTATTATTTATAAAAAATAAAATAGTGAGTCCTACAAAAAAAGTGATTTGGAATGAAATAAGAACAATTAATTTATTATTGAACCATTCTGTTAAAAATTTGAGTCTCTTTTATTGGTGTATCAATTTCTAATTATTTCTTAATGCATGTATTAATTAATATCTACTCATGTGCATGCACTTGAATCTGAAAGCTCTGAAAGTCATGAAGTCGTCTTACAATAGAGTGTGAGCGGCCCTTCAATCTGCTGAACAGCCTTAGAGAGGGGCCAAACGTGGGAACGAGATTATGAATGAGTGTGTGAAAGAGAGAATGAACACCATTTTACTGCTCTTGTCCCACTAAATAGCCTCTTTATACTGACTGAGGCCAACTCAAACACCCACTCCAATTCAGTGGCACACACACACAACATCCCCTTTTTGTCCACACAAAAACATTCGCGCTTAGTACATCAGACGTGAACACCTGCGACGGGGAACTCAGACTAAACATCAACCAAAAATCTAAAAACCATTAGAGCCTGGGTAACTAGTTTTTCTGGGTGATTAGTTGAAACAGATTGGAATTTGTTAACCTGTTTGTACTGCAGAATGCCTCTTGTCATGTGTCATGTCACCAAAATGTGCATTTCATTATTTTTGTACAAGCATTTTTATATGGGAAAATGAACTTATTTTCAAAAATTCACAACGCTTACCTTGACATCATTCACGTTCATTCTTGTGCCTTTCTTGCCCACAAAAATATCATCTATGTCCACCAGGATGTAGCGCTCCAGAGATCGCGAAAGCTTTCTGCCTGTTAAAAACGCGATGGCATCCACCAGTATAAGTCTATGTAACCAGTAGTTCAGCCCGTGCCCAAACAACACGCGCTGCACCCCATCGTAAAGCCCCAAGTCCTGCACAATGGTAGCATGGAGACCCTGTGGGCCTGGGATGATCTGGGCTGCCCCATTCTCCCTGGGCCGAGTTTTAGCCAGTAGAACGGGTTCATACGTGGAGTGGTTGAACTGAAATACAGTCCAATCCTCTCCCGGTAAATGACCTCGGTCCACTTCTGCCCGTGTTATGTAGAGCAAAGGTGAGCGTGGATTCACGCAACAATCTCGAAGTGCAACATTTGTTCTCAGTGTCAGAGGGAAACCTCTCAGCTGCAGAGCAGGCTGGGAGTTTTCACTTGCACGGTGAAAAGCAATGACACCAACGCTGTATTCTGCACAGTATTTATCCAGAAGGTCTCGATTCCATGCGTCCATCCCAACATACTTCAGAAGGTTCTCGTAGATGACCAAGGCATAGCGTCCACGGCCTTTGTGCGTTAGAGGCGGGATGTCACCTTTCCCTGGGGCAATTTCGGCATGGTAACGGAATTGGTTGGATTCTAGAATGGCGATGATGTCCTGTCCAAGCTGAGAATACTGACTTTCCACGAATACCAGCACCACCGGATCCTTGCGTGATGGATCGATTGGTTTAGGCGTCCTTGGCTCTGACTGTCGAAAAGGAAGCGCCCTGAGGTCAGCACAGTCTGGACCAATAGCGCGGTCTGCAAGGTCCAGTTCTTGGGTGGAGCCTGTGTAAAGGTAGTAGGCGGAGATTAACACACTGACCATACAGAAGGTGGCGAGGAGGATGACCAGCCTCCTCAGATTCCTCCGCAGCTTGGTGGCCAGATTCATGGCAAACCGAGCACATGTGTGGGAGTGTGTGTGGGTGGGAGTCTCTGATTGTTTGCTGAGGCGGGCTAAAGCTGTAAATTGGCTTTTTTGGTAATCATACTGCAGTCATGTGACCATCTCAAAAAACTGGTAAATTCGCTTCCAAGACAGGCCACTTATGGAGGTTCGGGTGGAAAAATGTGGCCTACGTCACCAGCTGTTCTGAATCCTTTATCCAACTAGCAACCCTCCATGTCTTGAGATTTTTCCTGATGCCCAAGAAACCTAGAGAGAACACAGATGACAAAAGACAAGCAAATTCTTGTTTTAGTACAACTTCAACCATCTCTGAGGTGTGCCTGTGTGTGTGTGTTTCTCCACAGAAGTGTTCATCAGGGCTGTGTATGGATGCTCTTGAGGGGCAATTCAGCCGTCAGCCTTCAGGTTGTTTTCAATCAACACTTCACCAGCTGTGGCCAACACTTCCCGGGAGGAGTGTGTGATTGGCCGTGTATAAATAGGAAGTTGGAGGCTGAGCCAATAGGAGCCTGAGGGTGGCTCTAAGGGAGAAATTCATCATTTTTCTAATGGGAATAAACTGTGTCACGCATATAGCCTACTGTGTATACACAAGGTAAACTGCACAACCGCATTCTGTCTTCAAAAAGTTGCTTCTGAAGAAAAAGGTATGGCAGTTAAAATGTATGCTTTGTTTTTCATCCAGATTAGGTAGGGATAAATACAATAAGGATTGTTTATAAGAAATTAAATATTGTGGTATGTCTTCTTGACACACATTGACATAAACTAATACATATAGTACATTCAACAAGTGCATGTTCACTCTCTGTTTATGTGTGTGTGATTATGTGCAAGGTGTGATATCAGGCTACGTAATTAAAGGAACATGAATGACACAAGATCGAAATAAGAGATTACAGCAGTGCGCAGGAACATCATAGGGGAATTGAAGAAGGTAGGAATATGCTAGGTTGAAGTGTGGACTAAATATTTACAAATATCTGAAAAACTGAGATTTGGAAAAGAGCATCACTTCCACATCATAACTGAAGAGGGTTATAGACACTCTATATTAAACCACCTGTTTATGTTTATAAGACAGATCTATATAAAATCACATGTTTATTTAAATTTTCGTACTTAACAATTAGTGAGTTTAGTGTAGTCTGCAGGCTGCAACATCTCACTGTATTTGCAGATTTGTGAGAAGAACTGGCACCAACTCCTCACAATTTAAACTTTACATGAATCTGTCAAATCATATTTAGAAATAAATATGTCATCATGAGGTTTGTTTGTGAGTTAGGTTTACATTTATTAATATTAAAGGTACTATGAGATGTCCAAGTATAGGCAACATTGAAGCAACGTGTGCGCGCGAGTGTGCGTGTTTCCCCGCAAGGCGGCGCATTTTTTGAACAGGCAAATTTCGCATCAGAATAAGATTTTTGTTTACATTAATTTAATACTAATAATACCTTAACGAACAGGCTAAATAATACGTGTCTTACATCAGCCCTGCCATGTTTAACAGAAAATATCAACACAAAAATAGGTTAAAAGCCCAATAAAGACAGTTTCCATTTAATCTTAATAATACCACCTGAGGCAGTTTCAACCAAAAACTAAACATGAAAGTTGAATATTTAAAAAAACAAAAACTAATATTTAAAAAGACAAAGTGTGTGAACTTTTAGCTCATAGTTAACTTAGCAAACGCATGCAGCCGACGTCTAAAAACAAACAAGATTGTTTAAAATGTTCTGCACGATGTCCTAGGCTACAGAAGATAAATACATTCCAGAGAGTGTTTTAAATACCCTATTTTTCAATTAAAGACGTTGATATAAGCTAGCCTACAATGGAGACAAACATACACACGCATATATAGTGCGCATTACGCGTGTCCCTAAAAACTAAAGCAGATACCTTTTTCTGTCACGCTTATAACAGTTTTGCTCAATAAGGATTGTTTTAAAATAGAAAACTGTTAAAGACGTACAAAAAACAACAACAACGAGAGCACTATCAAACGCGCAGCATCTCCGGTCCATGACATTCCACCACAGAGCATCTCTAAAATCTCTCTCGCACAAAGACGCTCAGCACCCCTATTCAGCACAAAGTTAGGCTACAACACCAAACGTAACTCAAAATGATAGCACTTTCGCCAGCCGACGAGCTCTCTTACCTTAAGCCGAACCCGAGGCACTGCTGCGCGGGAAGCAATGAGAGCAGAGCCGCCTCTCTCTCTCTCTCTCCGGAACAGCAGCTCCTCACAGCTCTGAACCCGAGAGCCCAATCTCATCTACCGATTCAGAGGCAGCCATCTGGAATGATGCGGGGACCGGTTCCCTATTCTCTCCGCGCCCTCTTCCCCTTCTGCCTTTCTCTCACTGCGACACAGATTAAAGGAGCGCTGGGGGAAAAAGGACTGGAGACAGGAGACGATAGACAGGACTGGAGACAGAAGGTGCGCTCAAACGACCAAGTGAAGAGAATATCCCGAGTGGAGCGCGGAGACATGCGACTCCCCTCCACCGCCAGCCTCAAACTGAATAGAGCCGCTGCTGCCGCGCTCTGCGCCTTAGCTCACATATTAAAAGAGAGCGAGTGAGAGAGAGAGAGAGATGCTGGAGTGATTGGCACTTTATATCTTGGTAGCCAGTAATGTAATCGGATGATAGGTTACGGTGATCAATACTAATACTTTTATTATGACGCCTCATTACTTTTTTAATAAAAAAATGTCCTTATATTATTTAAATTAATATTGTAATGACAAGCAGTGTGTGTGATAATACTTTATATACATTTACGCTACTTTTAAATATAAATTATTTATTTTAACATGAAAAGGTACTTTTAATTTGAATTGTTACCGATACTTTAAAATTATATTGTGTTATTAAAGGGTCTTTAAATGATTTTACTGTATAACATGCCCTATGTAAAAAAATGATAAAAATTAGCAAGTAAATAAGTATGATAATGGACAATTTTGAGATTTTCAGGCCAATGCTTTAATTATTAAATTTTGTTAAATTTATTATTTTGCTAACCCAAGTAAAAAGCAAAACTTTACAAGATGGGTAAACTGTTTCCATTTTATTTATTTATTTTGGTAACAATGTGGGTCACAGAGAAAATGAAGTTCCAGTCATGCACTTTAAAAGTGTCATTCAAATGTAACCCATTACTGCACACATTAAAATGGCTTAAATTGAAGTGCTGTAAAAAATATGGGATTTTATAAAGGTACTTTATGATATGTTGCCATAATGGCAACAACGTCCAATAGTGGATCTAACTTAAAAATTTCTAATTTACAATAAAATTAATTTCCTTATAATTAATAATTTTGTTATTTGAAATTATTTAATTGGTATAGCAGTATTGCTGTATACGCTTTAAAACAGAACTTATAAATGAAGCCCTGCATACTTTCATATTTCCATAATTCAAATGCCATTACCATGTGACCAATCAACATTAAACTACTAGCATTCATCTAAGCAACTGCAATATTGCACATTCCACTATCGGACAGTGTTGATCAATTTACAAAAAACAAATTCGATAAAAACGTTTTTGAATTGAGAATATGTCATTATAACTTAGTGGAGGTGATGTTTCAAATTTTTTTGTGGATCTGACATAATTTGATCCTTTATTTTTATTGCCATATTCATTTGCATTCAGCAATTACCCACAATAAACGCCAGTCTCTCAGAAATCACGCCACAAAAAAATTAAAATAAATAAATAAATAAAATAAATAAACACTTCATGTCATGTAACTTAATCAAATCTAAATGTCATTCAGTGTAAAAAGTGTTCGAAAACCCTTGTTAGGCCTATTTACAACACAAATTATTTATTAACAAATTCATTTCTACAGTGTAGACCCCAAAAACACTAATTTATTATCCTTTTTAAATTTTCATACATCTCACAAAATTTTTTTGAAACATTAAAGCACATTCGATACTTTTGTCATTGATTTTATTAGATCTTTTTTATTCAATTTGATAAGGACACCAACATTGTTTGTCTTGTCAGTTGAATAATGAAGTGCTGCATGCTTAAATGATCATGTGTCCCCCTAGAAATATTTTGTGTTTCTAAAACCTCAAACATCTCATGTTAAACGTGTGATCCATAACATTGATCAGACAAACACTCTGGCCCTCGGTGAACTGGAACAGGAACAGTATATTTTACTCAACAAGCATGATTTTAGATTTAAAAACAACAAAAGCAAAACCCATTTTACTTCAACCCTAACATCCTACATCTAAGCATTTAATTCCACTGGCCTCTGGAAGCACCGTCTGGTTTCCATGAGTAGGATGTTCTGTTCTGCTTTTCGTAAATCAAAACGGTTTGAGGGTTTAACTCAAAATGAAACAGGACAGTGCTGACTACTGCGGAAATGCTACCGGCAGCGTGGACCAAACTGCTCTGCAGAATTACCTACAACTAGGATAAAGAGATTGATGTGACTTTACACATGCATGATGAAGGGAGAGAGGTGCAGTTTAGGTTAATGATTAGGTTGATTTTAAATTTGAGCAGGAGTGGAAACTAATGTACTCACCAACCGCTCAGGAGCTCATTAGAGACATGTTCAAACACGAGTGCACTCAACCATTAAAACACTAAACGTGATTTGATTGGAACAAACCAGCCCTCACAATGAGCATGCAAACATACAGTACACACAATCTCAAAGTAAACACCTCTTAGAGGTTCCTGGTCAAAAACGACCATTTTATCCTTGAAAATCATTTGCTATGCTTTATCATGACTGAATTTTAGATTTAAAGGAATAGTTCACCCAAAAATGAAAATTATCTCCATATTTATTCTAATGCTTTCTCATGTCAATTTATGACTTTTGTTTTAGTGATTAATTCATATTGATTTGTATGATCTCATTCGTACATTTAGTATATGATTTGTTCAACCCCCCCAATAAGTGATAGGGTTAGGGAACAAGAAGTGCTAATTATTTTTATTGCTCAGACAATTTATTGCTAGAGTAAGGAAAGGGGAATTTTTTTATTGCGAGAGAAAGAGAGTTTGTGTTTCTACAGGTGGTGGGTCAAGCACACTTACCTGTGTGAAGCGTATTTCATAAATGCATATTTTTTTATTTTATTTTTTTTATATGGATTGATTATAAAAATGTGTTTGGTGTAAATGTGCAAAAACTGGTGCAAGTGCTGGCTAAAGTGTTGGAGAGTGTGTTTCTACAGCACATTCTGATTACATACCTCTACATTTCTGGATAGTGCCAAATACATCCTAGGAGCTACGTTTTTTTGCAGGCTGCTGTGTACGCTTTTCCAGATCTCAAAGTTCTCTCATTAGTGCGATTTGCACCTGCTGGTCTCACGTAAATCCACCAGAGGCCTCTGTCGACTGACTGACTGACTAACCAACCGACCGATTCCTGCATCTTCTTTCCTTCCCTAAACCCAACCAAAAATGTTTTAAAAAGCACCGATTGACCCACCCACCCCATTCCCTAAACCCAAACACAGTGTTTTAAAAAGCAATCAGAAAAATAAAACAATCAGAAAAAAAGCCCTTGCCTGATTTTTACCACGTTTTCAGATTTTACCACATTCTCACCCTGTTATGTACTTGTTTATTTAATTTTTTTAGCTTTTGTTTTTGTCTTACCTGCTTTCTGGAACCGTTCTTCACCGGACTTGAACCAAGCTATCTCGCCCTACTCTGCTCTGTGTCTTAAGTTCTCCAAAGCATGTGTCAAGCTACAGGACAAAATGATAACAGCGAAAAAGCTGTCCATACGGAGGTGAGCAATCAGCTGGTAATCGAAAAAAAAAAATGTACAGCAATATAGCACCCTGTACTCTTCGTTTTAAAGACAAAATGCAGCCATACATAGTTTTAGCTACATAATTCGTGATCTCCAGAAATGTATTTAGGGCTACGTTTTGAGAATGAGCCTAGATGAGTTTCTACAGGTGGATTGTCAAGCCCACTCACCTGTGTAAAGCACATTCAGAATTAATATTGTTTATGACTTATTTTGAAGTGACTGTTTGAATTAGCCACTTTTTTGATATTATGTACAATAGTTATGTTTCATTGCGAAATTAGGCTGGGGATTTTCTCTCACGCGATTTTAAACCTTTTTGATTTTCTTTCTTATTTTGAGCACAAAAGAAGATAATTAAAAAAATGCTGGTTGCTTGGACCCATTGGCTGTGTCCGAAACCGCCTACTACTCAGTAGTTACTGCATTTTAATTTAAACGTACTACCCAGCCAGTAGAAAAGTATGTTCTATACAGTATAAATGTCAGAAGTATGAATGGAATTCAGACGTACTACATTCGTCATTTTGCCATGGTCACGTGCGTCAGTTGCATCGATTCACTCCCATTCATGAATTCTCTCATGGGGCATTATGGGATGCACAGTTCAGAATCTTGGCGGAAGTAGTAAGTCATGTGGGTACTTCTCGCATACTGATTTACTAATTTTATGAATTCGGACATACTACTCGGTTTGCATCCTGATGTTAGTGTACTATATAGTATGGAAGAATGCGGTTTCAGATGCAGCCCTAGATTTCCATAGTAGGGAAAAAACTATGTAAATCAATGCGTGGCAGCATTTTTCAAAATATCTTCTTTTGTGTTCAAGTTTTAGGTCCGAAACCAAGTTAGATAATCCCCCCTCAGCTATTTTGTGTTCACATTGTCTTTCTTCCTTCTCAAACCCGCTTGCGTCATCAAGCTGCTGTTGTGTGTACAGCTGTTGCGAGGTGACAACAACGAAAGCAAAGCGCTAAAATGGAGACATACACATATCAAAATCATTCTGCTTTAACTGAAACTTTTGGTTTTGTTATCAGAGAGTAACCTGCATCTATCTGCCACAAAAATAGAAAGAAAAAAACATTTAGACCCTCACGCGATGTCTGCAGAAGTCGTTTTTGGTGGAGACAAGTACACATTCTAACTGTTTGCACTTGGTGAGTCCCGCTTGTTGCTAAGGTTGGTGATACAGACATACACAAATGAACGTTATGAAAACTAAAGTTTGTTACAGTTGACGGTTCTCTTCCACTATTTGGTATTATTGCATTCATATCAGAAGTAAACCGTACCCCAAAAACCGCACAAACCGTACCCCAAACCACCAAGCTTGACCTACCGTACTCTGACGTCAAACAAACGACAAAAAGTGCGGACAAAAAGTGCTAGACTGAAAGCATCCTTTACGCAACTGAAAGGTGAGTAAATGATGGGAAAATTTTCATTTTGGGGTGAACTATCTCTTAATTTTATTTATTTATTTATTTTTTTGTTGGTCATTAATCTAAATTTAAGCAGTTTGGTGTTTTTATGAATAAGTTTGTCAAGTGTTTAAGTCATTAGTGTACTTTAATGTTTCACTTGAAAGCTTGTTTTGTTTACTTTTTTATACAGAATTGCACAATTTCACATTTGTGACATTCTCTGTCAAAAATTCATTCATTAATTTATTTCCCTTCGGCATAGTTCCTTATTTATTAGTGATCGCCATAGCGGAATGAACCACCAACTATTCTGGCATAAGTTTTAAACAGCGGATGACTTTACAGCCGCAACTCAGTACTAGGAAACACCCACACACTCTCATTCACACACACTTATACACTACGGTCAAAAATTAATCCAATTCACCTATAGCACATGTCTTTGGACTATGGGGAAAACCGGAGCGAACACAGAGGAAACCTATGCAAACACAGGGAGAACAAGCAAATTCCACAAAGAAAACACCAACTGGTCCAGTTGGGACTCAAACCAGCGACCTTCTTGCTGCAAGGCAACTGTGCTAACTACTGAGGCACTGTGCTTGTCAGTCAAAAAAGACTACAGGAATTACTAATAAATATCCCTTTGGGCAATAATCACCAAAAATGTAATTTTACCTGTTTGCTTTCAAACCTTTTTGTCATTTCAGCTCAGTTTTGTGATCTCATTGAAACCATATGCAGCTCAGTTTTCAGATAAAAAAAAAAAAAAAATTAAATAAGTAATTTTGTAAATATTAAAGCAGGACAAGAGATTCTTTTGGGTGACCTGCAAGTCTGATGAGCTGAAACAGACAGGAGCCAAACAATTACACACACACACACACACACACACACACACACACACACACACACACACACACACACACACACACACACACATGCAAATGCACACACACGCACGCACGCACACACACGCACACACACACACACACACACACACACACACACACACACACACACACACATATACACAGTTCTTAGATACTCTGAAGAGGCAGCATTAGTGTATGGCTCATTTGGGCCAAATGTGATGGTCTGGCAAGCGTTCAGCTCTCCTTCCTCCATCCCTGTCCATTCCTCCTTTCCCTCCTTCCTTTCTGGAGCTAATGGGGCTGAAAGCTTCCAGCAGTCCTCTGCTAAAACATGCGTTTAATTTGATTATTTACTACCTATTGTTTTCTGCCCTATAGAGTCCGAACAGAGTAAAAAAATAGAGAGAGGTGTACGTTTGTGCGAGAGAGGGTGGAATAAGTGTGTGTGAAAAACTGAGGGAGAAACTCTGAATGTGTGTGTGCGTGGATTGTAAGAGGGTAATTGTGTGTGTGATGAGAGTGTATTGTGTGTGTCTGACAGGGGAAGCCCAGCTCGTATTTGTTATTCTAATTGAGGCTCCTCAGTTGTCTATGGATTCATTGTGTCGCACTCAAGTCAAGCGATTTGATTTCAGCCCAAGAAGATCGACACTTTAACTTATAAAAATGCATCCCCCACAGATAAAGAAAATTATGAACTTCCAAAGTCCCCCCTCAAACTTCAACACAGTTAATATTCTTCCATCACTAAAAAAGCTGTGTTTTGTTTTTGTTCTTCTCAAGCTGAATTTTCTGGTGTTCATTGGTAAGACTTTACAATATGGCACACATAGTCAATGTGCATACAGTTGAAACCAGAGGTTAACATAAACTCGAAAAAAAGGAACATAACCACTTTTAAAAAATGTCTAATGGTCATAATAATCATAGTAAATGTTTACTATTTTAGGTCTTTTAGGATTACCTAAATGATCTACATTTGCCAAATGCCAGAATAATGAGAGAATTTTTACTTTTGAGAATTTTTAAAAAAATGTCTAAACAGTCAAAAGTGTACATACATTTCCTTGTTTTTTTTTTAGCTTTGCTTTTAGACTGTATAACTTTGGTCAAATGTTTTGGGTCTCCTTCCACAAGCTTCTCACAATAGTTTAAAGGAACTTTGGCCCATTCCTTTTGACAGAATTGGTGTAACTGAGTCAGATTTGTTGGCTGTCTTGCTCGCACAAGCTTTTTCAACCCTGCCCACAATTTTTCTATAGGACTGAGATCAGGGCTTTGTGATGGCCACTCCAAATCATTCACTCTGTTGTCCTTAAAGCACATTTGAACTAATTTGACAGTATGCATAGGGTCATGTCTGTTCATTGTCTGTTTGGAAGACCTATTTGTGGCCAAGTTTTAATTTCCTGGCTGATGTCTTGAAATTTTGCTTCAGTATATCTACATAATATTCTCTCTTCATGATGCTATCTATGCTGTGAAGTGGACAAGTCCCTGCAACAAAACAGCCCAACAACATGATGCTTTCCATAAGCTTTCCTCTTTGTCCCCCAAATGTAACACTGGTCATTATGGCCAAACAGTTCAATCTTAGTTCCATCAGACGACAAGACATGTCTCCAAACATTAGTCTTTTTCCCAGTGGTGTTTAGCAAATTGTAATCTGACTTTTTTGTTGATTCTAGCTTGTTAATTTTCCCATGTTGTCACATAAGGAAGCAGTGTGCTTGAGGTTTTTCCTCAAATACTAATCTATGGTTGTGCCTCCAATCAACTCAAATGTTGTCAATTAGCCAATCAGAAACTTCCAAAACCTTGACACCATCATCTGAGCTTTTTCAGAGGCATAATAATCTTATTTTATTTAACCTTGACATTTCAGGAAAGTTACAACAAATTCTCAAATATATCTCTCTCTCATTAATCTGCTATTAAGCATAACAGAAACAAATTTGATAATCCTAACTTACCTAAAAGAGAAAAAGTTTAGTCACATTAACGTCTGACTTTTTTTAAAAATGGTTATGTGCCTTTTTAAACAGTGTATGTAATCTTTTGGTTTCAACTGTATATACTAGATATCACATACGTACCCTGAGCATGCATCAATAGCGCCGCCACATTTGTACAGTGCTTCCAGGAAAAAAAGTCATTCAACCGCACTGGTCAAGACTAAAGCCAATGTGAAGATTCTGAGCCCTTATGTATCAACGCTGCGTATCACGCTCACGTTTGAATTTACTAACGATGAAATGAACGTGAGAATGTGCGTTGGTCCACGTCAGTTTCATGCCTGGCGCACGTGTGTTTCTTGTGTGTGTGTGTTTGTTTTATTTCCATTGGCGACTCCTAGAGGCAATTGTGTTAAATTGCTCACTACAAAGTATCTTTGAGCCGTGCAATGGCAGCTGTATGGTATGAGATCACACTGCATGTCTAGCAGGTATATTAGGTTTCCATACCATGCAGTTGACCAGACAAACATTAAAGTGCAACATGCAACGATCGCTGGTTTTCCCTATCTAATCGGATCGATCGACTGCATGCACAATGCTATAAAGGCGCCATCTGAAGACGAATTTGCATACGTGAATCATAAACATTTCCATTCAATAAATGTGCAAATAATAAGTGATGATCAAATGCGCTTAACATAGTACACACACTTACTAATGATTTCTACTTGTGTTCCTCGTGATGAAGAGTAGGCAAAATCTCATATGTAGTGGTGGAAAAAAAAATTAGTTCATCATTCATGTCATGAATTTGACAGTGTCAAAACATGTTGCCATGAACTTTACGAGATATGCCACGGGTGCTCCTGCTGTCCTCCCTCTTTAGCTTTGTTGGCTCGGACGATCAAACGGGCGGAAATCACTCAACTAGCTCATTCCAATGACAAACTTGCAAATAACAGTTTTTCCAGCCTGATCTCACGAGAAAACGTAAGTATTTTACGTTTTGTCAGTTTAGTGGCTAATTCGTACGAATTCGTACGAGTTCAGTCGTACGAAATGGTACGATTTTAAAAAGGAGGCGTGGCACCTGACCCCACCCCTAACCCCAACCGTCATTGGGGGATAAGCAAATCATACTAAATTGTACGAATTAGATCGTACGAATTCATACGAATTAGCCACTAAATGAAAAAGTTACGAATTGCCGTGAGATTGTGTTGGTTTTTCTTCGGTCTACCTCCTATAAGAGCATTTTTCGGCGCATTTTTCACTGCGTACACACATTTACAGCTTTGTGCGTACGCAATGTTTTAGTATGATTTCAACGCAAGTCTTCGTACACGAGGCCCCTGGACTTTAAAGCTGTGTGGTGTAATAACGAGCAAAAAAAAAACAAAACAAAAAACAAAGCACAAAGGCAAAAAATTTGATAGGTAAGATTTAATTTTTTTTAAGTTTTTATATGTTACAAACTTTCGTGCTAAACAAGTGATGTTATTGGTGATAATACAATAGTCTCTTACTGCACTGACCATGGAAAGTAGCACCAACTCGCAGTAGATTCTAGGCTTATGCTAGTTAGGTTGAATAAAATAAGCCAACAATGTAAATGAAATACGACAAAAAGACACTGCAGTGCTAGAAACTTGTATTATCGTCAGCTAAGTGAATGAGTCATTCATAACGGGGATTCATTCACAAACAAACCACTCCCGTTAGAATGAGAAGTGAAAGCGGGAGAGGGGGTGTATTTCAGAACATGGATTTGATGAAATTTAACAGGGAGAGAGGATATTATATTTCCATGCACACAAACACATGCTCTTTGTCGGCAATGCCCATGCGATCACTTATCTATCCATGTAGAAAAGTGCAATAAAAATTATAACTCTCATAATTTATAAAATAAAATAAATTTACATACTGACCACCACTAAAACTCCCGATCGTAGATATGTGTATATACAGTTGAAGTCAGACTAATTAACCCCCCTTTTAATTTTTATGAAAATGTTTAAAATATTCCACAAATTATGTTTAACAGAGCTAGAATAAAAGTAGTTTTTAAGGTCAAATATTATAAGAAATTTTTTTTTTATCTCTGTTAAACAGAAATTGAGGAAAAAAATAAACAGGGGGGCTAATAATTCAGGGAGCCTAATAATTCAGACTTCAACTGTATGTGTATATATCTATGGCTCCTGCTGGCCAGACCTCCACTACACCTTTGTACCACATTCATTTCAAAGGAGCGCTGCCCTGTACTAAAATGGAGGCTCAATTGACACATTTCTTCCAATAAAGACCAATAGTGTAGGCGACATCTAATGTATTTATTTATGGTTAATGTGCAATGTATGCATTTAAACATACTGTACAGTGAGTCAGAATTATAAGCCCTCATGTTTAATTCAAAATTTGTAATAATTTTCCTATGTTCTGTTTAATGGATAGAAGATTTCTTCCAACACATTGCTAGTTGTAATACTTAACTAATTTCTAATAACTGATTACTTTTATCTTTGCTTAAGTGGATTAATAATATTCACTTTAAAAAAATTCTTTTTTTTTTTACTGTATCTTATTCCAGCCAAAATAAAACATAAGTATTTCTCTAGAAAAAAAAAAAAAATAAATAAATAAATATATATATATATATATATATATATATATATATATATATACATTGTCGGAAATACTGTAAAACTTGCTCCACTAAATATCTCTGGAGAAATGTTTAAAAAAGAATAAATACTGTATTTCACAGGAGGGCAAATAATTTTGCCCTTAACTGCACATGTAAACAATGAATTTATTAGTCAGGTTCTTGTGTTTGTGTCATGTGATTTCCTAATAGGTGCGTTCGACATCATGCAGCGCTGTGCAGATCGATCGAAATCTGTCTTAAAGCGGTGCATGCTGGTTAGAATTTTTGTCCGGATTGATGCTGCTAAGTCCTGAATGCTAATCCCTGTTAATTTTGATCTAATCCGTGTCCTGAAACACACCTCCTCTCCTGCTTTCACTTCACTTACTGACGGAGGGAGCAATTCGTTTGTGAATGAATCTCCATTATGAATGACTCCTTAACTAGCCGACAATAATACAAGCTTCTGGCACCACAGCGTCTCATATGCATATCTCGTCATGTTTCTTTTGCATTGTTTGCTATTTTTATTCAACAAAACTAGCATAAGTCGAGTGTTAAGTGCGAGTTGGTACTACTTTGCATTATGGTGAATGCAGTAAGTGACTGTATTATCATCAATAACGTGACCTGTTTAGCACAGGTTCATATTATATAAAAAACGTAAAAAACTAAATCTTACCTATGAAATGTTTTGCCTTTGTGCTTAGTTTTCTGTGTTTGCTCGTTACTACACCTGTACACAGCGCTAAAGCCCAGCATCTTCACATAATAACACTATCTTGACAAGTGCGATTGAATGACACTTGTCCTGGGAGCACTGTACAAATATGGCGGTGCTATTGACGCATGCTCAGGGTCTCTACGCGCTATCTAGTGTATATATCTATGAAGAGCGACTGCTAGAACTGCGATGACGACACCAATATTACACGATTGGCTGGATTCACCGCATGACAACAACCACGTGTGTTTTGGCTTTATTATTGGACAACTTCTGATTAAAAAGTTTCAAAACAAACAATTCTTATTTTACACTCTCTCCATCTTGTACACATCATGCTTATTAAAAGACTACAAATATTTCACTGCAGTAATCATCTTTTGTTATATAATTTGTTTTTAAAGGCTAGCTTGTTTGCACAGGTTTATTTTCAACCTTTTTTATACAGGCCAATTACTGCATTCAGCTCCATGAACGATTTAAATGATATATTTTAGTGAATAACTCAAATAAGTCTTACAGACTTGAAAGAAAATAATTATCATCATTGATCCTGCCACCCTAAAGGTTTCTTAACAAATTAAGTTGAACTATTTTATTAAATAATTATAAAATTATTTATATTATTGTAAATAATACATTTATTCCTGTCAGGCCGTTAATACACAAGTTTTAAAATTGACATTGATGTACCTGTTCTTTCTGGGAACTTCTACTTAAAGTGTAGCCCTATTATTTTAGGAATAAGCCATAAAAAAATCATTAAGTAAACTGAACCTAAACACAGATGCACTTTTTTGCATCTGAACTCATCAGCTGGTAATTAATTACCACTTTGACATAACCATACTGGGAGTAACAAAATAAGTTGGTGACTCTTTAAATTAATGTTAATTTATAAAGATTAGTTAATTATTTGTTAATAATTTTTTATTTATTTTTTTTACAGCATTTTAAATAATTTCTATCCTTTTGAAATCTTCATGCTGTTTCTTGGTGCATCAACTAATGTAGTAAATGTTGAACCAAGCATCATGCTGTAATTTGTGTTCAATCGTTGTTAGTTCATGTTAATTAATATAACATAACCAGTGTTAACAAATGTTTTTGTAAAGTATTACAGATAATTAAAAAAAACAAATAAATAAAAATACAACCCATCTAAACCAGCTCCAATCCAGCATTAAACAGTGTAAACCAGCATGGAAATTTATGGTGCTTTTAAAAGGTAACTTTTTCTGTAATATTTCTCTTGCCTTCCATAAAGGTGTATTTTGGTCATGTGATGAGGGAGGTGGTCCTTATACAGAGCTGTTTCACTGTGTATTCAATTGTATTTAAAACAAAAAAAATTGTTTTTAAAGAATATATCACTTATTTTTTTAGTTAGTTAATTTTTTTTAGTTTATTGTTATCAAACTATTTTAAAATAATGTCATGCAAATGTTTACTATTTACAACAGATATTTATATTTAAAAAATTGAAAATGAAATGTGTGGAGTTTGCATGTTCTCCCCATGTTGGTGAAGGTTTCCTCTGGGTGCTCCGGTTTCCCCTACATTATAAAAAAATTGTTCTATAGTTGCATTCAATAAGCTAAATTGGCTGTAGTGTATGTGTGTGGAGGGTGTCTGGATGTTTCCCAGTGTTGGGGTGCAGTGGAAAGGCATCCACTGCGTAAAACATATGCTGGATTAGTTGGCGGTTTATTCCACTGTGGCGACCCCGGACTAATAAACGAGAGAATAAATGAATATTTCCCCCCTTAGAAACCTTAATTCAGAGTCAATTTTATTTTTACCCAAAACAAAAGTGTCAAACTTCAGTCTCACTTTTTATGATAACAAGAATTGTATCGTTTATTTCTGAAACACACACACACACTCATACATACACACACACACACTCAGTCAAGCACGTCGCCACTGTGTGATCTAGCTTTCAAGGCTTCAAAACCCCCTGCTTGCTGTCAGGATATTGCTGTTGATTCATGTCTTTCTTCCTCTTTTACACCATCAAAAAATACACACATACACACACACACACACACACATACATACCGAGTCCTCTGAATGAAGGCTTAACACTGTATGCTGTAATTGAGGCCATGAGATATAGAGCTCTTACCAACACAGAGATAAATGCGCTGTCATCCCGTACCTGCGCTGTGATTGGTGAAGAGATAACATCACGATGACAGCCAACAACTATACTTCAAGAGGCCTGTCAGCAGACACGCATCATTTTCCATCAGCAAATCAGCCAGGCTTATCTGGGTAACGTTCTCTTAACGTTTGTGAGCGCTCATCAGGCAGCCTCGACAAGCTCTTTAAAAGAGGCTTTGAAAGAAGAAGATTGACTTTGGTAAAGGATAAAACTCATCTTTGTTGTTTGTGGAAAGTTTAGAAGAGTTATGGACAATAAAGTTGAAATCTTTCTGATGGCCAAATTTGAATCCCATTTTAACATGTGGAGGCGAACAAGCTTAGTAGGTGTATTTCTTATAGAGTGTAAATGTAGTATTTTCAAAATATGTGGGCAGAAAACTTCTCATATACTGCACATAATGTAATACATAATCAATGGGGAAAAAAACTGTATGTTGCACATTCAATTTTCAAATAAGTTCAAAAACTTAATTTTTTCTTGATTGTTTCTGTATTTTGTTTTGTATTGAAATAAGTAGTTTGTACTGAGTTGTAGAGTAACATTGTAAACAGTAAATAGTAAAAAGGGAAGATCCTGATTTAAATCAAATGAAATGACAGTGAAATAAATCAGATGTCAGTTTATTGAATTTTGCATTCTAATTCATATTTTGATATTGTTCTTTCACTATCTTTTTGCTTTTATTTATATATTTAAGACATTGCACATCAATGTTTTTATGTTGTGTTTTATGTCAAATTGAAAATTTGTTTAATAAATATTAGTAATTTTTCTTTAGCTTTTGCTTGCTATACATTTATGTACAGTTGAAGTCAGAATTATTAGCCCCCCTGTTTATTTTGTCCCTCGATTTCTTTTTAATGGAGAGAAGATTATTTCACCACATTTCTAAACATAATAGTTTTAATAATTCATTTCTAATAACTATTTTCTCTTTGCCATGATGACAGTAAATAATATTTTACTAGATATTTTTCAAGACACTTCTATACAGCTTAAAGTGACATTTGAAGTGATATCATTCATTTTCTTGTCGGCTTAGTCCCTTTATTAATCCGGGGTCGCCACACCAGAATGAACCGCCTACTCCAGCAAGTTTTTACGCAGCGGATGCCCTTCCAGCCACAACCCATCTCTGGGAAACATCCACACACACAATCACACACACAAAAACACTCATACACTATGGACAATTTAGCCTACCCAGTTCACCTGTGCCGCATGTCTTTGGACTGTGGGGGAAACCGGAGCACCCGGAGGAAACCCACGCGAAGGCAGGGAGAACATGCAAACTCCACACAGAAACGCAACTGAGCCGAGGTTCGAACCAGCGACCCAGCGACTCTTGCTGTGAGGCGACAGCACAACCTACTGCGCCACTGCCCCGCCACATTTTAAGGCTTAACTAGGTTAATTAGGTTAACTAGGCAGGTTAGGGTAATTAGGCAAGTTATTGTATAACGATGGTTTGTTCTGTAGACTATTGAAAAAAATGTGCTTAAAGAGGCTAATAATTTAGTCCATAAAATGGTTGATAAAAATTTTAAATCTGCTTTTATTCTTGCAAAAATAAAACAAATATGTCTTTCTCTAGAAGAAAAAAAATATTATCAGACATACTGTGAAAATTTCCTTGCTCTATTAAACATTATTTGGGAAATATTTAATATTTGATATTTCTAATATATATAAATAAACAGCATTTTCTCAGCGTAAGTTTCAAATTACAACTGAACAAACAGAACTACAAAACACGAAAACTACAACTGCAACACAGAAATACTAGGAAATCTGTGTAGATTGATGGGCGTTCAGCCTTATAATCTTAAAATGTTAGCAAAAATTACCTGTTTTATCATCACTGTAGAAATTACGCTAGAGAATCGTTGAAATACTAGCTCTAAAATAATGTGTGCGAAGTAGCAATAGTTTCTGCTTTTCTGACATTAGCTGCAGATCTGAATGAGCTGTGGAAGAAAATCCTCATACAAAAGGATTATTGACACTTTCCTTGTTTGATTTTCTTTTTTATATACACGATTTTGCCATTGAACTGTTATAACACAATATCACACTCGTAACAGTGCGATATGGCTGTATATCGGCATATACAGGCATATGGCCTCGAGCCAACACACGCAACCCACCTGTGCCGTTATACAGCCATATATATATATATATATATATATATATATATATATATATATATATATATATATATATATATATATATATATTTAGTTATTTATTTATTTATTCATTTTTGTGTGTGTGTGTGTGTGTGTGTGTTTGCTAATTTAAGAAGTATTTATAGGCAAGATTGTTTAACTAAGCTAAACAGAACAAAAGGCAACCAAAAATTTTGGGGGGCATTAAAAATTTAATTAATATATTTTTGTAATATAAATATTAATTTGCTTTTGTTGTTTATTTTTTAATGATTTTTTTTTGTTATTTCTGTCAATTATTTATTCTAATATAAATAAGTACCATTAATAAAAAATAAATAAATAAAATAATACATTGTTTTTGCAGTTGAATGGGCCACCCAAGCCACTGGCATTAAAGAGAAGAATTCAAACAGACAGCTTTATTATACAGGTATTTCTGGAAACATTATTTTTGCAGTTCTGTTAAGCACAGCAGAAATTATTCACTGCAGTTTTAAGTTTCATTGCTAATGCACCCAGACATCTTAAAGAACTAAAGCTACGCATGCAGAGCATGAACTGGTTATGACTGAGACTAACAGAGCATGATTTTCCCCAGTATTAGCCATCATGGAAAACGTCAAACTAATGCAAATGAAACACAGAATTATGTATAGCATGTCTGAATTGATTAGCTATTTTTAACTGGTCTGGAAGGTTTCTATACTTCAGCTCAGTTTAATTGGAAGAGAAGGTTATATTAAACTTCACCATAGGTAATCTTAGTCAGTATCAGGCTTGTAGAAACAGGACTTGTAGTAAAGTCGTGAGCTGTGAAGGTTTGCATCAGTGGAAAAAGAACTGAAATATTATGTTCAGAATCTAGAGTAGAAGTAAAAGGGCTTCCTCCAGACATCTCAAATAAATACATTTTTTATTTTTTTATTTTGATAAACTGGCTTGGAAGAACATGTATTTCCATTTCAGTTTCGGCATCAATCATGGTGCATTTTGTACTTTCTGTTTCTGTTAGTCATACAGGAAGTCACTTGAAGTTATAGTTCTCCAAAAATGTTTAATTCTGCCATTTTCTCACAACTGACTTTTTTTTTTTTTTTTTTCATTTTCACACAAAAAATTTTTTTTAGAAGAATGCTGGAACCTGGTAGTCATTAGCCCCTTTCACACATGCAGACCTTTCCGGAAAATTACTGGCAATTTTTCAGAAAGGGATCATTTGTGAGCAGGCCCTTTTTGAAAATACCAGTAAATTTGTTCCGGCAATTTTCCGGGAAGAGAAGTTGTAACATTACAGGTAATTAGTCCGAATGCTGAGCCGTGTGAATGCAGAAGAAAAATTACCAGAAAGAGCACATTCACGATGAGAACGTGCTGACGTGAGACATGTACTCCAGCCAATCAGAACACTCAGATGCATTCACATCCGTGATGTTTCTGAAAATAAAAACTTTCAAAAAAAATTTTCAGACACATTTAGCTGCTAGTAGTTAGCCAGAGAATGTTTCCAAGTTCGTTCTTAATGGCAACTGTGGAAAACTATTGATGAAATGCTTTTCAGTTGCTTGACGTGTGTGTAAGTGAAGCAGCCGTTGAGTGCAAGCACACACACATATTATGTACCATTAACCATCAACAAAAGGCCGACCCCTTCTATGTTTACAGAAACAAGTGGAGCTGTTTAGAGCTCATTTCTGGTTAATGATGTCAGAATTTACCGGTATTTTGGAATGGATGTGTGAACGGACTTTTCTCGAAAAATTCCGGAACGTTCTTGCCTATGTGAACAGAGCTTGTTTGGACTTACCGGTAAAGAAATTCCGGTAATTTTCCGGATATTTACCAATATCGCTGTGTGAAAGGGGCTATTGATTCCCATCGCATTTGTCTGTCCTAATATGGCTGCATGTGAATGGTTCTTTTGGTTTTTTTAAATATCTTGTTTTTTGGTTAAACAAAAAGAAAAGAAAAAAAAAAGAAAAAAGCAAAGCAGAATTTCCTTTTTTTTGGTTAACTATCCCTTTAAGATATTTGTCACAATTACACCAGTATTGACAGATTCCAGAACAGCTCCAGTTCAATCATAATTATCTCCCAAGCCAATCAGCACCACTGCAAATGTATTTGAAATTCCTGTAAAGTTGCTGGATGTTATTTACTTTTTTGTTCAATTGTTTGTTTGTTTTGAAACAGAATTAGCAAGCGTCTTGACATTTGAAATATTGTTTATTTAAAATATTATTTAGACATTATTTATTTTGATTTATTTAACTATTTTGTTATTTCTGGTCTGTTTTATTAATAATATTTTGTATTGGTAATACATTTGTGCAGCATCCATGCATCCATATAAACATTCTGAATACATTTAAGTTTTCTGTTAACAGCAGGAATATGAAAACTTCTATATAAAGTTTTATATATATATATATATATATATATATATATATATATATATATATATATATATATATATATATATATATATATATATATATATATATATATATATATATATATATATATATATATACAGTAATAAACTGTTTTGTATAAACCAGGCTGAATACAGGTTAAATTCAGAATACAGTTTGAAACAATCTTCAAGTCGATCTTCAAGACAAGTTGAGCTTTATTGTCACGAAAATGAAACGAACTGTTGTGCCTTTACACATAAGACACTCTATACAAGTGCTTTTTACTTTACCATATATGGAACAAATTTTACATATTGTTAAACCAAAAATTTGAGCCTTAATTAATATTGTAATTTAAATACTGACTCAAATTGATAAAGTGCAGCAAAAGAAACATTTTAGGATGTTTTGTGAATGTTTTCTTTCTATTATGCTGAACAAAAACAGTTGCTGAAAAATTTAAATACTGTTTAAAAACTTTTTAAAAAACTGGTTTGCCTGTAGTGTCTCGCCTTAAGATGTTTTTTTAAAGAACTTTGGTTATTTAAATAACCAATGAATATGTTTTAAAAATGTACTAAATGCAGAAAACCAAACCAGAAAGAAAGAGTTTGTGAAAGCTGAACTGCCTGCTTACAGGGTGCTTGTAATCCATCATATTGTACCTCTTATTTTATAAACCTGTCTTCAGGCCAGAGCATATAGGCACACACACACATAAATATTCAGTTGATCAATGTCTAAATGACTCCTGAAATGACTTTTTGTATTGATCAGTTTCAGTCTAACTGAATCAAAGTAACCACAATTGTGCATATCCACCTAGCTAGTAGCAGATGAGAATGAGCTAAGCACATTACAGTGACCTTGTGTCACTTGAAAAAAAAAAACCTTATTAGTAAAGAACATTTCTTTAATTATTATGTATTTCAAAATGTGCATCACAATTTCAGTCACACATTTTAATGTTGAACTACAAGTTGCATCACAAAAGCAAAACGATTCCTTTCAGACTATTTTCAGTTGGTTAGGATTTGAGGAGTTTTTGCAGCTTTGTCATAGTGACAAATTAAGCTTGCACAGAAATTACACTTATGCGCATAGCCTATTTTTAAGGGAGTTTATAACCTTTATTTTATAGGACAGTGCACTCTCTGACAAAAGTCTTGTTGTCGATCCCAGTTGTAAGAGCAACAAATAATAACTTGACTTCTTGCTGATCATTAGGAAAAGTCAGCCTGATCTCACGAGAAAACGTAAGTATTTTACGTTTTGGCAGTTTAGTGGCTAATTCGTACGAATTCGTACGAGTTTAGACGTAAGAAAATTTACGATTTTAAAAAGGAGGCGTGGCACCTAACACCACTCCTAAACCCAACCGTCAGTGGGGTATACGCAAATCGTACTAAAAAGTACAAATTAGATCGTACGAATTTGTACGAATTAGCCACTAAATGAAAAAGTTACGAATTGCCGTGAGATTTTGTTGGAAAAGTGGCAGAAGGTAGATTTCTCCAGTGAATCATCTGTTGAACTGCATCCCAATCATCACAAATATTGCAGAAGACCTATTGGAACTCACATAGACCAAAGATTCTTACAGAAATCAGTCAAGTTTGGTTGAGGAAAAATCATGGTTTGGGGTTACATTCAGTATGGGGCATGAGAGGGATCTGCAAATGGGATCTGAATGCCAACATCAACAGCCTGAGGTATCAAGACATTTGTGCTGCCCATTACATTACAAACCACAGTAGTGGATAAATTCTTCAGCAGGATAGAGCTTCGGCTAATACTTTAGCCTCCATATTAAAGTTCAAGATAGCAAAGAAGGACAAGGTGCTCCAGGATTGGCCAGCCCAGTCACCAGACATGAACATTATTGAGCATGTCTGGGGTAAGATGAAGGAGAAGGTATTGAAGATGAATGCAAAGTATCTGAGAGTCCTGCAAGAACACTTTCTTTGCCATTCGAGATGACTTTATTAATAAGTTCTTTGAGTCATTGCAGAGATGTATGAATGCAGTTGTCCATGCTCATGGAAGTCATACACAATATCTATTCTTTTTCCACTTCAACATGAAGTGGAAAAATTCTATCCTGTACATTATTTCTGTAAAGTGACAAGACTTTTTTCTAAGCAAAGTCAGACCTAACAGACCTAACTCCTAATTAAATAACAAAAAATCAAGAAATTATCATATTTTATATTTGTGAAACTAGCGTAATCTAGAGGCCTTTGCCTTTCTTATGAGCCACTTCTAATACCAAATGATCAACTAGAAGTAAAGTTATTATGTTGTTCCCAAAACTTTGATAGACGACAAGACTTTTATCAGGTAGTGTATAGTGGAAACAGGAAAGTGTGGAAAGCAGAGACAGGAGTAGGACCTTGAGCCGGGATTCAAACTGGAGTAGCCATAAGCACCTTGGTGCTTTGTCGACACATTAACCACCAGGCTATTGGCGCAGACAGGACAATTATTTGTAGTTCTATTATGCGATGAGACCAATATTTATAAACGAGAAAAACTGTGCTTAAAACAAAACTGTAAAACGAGAAAACTAGAATGAATGACTGAATTGGTAAAAAAAAAAAAAAAAAAACCTGTGTGTGTATGCAGTACCTTGTATTCCTTACATTGTACAAATGTTTCCACACGTATAGTAATACAAATAAATGTTGACCTTGAGGGCCCATTTTTTGCTGCTTCGCATTAATCTCTCATCAGCAGTTGCTTCAACAGTCTCATTTTACTTCATCATTTGTCAGCCTTAATATACTTTATACTACCATGACAATAAGTTTTGACTTTAACTCATATATGAACATGATTGTTGCAGGGGTTCAGTATGATGTAATGAAAATGACAAGCCCTTCGTTCAACACACAGTCACAGGGCTCTATTATACACCCGACGCAATAAGGTGGAAGATGGGTTTTGCACGATTTTTTGCTATGTTTAGACCAGCCCAACCCTAATTTTTATGTTTTCCACCACTTTGTTTATATAGCAAATCCATTTGCGCCATTTTGTGAACTAATATGTGTGCCGGTCTATAAAGGAGGTGTGTTAAGGCACATTGTTGGCGCATTGCTACTTTGAGACACTGAATAAGATTGCATCATCGACCAAGTAAAAATAGGTCTTAATTCCAGCACAGAGCACGTTAGTTATGCCCCTATGCAGGTTCAAATGCTTAATACACGCAGAATGTACAGCAATACACAAATATCTTTACATATGAAAAAAGGGAGTAAAATGTTACAAAAAATATTTACTACAGAGATATAAAAACCACTAGCTTTATGCCTTCTTCATGTTTGGGCTTTTTTTAGTTCATTCATGACAATTTGCAGTTGTATAATGTTATTATTATTAGCGCTATTATTTATTATATGCATATTCATATTTGTTTAGATTTGTCTACTTGTCGGGTTTTGTAGACATATGCATCACCATATGGGGCATAAAAATACGATGTGTGTTTGGATATAACTCAGTTTCATGACCACACTTCATTATTATTGTTTATTTATTTGTTTGCTGGAAAATAGAGCGAATTTTAGGAATAGATTTAAAACAAATCTTTGTGCTTAACAAACTAAATTAAATATTTAGGCTAATAGATGTCTTCAGGGGAGTGAGTTTCCACTGCTTCCTTACTACACATAAGGAGTAAAGTAAAAAATAAAAGTAAAGTAAAGAGAACGAGATTAGGCCGGATAGAGGAGGCTCATTCTTTATCCTCAGGCAGATGGTCTGTTTAACTGTTTTATCGCTAGTGAAGCGTTCATTTTTTCCATTCAGTTTTTCTACTTACAAATCCGTCATGTAAATAGGAAATGTGCCATGGCGCGACACAACTGACTCTTAAAGGGAATGGCAGATGGGACACTGATTAGTTTAATGCACGTTATCCTCAAAACATACCCATAACTTATTAAAAGGATAAGCAAAACCCTGTTACACCATGCGCAAAGCGTAGTTTTCTGTCCTTAAAATAGCAAATGTGGATTTGGACATGCCCTTACACTTTTGCAACATGCACTTTAGACTTTAGATTGTTATAATAGAGCCGAATAAGTTTAAGTTATTTAAATTTTGCTAATTTACATTGATTTTAAACAGTATTGAGTCAAGTAATTCAATTACTTTTGGAGTAATTAAGTTAATTTTCAGACAAAGCAATTAAACATTTAATTAAAAAAAAAAACAATTTTAATGATGAAATTGGTAATTAGTAATAAGTTACGTTTATTGAAGTATAACTTACTCAACACTGATTCTCCTGTTTATGCAATTCAGTAGGAATTCAGCGGATTATTTTGAGCTTGAAGCGTTGAGTGCAGCTTTTTTCTTAAATAAAGTCACGATAACAAAGTTAAAGGTGGTGGCCGAGGCTGTCGATAATAACAGAGTGGTTTCTCCAGGCAACATCAGGGCCTTATTCATTATTCGACACCCAAAGCAAAGCTTCAGCGCTGGAGGAGGAGGAGAAGTGCTCATCTTCCCTCAGCCTACACACTTCTGCCCCACTGATAGACACATCCAGAGAGAGAAATGGCTCCAGCGGAAAAGGTTAAATGAAAGAGATGAGACAAAGGGAGGCAAAAATGAGAGACAGACGAAAAGAAAGCGGGTGAGAGAGATGTAGAGAGGAGTGAGAGATAGGGATCGATGGACTCTAGTAATTACATGGTGATTTATGAGTGAGAGGTGCACTAGATCGTCTTTAATTTCACACCGTAACTCAAGTTTTTTTTTTTTTTTTCTCATGACTGAGCAAGGTCAGTGTGTGCCTGTGCATGTGTGTGTGTGTGTGTGTGTGTCTGTCCAGGGGCAGATCATTTACACACTCCCTACTTCTGCTGAGTAGCTTCCCTGTCACTGAGATATGATCATTCTGGACACGTTTTTCACTGCCAATACAAGTCATCTCTCTTTCTCTCTCTTCCCAACTCCCTCCCCACATTGTCTCTCCTGTTTTACTTCTCTTTTTTCTGCTCCATCTTTCTCCCTCTCTCTCTCTCCATCTCTCTGGCCAAACCACTTTAGTTTTGGCAACTGCTCTTTTGCTGAGTGCAGTAATATGAATATGATGACACGCAGGGCTCAGGCAGTAATCGCATATTTGGGATCTGATAACTGATTTATTAAGCAGCCGTGACAGCGAAATGTTTTCTCAGCATAAAGTAAATGTTTCATCTCGCACACCCCAAAGCTTTAAAATCGGTATCGACCCGGGATTTTCTAAGGCTTTTACATTTGAAGATCATTGTTAAGTGGTAAGTTTGTTATAGCCTGTCATGCAGGGATGATTTTTATCATTATTTACTCTTATTTTTTTTACTATTAACTATTTTGCTATTATAATTACTTTTTCCTACCAAAAGGTGGATGTATTATGAATATCGCCATAAATTAAAGCAAATGTCTGTTTTTGTTTATTCCTGTTAAAGAATCTTTCATCTCTATAATCAGACATGCATACTCAAACACACATAGGCTGCATCTGAAACCGCATACTTCCATACTATATAGTACGCTAAAATCAGTATGCTAGCCGAGAAGTATGTCAGAATTCATAAAATTCGAAAATCAGTATGCGAAAAGTAGCCGGATGACTTACTACTTCAGGCGAGATTCTAGAGTGCGCATTCCATGCATGCTGCGCTATCCCATGATGCCCTGCGAGCGAATTCATGAATGGGAGTAAAGCGACGCAATTGACGCAGGCCAGTCACGTGACCATGACAAAATGGCGGATGTAGTACGTCCGAATTCCATTCATACTTTTCAACTTTTCACGTTCATACTGTATAGAACGTACTTTTCTAACGGCCGAGTAGTATGTTTAAATTCAAATGCAGTACCTACTGAGTAGTAGGCGGTTTCGAACGCAGCCATACACTTACCGGCCACTTTATCAGGTACACCTGTCCACCTGCCTGTTAACGCAACTTTCTAATTAGCCAATGACATGGCAGCAACTGAATGCAATTAGGCATGTAGCCAAGACGATCTGCTGCAGTTCAAACCGAGCATCAGAATGGGGAAGGACGGTGATTAGATGGGCTGGTCTGAGTATTTCAGAAACTGCTGAACTACTGGGATTTTCACTTACAACAATCGCTAGGGTTTACAGAGAATGGTTTGAAAAAGAGAAAATATCCAGTGAGCGGCTGTTCTGTAGGCACAAATGCCTTGCTGATGCCACAGGTCAGAGAAGAATGGCCAGACTGGTTTAAGCAACAGTAACTCAAATAACCACTTGTTACAATTGAGGTATGTAGAAAGCATCTCTGAACCCACAACACATTAAACCTTGAGGCAGATGGGCTACACCAGCAAAAGAACACACCGAGTGCCATTCCTGTCAGCTAAGAACAGAAAATCAAGGCTTCAATTCGCACAGGCTCACCAAAATTGGACATTAGAAGATTGGAAAAACAATGCCTGGTTTGAGTCTCGATTTCTGCTTCGACATTTGGATGGGGTCAAAATATGGCATCAACAACTTAAAAGCATGGATATATCTTGCCTTGCATAAACAGTTCAGGTTGGTGGTGATGGTGTAATGGTGTGGGGGATATTTTTTAGGCACACTTTGGACTAATTAGTACCAATTGAGCATTGTGTCAATGCCACAGTCTACCTGAGTATTGTTGCTGACCATGTCCATCCCTTTATTTTTGTATTCACTGTACGCAAATGGCCTTCACAGTCACTGGAACTTATTTCACTAGAGCACTATTGGGATGTGTTGGAACGGGAGATTCGCATCATGGATGTGCAGCTGACAAATCTGCTGCAACTGCGTGATACCATCATGTCAATATGGACCAAAATCTCTCAGGAATCTGTCCAGTACCTTGTTGAATCTATGCTACAAAGGATTAAGGCAGTTCTGACGGCAAAAGGGTGTCCAACCCGGTACTAGTAAGGTGTACCTAATAAAGTGACTGGTGAGTGTATATACTTTATATAATGCTGGGTTGAGGATTACAAATTGCAAATGTTTTGTAGTCAGTGAAATTATAAATCCAAAAAGGACTGCAATTCATTACTTTTAGACTGCTTTTGACCTAACATGTTAATCATGTAGATTTATATAATGTATTATATAAATCCAGGGGTTTGTGAAGGAACGGAAAGGCGTTAGTAAGACTACATAAATATTATTCATTCATTTTCTTCTCGGCTTAGTCCATTTATTAATCCAGGGTTTGCCACAGTGGAATGAACCACCAACTTATTCAGCACGTTTTATGAAGCGGATGCCCTTCCAGCTGCAACCCATCTTTAGGAAACAGCCATACACACTCATACACTACGGACAATTTAGTCTACCCAATTTACCTGTACTGCATGTCTTTGGACTGTGGGGAAAACCATAGCACACGGAGGAAACCCATGCAAACGCGGGGAGAACATGCAAACCCCACACAGAAATGCCAACTGACCCAGCCGAGGCTCGATCCAGCAACCTTCTTGCTGTGAGGCGACAGCACTACCTACTGCGCCACCACGTCACCTGTACTTGAACAAACATAAAAAGACATTATTATTTTTACTATTATTAAATCATTATATTCTCCAGAATTACAGAATCTCTAATCAATGAATGCCACTGTTTATCACGAAGAATATTATTTACAGCTATGTATCAGAATTTGTAATTATGTAATCCATAACAAAATATAATCTGAGTATCACATGCGATTTGAATGCAATTATGAATCCTTTGTAGTATTTTTTAATTACATATATTTAAAAATGCAATGTAAAATGTGATTTAAATTTATTTAAAAATATGATCACAATTTAAATTGATTAAAAAGATATATTTTCATATATTATTAAATATATAATAAATATTATTTATTTCTGTGATGACAGCTGAATTTTCAACAGCTTTCACTTTAAAGCTTATTGTCTTGTGCTCCTTCAGAATTCATAGTTACATTCTGGTTTGGTGATCAATAGACATAGAAACATTATATTATTACTATATGTTCAAAAAAGCAAAATATGTTTAATTCAAAATATGTTAGGAAACCTTCGATTAATAACAGATAAGTGCAGTTTAAAAAAAGCAGCTTTTTACTGAACAAAATACCTGCATGTGTTGAAATATTTTAGTATTTTTTGTCAAGATTGTTAAAAGTATAAAAATAGAATTAGTATCAAAATTGCTATTAGAGTTAAGCAAAAAATCCCAGCTGTCAACCAATATTTTTTCTTCAGTAATTACGTAGATGACATTAAGACTGGTCTCCTGAGAGTGTTTTGTTTTCACTAGTGCCGTACCGAAGGGCCTCATCTCCCAAGTAACAACCTTTTAATAAATTCCTAACAGAAATAATCACTCACAATGATGCTAATCATACAAGTAATATATAAACAGCGCAAAAGTTCCAAGCTGTCAAGCACTCCTTTGAAATGAGGACTTTAAAGAGTCATTTTTAAACCCTAAATTTATTCATTATCTGAGACAGAGGACATAATATTCACCTCATATTGTACTGAGAAAAATA
Organism: Danio rerio; assembly: GCF_052040795.2. Classification (NCBI taxonomy): domain Eukaryota; kingdom Metazoa; phylum Chordata; class Actinopteri; order Cypriniformes; family Danionidae; genus Danio; species Danio rerio. The sequence continues at coordinate 21,766,312 of NC_141021.1, forward strand.
ATCCATCTTGACTGCAGTGACAATTTGATGAGTTATATCTTTTTAAAATGCTTTCCATTCAGACAGCAGAATGTAATTATATCAAGTCAAAAGAAATGAATCTGAGCAAAAATAACTGTGAATTTAAGCGTATGTGTGGGAGACATGTTTAAACGTTTTTATCTAATCGTGAAGCACTTGCAGACTCCGAGGAGTAGCGTTGAGATAACACAGGCGTACCGCTTCATAAATTGCCTTTTGGCTGCATAACAGTGTGTATAGGGTTATTGTGTCATTAGCGTATGGTTAAAGTGTGTGTCAGTCACAAGTGTTCTTGTGGCTTAAACTGTAAACATGTTGAAGAAAGCACGTGGGACTGTGGGTGATATGGAGCTGCGTGGGAGTTTCATATAGTGTGTGTGTGTGCTTTACTTGTACACGTATATGTGAGTATTTCTCTGTGTTAAGGTGGATCTTCACCTCGGTTGCTGTTGTGGTGAACCACATCCCTCTCTCCCCTCCTCCATGTTTGTGAGGAGGACGTAGGCGTGTAACTGCCGACACAAACGACCTGCTCGACACACAATTCACAGCTTTTTCTTTTAAGTCTATAACGTCCCTTCTTCACCAACTCTCCCTCTAATGCTTTCTCTCTTGATTTTTGCAGAAACTACAGATAAAAATTTTCACATTGTTTACTTTCCTCGCTTACGTTTGTGCAAATAAATGAATGAATTAATGAATAAATAAATAAATATATTGTTTATACAACATGAAAGAACATGTGGAGGTTACTTTAAAAAGGTAGCTGTCAGAATTACAAGCAACACATGATTTAAATGACATATTACATGCAACATGCACTTTAGTAACTATCAAATATATATTAATTATATATAATATATAAGAATATATAAGAGTTCTTTCTGGTTCTCAAATCTGACTGGCTAAAAGCTATGCAAATTTCTAGTAATAGCAATGATCCAACATCATCACCCATGTTTATCACTGTAAGTAGCAATTAGCAAGAGCAGAAAGAGTAGTCTTTCATTCCAGGCCAAGAGCACCCTTCTGACGGACACTTATTTTTTATACTGATAAGTATGTAAATACATGTTCTTATACAAAATAGAAATTGCAAAGAGCAAGAAAAAAAAAACATTAAATAAAAAGCTAAAACAACAACTACAATAACAGCCAAAACAGAACTAATAAATGCTGTTTAATGAACAAAAACTTTTCCAAATTTCTGTTATTTAAAGACGCCAGAAACCCCCCCCCCCCCCCCAAAAAAAAAAAAAAAACAGTATTAATAGTAGAACAACTTTTTTCAACAGAACGTGACATATTTTTGAACACAAAATCCTCCTTCATATCCTCATCTTGGAAAAAACTCTAAACGAAAATGAAGCTTTGCCATTACATGAACAAAATATTTAACAATAGAGAGTACAATACGATATCAAATATTTATTATGTAATAATATTGTACAATATACGATTTTTAACGAATGTAGAGTTGATGAGCATTCCATAAACCTGGTTATAATATAATCATTGTATATGCAGGAATCCTAAAGGTAACTTTATTACCTTTTTAAGACTTTTTAAAGACATTCTCAGAATATTTTAAGACCTCATCCCCGCCACAAGTTCTAATCAGTATCAAACCTTTAACTTAATAAACAGTTGTTAATAAACAGTTGTATTTAAATAAATCAATGGAGCACAACTATGCAACAGAACTCAGATAAGCTCAGAAGAAACAAAGCTTGAAATCATAAATTACGAGTCTGTTTTTAGCGACAGGCTTCAGCCACTGTTTAAACTCATCTTTCTTCTATTTTGTCGTCTGTTTCACTCTATGGTTTCGCTACATGTGGAGTCACATAACCTTTCTGAAAATAAATATCACTATGCTTTTTTGGAGTCAAGCATTTTGGGCAAAGCTTGAACAAAATTTAAAATTAAAATTTTATATTTTTTAAGGGCCTTAATTTTCTCACAATTGAAAAGACCTCCGGACACCCTGATATTTGAAACCTCAAATGACACATGTATTGATCCTAATAATTGTCATGTCCAAAACTGATTCAATAAAATCTTTTGAGCTTTCCAAAACCATGTTTGAGACAGGACAATGAAGGTTGGAACCTGAATTTGTCAGTCGTGATGTAGCTGTGATTTGCTATTGGTCGATCACATATGAGTGACAGATTCTGATGCTCTCGCATCAGTAAACAAGGCACTAAAATAAGAGAAGAGATGTCATCGCATGAGGGAGAGATTTATTTGTTTGATTAAAATCTATAGCAGCACATAAAATAAAATAAAATAAACTTCCTATCCGCATGGGTTAAGCATGTGCTGTATAAATTGGTGATTCATTCCACTGTAGGGCCCCCTCATTAATAAAGGGACTAAGCAGAAAAGAAAAGAAAAGAAAAGAAAAGAAAAGAAAAGAAAAGAAAAGAAAAGAAAAGAAAAGAAAATTCCCAGTGTTGGGTTGCGGCTTAAAGGGGATCCGCTGCATAAAGCATATGCTGGATAAGTTGGTGGTTTATTCTGCTGTGGTGACCCCTGATTAAAGGGACTAAGCCAAAATGAAATGAAAAAATAAATAAATAAATAAAAAACAATAATAAAATAAAAAATGTCTATTCTGGTTTTATTGTAATTTTATAGAAAACAAATTTATTAATATTTCAAATTCTTTAAACAATTCCACAGTTGCTCTCAAAGCATATTTGCACTTATTTTTCCTTTTAAGTCTTTTTTTAAACTTTTTTTTTTTTTACCCCTCCGGTTTTACTCATCACTCTCAGAAATTTTTAAACTGCACCATAAAAAATGCTACAGAATGTTCCACAGAATTTATTCATGTTGTCCCAACACAAATCAATGAAGTTAACTTAATGGTTTTTACAAATGTAAGTGGATTGAATATAAAACAATTAAGTTGCCCCCTCCAAGAAAAGGCAACAACTTAAGAATTGTGTTGTTTCAACACATTTTATATAACCAATTTAAACAAGCAGCATAAGTCATTTTTGGAGTGTTTCTGACATGCAAAAAGAGTACACTAACAAGGGCAGTAAAGACTACAGCCTCTAGCGCAAGTCTTGAGCACAGAGAGGTGAGGTCCACCTTCACACCTCTTATAGCTGGTCTCCATTACACTCACTCACCCTAAACATCGCTCCCAACCGGGTCATGGCACCAATGTAACCTCTTTGGCGCTCATCTCTTACTAAGCAAGGCTCAAACATGTTCTAACAAGGAAGCCTATGACTGTAGATTCTAGCACCTCTCACTAGTATAGCTCTTGGGGTCAGAAGAGTGATATTTACCTGCACAGCTGGCTTCTGCTACCACCTAATTCACATCCGGGTCATGGCACCAAGGCAACCCCTCGGTTGTGTTTACACCACTCCAAATCTGATTCGCACGGCATTTCCAGCATGGGAGGCAGGCACACTAACAAGGATGCTAAAGACCACAGCCTCTAGCATCTGTTGCTAGTGTGCCTCTTGAGATCAGGAGAGCAAAGTTTAACCGCACAGCTTGCTAGTTGGTCTCTAATACGTACAATAATATAAATCAATCAGTTAACTACTTTATTTTCACATACCAAAGAAATGTAAAAAAATTAAATCACAAATAAAAATATTTTGCCACTTCCCATAAATGCAAACACATGGTAACTCCGAAGCTAACCTCTGTTGCAAAATATATGAAAGCGCGGCTCTAGAGCTTCACCAGTGCTTAACCCTGCAAGAGTGTGTCTGTGTGTGTAGGTTGTAGTAGCCTGTTGTGCCCCAGGCAAGGCAGTTAGCATTCAGCTCAGAGGCTTGCAAAGCCTTTCAGGAAAAAAACAGACCTACACACACACTCAGTTACACACATACATGTTAAACTCACGCACAGGAAGACATCCACACATTTCTGACTAACTATCATACATTAGCATATGTGCGTTGTTTACACTCCTGTCCCTTGCTGTGTGACTGCGGGAGTGTGTCTGGATCTTAAAGAAAATCAGCCACATAGATTAGATTCACTCCACTGAAAATTAATAGACAATAGTCTCCTTCACACTCTCCTGATAGACGCACACACACAAGGCTCTTCCTAGGATCCCTGCAGAGTTTTTATTTTCCTCAGAGGCCAAAACTTTCCCATAGCACCTGCTGCTGTAACAAAGGACACACACACAAAACTAATGTTACACACCACACTCATTTTAAGAGGAAAAAGTCAGATGTGAAGCACCAGGAAGCACACACACACACTTGGAGTAATGCTGTGAAGCCTGGTTGATTGGTTTTAGTGGTGGCAGTGGCATGTTACATCTTTTTTTCTTTGAAACGTCATCAATGGCTTCTATGGCACTCTAGATTAGATAAGACATTACCGATGGACAAAAACACTTCATCTACTTAGTGATTCTTTATGTATGCTTAAGATAAAGCATATCATCTGCTGCAGCATTTGTTTAGCACAATAAAAGGATTCTAGTTTAAACCCGGACAGCACTGTTTTTTAAACATACTATAAGCAAAATTGCAGTAACACTTTAGAATAACTATCCTTAATGACTAGTTAGTAGATCATTAATAAACTATTAGTTAATGTGTTAGAAATGACTTTTTTAAATAAAAGGTAATAGTTTGTTAATTATTTACAACTGTGCCTAACAAGCTGTTAGTTATCAAGTTAAAAATGACTTGTTAACTGTATTTTAATGATTTATAACTATACCTAATAAATTAGTAATAGATAATGAACAAGCTGTTAGTAAATTACCTACTAAAGACTTTTTACATAGCAGGTAATAGTTTGTATATGTTATTGGGTAATTATTTTAAAGTTGCAACTATTCTTAAGTGTTAGTAAATGAGGGATGGTTGCAACTTTAGAATAACGTCCCAATGACATACACAAGCTAATAACTAACACTTAACCAATATATTAACTTACACTTTACAGATCAGTTGTTTATAGTTTGCTATCTACTAATGCCAGTGAAACTTTTGTAGAACTTTTTCAATTAAATACATTTGTATTTATTTTGTTTTCATGTTTAATACAAAAAGTGCCCAAACCTCATGGGTTTGTATTCTGTTGTATACTGCTGTTCTACCATGTGATGGCTCAGTGTATGTGTTTCTATACATTAAACACAATGTTCAACATTTCATCTGTGGAGTTTCTTTGGTAAAATACAGCACACAGAAAAGCCTATGAGTGGAACAAGGTTAAGGTACAAACATTTTATATATTAAAGTATCACATTAAATTTGTGTAGCTTGAACTTGTTCTCTCCATTTGCTGTTGTACAAAGTTTTACTGGTATTAGAATACGGTTAACAAATATGAACAACTGGTCTGTTAAGTGTAAGTTAATATATTAGTTAAGTGTTAGTTATAAGCTTATGTGTGCTATTGGAACGTTATTCTAAAGCTGCAACTATTCCTCCTTTACTAACAGTTAATTAATTTTTTAAGTGAAAAATAGTTGGAATAGAACAACGTCCCAATAAAATATATAAACTATGAACTGATATTTAACAAGTCTTAAGTAAGAAATTTACAGCTTGTTCATGATCTATTACTAATTAATTAGGTATAGTTATAAATTATTAAAATACAGTTAACATGTCATTTATAACTTGTTAACTAACAGCTTGTAAGTTATCTGTTGGCTATCTATAAGGCACAGTTATAAATAATTAACAACTTTTTTAACAAGTCATTTACAACTTATTGACTAACAGTTTGTTAATAGACTGTTAACTAGTTATAACTGATAGGTATAAATAATTTAACGATTTACTTTAATTTAACAAGTCATTTATAACTCATTAACTAACAATTTATTACCAATCTATTAACTAGTTATAATGGATAGTTTTTCTAAAGTGTTACCAAAATTGCAACTTTAATCTGTATATACGTAATTCTGTATACATATATGTAGTTGTCAACATTGCTAAACAAAAGAGAGTTGATGGCATTGGTGCTGATACAGTAAGTGGAATTATGCAGGGGAGGAAACAATTGTGACATTTTGACAGCAATCAATGATATCACATCTCATTTTAGGCAATGCTTGTCAGACAATTTATAGTCTGATGAGAAACTGTGAGTGAAAATTATAAAAATGATCATCTAAATGGGTGTTTTGGAAGTAGATTTCTATGTAATTAAAGTAACAATGTAACATACATGTGTAATTACCGTTTTTTTCAGTCGCTTTGGTGTGTTTCTCACAACACCAGTGCATTTCTGCACAACAGTTAATGCATTTCTCAAAACAATTAGTACAAACTGCTAAACCTAGCTGATAACCTGCAAAAGCGTGTCACATGCTCAAAATGGATAGTTCATTCCTCAAAAGCAAGCATTCATGTCAATCAAAGTGTCAGTATCTTCAAAATGAAAAGTCCTGACACCATTGTTTATGAACAAGATAGTCAAATGGCTTTGTCATGTTTTCATTATGACAGTTTACTCTGGACATTTTTTCAATGCAAAAAAAAGTCAGATGTTGGTAACACTTCCTGAAAATAATCAAGACAGCACTTTATACTTTTTGCAGAGCCATTTGAAGACTACAGCAAAGTTAGACATCACTGCATTTAGTGAGGTATCTGAGTATGACACTGAATCTGTATGTTTCACATTTTTACTGCATTTGCTAGTTGCAATTTTAATTTATTTACAGCATTGTGCAAAAGAATAAATACACCCTTATTTATAACAAGCATAAGGTTCCTTTGGGTAAAGCTTGGCACAACTGTAAACTATATTGCAGAACATATTGGAACTGAACCTACAACACAGGTCTGTAAATCATTCATGAAATTGTTCAATTTAGAAGACACTTTCAGAAAAAAAAGCTTATTTTTTTTTATATATAAAATTTGCTAGACAGATTTGACAACTAGTTCAACATTTTTGTATGTAATGACTCAAGTAATGAAGTGAGGACTTTTAGTTTTACATGCAATGACTATTCAGCATTTACAAAGTCTAGTTATTTTTGACTGACATGACATAAGCAAATGATAATGTTATAAACAGCAGAGAGTTGTATGAAAGCAATTGATGCATGTCCAAAAGCATCTGCAATTTGTTGGAAAGAATGAGAAACTGCTACTATGATGTGCACAAATGACTAATGGTTTTGAGAAATGCATTAACTGTTGTGTAAACTGTATGTAAAATAATCTACGCTGCAATACAAAGTCATACACTGAATTAGGCATGGGCTGGTATGTAAACCTTGGAAAAAAACATATAGTGTAAGGGTATTGTGATCACTACTTTTCTTTTTTAAAATATCTCTGTAAAAAAAAAAAAAGAACAACATTCCCTCATTTCAAACATTTTGGAGCAGTAAACATGTAAGGCTAAATATTTTAAATAAATAATTGACTTCTGCTATCTTCCTTAGTGTAAAAAAACAACAAATTAAAAAGGCATTTTTGGATTTTTTTCTTTTCTTTGGATATAAAGTAAAGCTGCACTGTTTAGGTCTATAGCATGTTTGTATGTTGGTTTAAAAGAGATTTGTTTTTCAGATGTATCCTGAATAATGGGCTGACCAGCAGCCTTTGCTGAGGAGGGTCCTTTTCTGCTGGAGATACTGTTGCTCAAAAATAAATAAATAAATAAAATAGCCTTAAAAACACATAAAAAACAAGAAACCTTACAAATACCATAGGAATGGTATAACAGAAAAACGTTACGGTTTTAACACCTTGACTTTTCCAAATTGCGGTAAACTGTGATAAACCTTGAAACCGGTTATTGTCCCATGCCTACATTGAATATAGCAACAGTTATGAGAAATAAACTAGCACTTCTGAGAAATGTCACAATTGTGACATTTGGTAACTCTTTATTTTGATGGTCCACTTGAGTATTAGTAGACTGTCTGCTTAATATTTGTTGATACTGCTCCGTCAATAGACATTTAACTGAATAAAAGAAACAACAATTACTGTCTGTCTATCTATCTATCTATCTATCTATCTATCTATCTATCTATCTATCTATCTATCTATCTATCTATCTATCTATCTATCTATCTATCTATCTATCTATCTATCTATCTATCTATCTATCTATCTATCTATCATCTCTCTATCTCTCTATCTATCTATCTATCTATCTATCTATCTATCTATCTATCTATCTATCTATCTATCTATCTATCTATCTATCTATCTATCTATCTATCTATCCATCCATCCATCCATCCATCCATCCATCCATCCATCCATCATTATTGTTACCCAATAATTGTGCACTTTATTCCATCCATCCATCCATCATTATTGTTACCCAATAATTGTGCACTTTATTCTTTAAATAATAACTAAATACAATATCTAAATGGCAATCTTCATGGTTTTACCATGTCAATCTGCAACATGCTGTCATTTTGGCTTGTTGAAAGCGCTCAACATTATTTTTTGAGAAGTTTACTGGGCCAAACAAATAATCCTCAATCAAGGACTGCACTGAATTTTCAGCATGAATGATTCTGATTTTCAAATGAGGTTTTCTATGTCTGTCAGTGAGGGAGAGACTCTTGTGGAGAAATTAAAACAAATGAGCACATCTGTACGCACAAACCCACAGACTGCTGTAATGATGCAGTTATTATTTTGTTGTTGTTTTTATTTTGTTGTTGTTTATTTTTTATATAATGTGTTGACCATAATAATGACTATATTACATTCATCATTTCATTTTAATATTAATTTCATGTTAGAGCTTAAATTAGTAGTTAATATGTAAATCACTTACATTTCACATAAAGTGTTGTCAATGTTAAATGTAACTTTTCTGAATTTCATGAACAAAAACAGTTCCAGACAATAATCACAAGAAAGTTTTTTAAATTGCTGAATGATTAATTTTTGAACAAATTATTTAAGTTGATTCCTTGAGCTGTTATAAAGACATAAGATGCATCTCAAATGGCACACAATACACTATGCACTTATGGACTATACACTTACAGTACACACTTGCCAAATTAGGGAAATAAATGACCAAAGTACCAAATAATACCTGCATTCACCACCAGGAGCAGCATAATCACTTTCGTATGAGTATATTGCTTTAAAGGGCACCTATGGTGAAAAATCTACTTTTCCAGCTGTTTAGACAGACATGTGTGTATATATATAGGGTATAGACCATCATATTGGGGTGATATAAACACACCCAGTCCTTTTTTTTTTCAATTTAACAACATAAAAACGGTGGACCAATTGGAGCGGTTTTCAGACTGATCGCAACTTGACGTAGGAGTGCAGTCCCCCCGCCCACCGAATTGATTGACAGCTTCACATAGCATGTCCCAGTAGTCAAGTGTGTAATTATGTCAACAACACCAGACGTGCGCAAAGCAACCAGGAATAAAAGGTCTGCTCAGTTAGCTAGGATCATCAATCATCAAATGTGATCAAGAGTAAGTTTCACATGTTTAAAATGTTTTAAAACAGTGCACGTGTGTAATGAAGTACAGCGATTCACTTCAGCTTTACTTCATCAGCACAGCCGTGTGTCAGAACAATTATGAAAGAACACGCTTCAATCCCGGTTTGTGGACGTTAAATCAGGTTTATTTTGTACATTAATATAACAGATATGCAGATATCCACACAGCAGTGGAGATTAGCCTATATCCTGGCACATTTGCGTGCAAAAACAGTGCCAAGCTAAGTGCGCTCTGTCTGTCTTTCTGTGTTTGTGTGTGTGTGTGTGTGTGTGTGTGTGCGCATGACTTTGTAACGATATTGCGTGTCACTCATCAATGCAACTGCACAACAAATACTCTTAAAGTTCTTACTTTAGTATTTCTCACAAATGCTGCGTGAGACCTTCTTCCTTTAAGTCTGTCTGTTGTCTGACGCAGCCGAGGGAGGAGATTTAGGGCACGCTGACAGGCATGTAGAAACAGTACGCAGGGAGGACTCGCCTTAAAGGTGCAGTACGACCAAATGACCCCCTGGTGGAAAGATGTATAAAACAGGATCTAGTATAAGGTATAATGAAAAATCTGATGGGTGTTTTGAGCTGAAACTTTACATACACATTCTAGAGACGCAAAAGACTTTAAATCTGAAAAAAGGGGTAACCTAGGTGCCCTTTAACAATTCAAAATAAATAAAGTTATCCAACATGTGCGCCTGATAGCTCCGCCCCTTCCACTACGTGAGCAATGCTGTGACTGTTGAGTGCGTGAAGTGTCCATTTTTCCACACTTCATATTACAGGGTGAATAAGTCCATCATCCAGGTATTAAAAAGGCAGTTATTATTTGTGAAATTTTTAGTGTGAACGCACTACTTATGCCTTTCATATACTGTAGGCACACATGCCATTAAATTCTCTGGAGAAACAAAAATAATTTTTCTATAGCATCTTTGCAAAAAAAAAAAAGAACTCTATTTTTAACGATGTACAAATATACACGGCCAATGGACAGTCACACTCCAACACACTCATTCTAGTCTATTCTTCTCTGATTTAGCATATCTGTGTCAAAATGATCATACGCTCCCTCCATCTTCTCGGTTTGGGTGTTCTGTCTCTCTCCTTTCATCTAGCCCACCCTTATTATAAGTTTGCCTTTATTTCCTCTGTCCTCCAGACCCTCATTTTCAGCACTTCTTCCCCATTCCCTGCAGCAGTGCTTGGCCGGCAGTGAAGGACTTTAATTTATAACTGCTGTAGAGAGATTAATTTCAGTAGCTGCTTAATTGGCCTTGAAACAACTTCCATTTAGAAACCAATCACAACATTGCCGCCCCCCGACATGTCAGGATGGGTAAAATCACATTTAGGCACCTTCTTTAAAGTGCCTGACAGTAGGTTTAGGTCAAAAGATTGAGCAATGGAAAGAGTATATGTCTTTTTAACTTTGGAAAAAGTCATTCTACACCATGCTATTAGAATCTGGGGCAGTCAGAATCATGCAGTAAGTATTTGACTTTGAAAAAGATCTGCTCCAAACAACATGATATTGATATTGATATAGACTATGATATTGTGATTAAAGAGAAAGAACATGATGCACAAATGACCCAGTATGTGCTCGTTGACAGAAACACACGATTCAGGGATCTTTCCCAGAGAGATGTGTGTTTCACAAAATGTCTGTTGTCAGTACCTGGTGTCAAGTCAACATTTTGCAAAAAGACCAAAAGAAAAGCAGATGGTGGAGCTCAAATCAAACTAAGGCTGAATCCCACGCCGAGCGAGAGGAAGGCTCGAGTCTCACTTTCAATAAACCAGTGAGCTCAATTTACTCTTTACTTGGTGTGACTTGGAGCTGATTTTGCAGTTTTGCACAACTCTCTCCTCACAGCGAAAAAAAAGAGAAGCATGCCTGAATTTGATTCGAGGCTGCCGCACTTGATGCTGAAATGTAGCTATCTGGCAATTTTAAAAATATCCTCAGAGCTTATAAAATTGGCTTAAAAATACATTGCTACATGAAAATTTTATCAGCGCATCATATTGAGGAATGTAAAAAACACAGCTGGATCTTGGCTTCAGTCTGAACATTCTGCAGGCTGTTTCTCATATGAATTTCTACATATTACAAGGATTTTTTCCTCCTTTTATATTGAACTGTTTAACACATACCAAACCTTTCTTTTCGTTGCAGATATTGGATTGATTTAGAGACTGTTATACCTATTATAACATACTTTTTAATCTCTTGTTTTTATTTAAATAATATGTAATAAATATGTAGCTGGTCAATAAGTAAATCTAAATAAATAAATGGATAAACAAATGAAGAGTTTAGATGTAAAAACCTCTAAATGCCATCTGAAATTTTCCTCTAAAATGAGCATTTTTATCAGGCTCCTCTGTATACGTTCAGTAAAATAAATTTATAGGCAAAGAATAGGTACTTTTCCTGGTCTTTTAAGTGAAATATCTTAACATATACAAAGGACGCTGAGATATGGTTCATTTGTAATGGGAATTTCAGACGGCACTTAGAGAATTTTGCATTCTCTGAACTCTTCAAACACTGGCTCCAAATTCCTGAATGCTATTACTGTATGCATATATATGTATGCTACATTTCAAATAACTTTTGTTAAAATAAAAATGTCAAATCATCATTAAATAATGCTTCAGATTAAAATATTCAGTGTATTTAAAAGTAATAGCGTAATAAAAAAGCAGGGAACAGGGAGCTTATTATTATTTTTTTTACATTCACTTCTGTTGTTATTCATTAAGGAATATTATAGAGCTAATTCATCAATATAAATGCATGGCCAAATTATTAACAGATTGTGCCACCACAAACTTTCTTTTAATATAAAATAAACCTACTACCAGGATTCACTAAAGGCATGCATGTAGTGTGAACCATGTGCATTTGCAGAAGTTTTCCTTTCAAACACCAAAGTTATAGGAGAAGATTATTAAATGACATTCGGCATTTACACTAAAGTAGATGGTAACACTTTTATTGTGTTTGATGAATTAACATATTTCCAATGATGTACTATATAGTTTGTTAGGACTAGACAATGTTTAGCTAAGATACAACAAATAGAATATGTGGAATCTGAATTTTTTTTTTAAAGTTATATAGATTGAGCTGTTAGCAGTGAATATTACTAAGCAAACATTACATTATGTATAAAAGGAAATTTACAAAATGTCTTGATTAAAAATCTAATTTACTTTATTTTAGTTCTTTTTTCATAAAATATAAATTAATAATTGAAACTCACAAATATACCCATGGCATAGAGTAATAATGGTACTGGAGAGGAGGATCCGACTGATGGTTGAACCCAGGATCCAGTAGGAACAATGAAGAAGAAGGCATTCGACCATGTCCCTCGTAGCATTCTTTGGAAGGTGCTCTGAGAGTATGGGGTCAGAGGTGCTCTGTTAAGGGTCTCGCCCCTGTATGAACATAGTAGGGGTTTGGCTTGCATTGCTGGCGATAAGACAGATTTGTTTCCAGTGCAATTTGGACTCCAGCAGGGCTGCCCTGTCACCAATTATGTTCATAATTTTTATGAACAGAATTTCTATGCGCAGCCTTGAGCTGGAGGATGTTCAGTTCGGGGACCACAGGATTTTATCGCTGTTATTTGCAGACAATGTTGTTCTGTTGGCTTCATCGAACATGGACTGTCAGCAAGCACTAAATCGGTTTGCTGCAGAGTGTGGCATGGCAGGGATGAGAATCAACACCCCCAAGTCTGAAGATGAAACATGAGATTGACAGGGGGATTGGTGCAGCAGCAGCAGTAATGTGGTCGATGTACTGGTTCGTTGTGGTATAGAACAAGCTGAGCCGAAAGGCAAAACTCTTGATTAACCACGTTCCTACTCTCACCTATGGTCATGAGCTTTGAGTCATGACCGAAAGGACAAGATCTTGGATGTAAGCGGCTGAAATGAGTTTCCTTTGCAGGATGGCAGGGCGCACCCTTATAGATGGGTTGAGGAGCTCTGTCACCCGGGAGGAGCTCAGAGTAGAGCCACAACTCCTCCACATCGAGAGAAGTCAGCTGAGGTGGCTCAGGCATATGCTTCGGATGCCTTCTAGCTGCCTACCTAGGGAGGTGTTCCTGGCATTTGCCATCGAGATGATGCCTCGGGGAAGACCTAGGACAGGCTGGAGGGACTATGTCTCTCGCCTGGCCTGGGAAGGCCTCGGGATCCCCCCAGAGGAGCTGGAGGAAGTGTCTGGGGAGAGGGACGTCTGGGGTTCTCTCCTGAGACAGCAGCCCTTTGGCCTCGGAAAAGCAAATGAATGAATGAATGAATGAATGAATGAATGAATGAATGAAATATACCCATGCAACATAGGACATCATAATGTTTTTGTTGTTGTTGGTAAAGCCAAATGTGTAAACCTTTTTTATTTATAGAGCTATTTTAGTTAGTTAAAACATGACTGCTATGTTTTTAGAAATGGTAATATTAAGCTGATTTAGTAAAGTTTTACTTAGCTCGGTTTCAGCTGTCTTATGTCCATTACTGCAACATATCAAACACACTAGGCTCAAGAGCCTTCTATTCAACTTCCTGTCATCTTCTTGAGTGCCGCCCACTCTCTTCTGGAGCCACATGGAAAACACTGGAACAACACTGCAGGAAATGAAGAGGAGTAGAAACTTGGCAAGAAACACGATGCTGAAACATGCAGAAAGGATGGAGAAGTTCAGCGATCTTGCGAGGACATTAAAGGGCATGTCAAATTAACTTTCAAAAGTTCAGGGATGTGATAATAAGTCCAACAGACCTGTGATGTGTGTGTTTGTGTGTGTGTGTGAGGAGAGTTATCTCTATAAATACAAGAGTAATGGCAGTGGTATTCTTTTATGACAATAAATTAATGGAAGCCGAGGGACTTTTCAAACTGACATTTTAAACTAACTTTTTCCAAGGTTTTTTGAGGAAAGAAGGAAAAGAAAGAGGTTGAGAAAGGTGAGAAAGGCAGTTTGCCAGAGAGTTGAGACATTATAGATGGATGGAGACATTTAAGTCCATCTCTATAATATACAGCACATATCATTCACAGCACTGCCTAATTCATTATCCACACTGCCACGCAATTATGCAGCGTCGGCAATCTGGAGCACACATGCGCCTGCGCACACACTTTGCGTGTCACACTTTATCACCCAAGCTGAGGTCCGTCACACTAAATTACAGCGCCAATAAGACCTGTAGGCCAAAGCCAAGTCGCACAGACGCACACGAAATGTTATCAACTCCTGAAAGAGTGTGTGATGGTTACTCATTACCTCTCTGTTTATAAATGTCACATCACATGCTCACATCGCACCTCTACGGGCCGATCCGAGAAGCGGTGTTCTCATGCATCCCTTTATCCGCCTTCAATCAATTGGCGTCTTTCAATTTGGCACTTTGATCACCCTTTTCTCTCGGCGTTTCATTGTCTTTCTCTTCCCGCTCTCTCGATTTCCCTCTCGCCTCAATAAATGCCTCCGTAGAGACAATAAACAAAAACAACGACCTCCTTAAAAACCCTCAATATGGCTCACTGGCAAATGAAGTCGCAAGGGACAAATTACAGCGGCTCTTGTTAACGCCGACCTGCTTATTAATTCTGCATGTTTTTTTTTTAAAAGTCGGGTCGGGGCTGTATTTTAAAACGTCTTAATGGCCTCTGCCATTCCATTAACGTTCTGTTCCCCTTCTCTGCACTCTGACTGATGTGCGAGCCACCTAATTGCAGACAAATCGCTTTGCCACACACAATAATTTCAGTATTTTTGATGTTTAATTTCTGGAGCTGATTAGGCGCAGGTCTTTTCCTTCTCTCTCTCTCTCTTTCTCAGTCGTTGTTTAACTCCGAGGCTATTTTTCTTTTGCATAAGGTGTGTAGTTTGTGTCTGTCTCGCATCTCGCATACCCAATGAGGGGCACTGACTGCGCGAGAGATTGATTTCATAAATCACGCGCTTGTTTGTAATGGCTTTCTTTCCCTGGTGCTCTTTTTTCACCCAGCAGCAAAAGCCATTCAATAAATGGCACGTCACTGTTGTGTGTAATGCACGGAGACAAACAGCAAACTAATGACTGTAATGGGCTTCGCTGAATGCCAGGGTTGCCAACTTTCTATATGCATGGGGGTGTGTGATAGTATGTAACCTGCTGTGTGAGGGCTGTTGCTCGTATATGGTGCATAATGGGATGACAATATTTGAGTGTGTTTCAGTAAGTGTGTGCATGCACGCTTCCTCTTATGCAACAACCCAAACAACTCTCAGTCTTAAGGGGAGTGGCGATGAAACATCCACTACTTAATTGTCACTTTAACCTTTAGACTTTTTAAATGCGACTGCCACCAGTGACAGCCCGTTTTAATCGATTTTTTTCAGAGCAAGGCACATTGTGGTAAATCATTGTGTGTGTGTCAACTTGCCTCCAAAAAGACAGCACAAATGTTAAAAAATGAAAGGAAATTTATTTTGTACAGATCTTGTGGTACCCATGAGATGAACAGCTCCAAAAAGAAACAAGAATTAAAGTTAGTTTGTAATAATAGCTCAAAGCAGTGGTTCCTAACCTTTTTTTTTTGCCTGAGACCCCCTTTTCCCCTGGAAAATATTGTAAAGCCCCCCTCCACATTGAATGATATTATCGCTCATATAAGTTTGCAGTAGGTATGTAAAAAAGGTTGTTTTCAAACAAACGGTATGTTTATTACTATATCTAGATATGTTTATGCACAAATAATAGCCTAATGTAAAATTTAGAAGCAAAACATCAGTAGGCCATTTGTATTGGGTGCACCTTGCCGTATTGGGGATGAGTCGCCTGCAAATGTATTATTAATTTGGACGGTCTTATGCATTCGTTAACAAGAATTTTGTTGCAGATAATGCACTGTGGCTGGATCAGGGACTTTTTGCTTTGAGAAAAGGGAATAAAAACATAGTTCAAGTAACTATCTTGGTATTTCCTGCATTTCGTGTTTTTTATATTGTTAGTGACCCGACATGTTTGGAGCTTCCGAACCTGAGTCCAGTGTTCTTAGGTAATTATTATTAGCTGCAGTAGGCGAATCAGAGATTTTTTTGTGGAGGACGAATTACAATTTTGTAAATTCTTTGGTCAGCCAGGCGATAAATTGAACTAAGTCAACATGATCATTCTCTTGATTTTCCACTGCTAAAAATTATTTTTTTTAATATGACGTGACCCCCCACAGAAAAAAAAAAAATTTAATTAATTATTTTGGCATAGTATTGAAGATTTAAAAAAGTGTATATAGTCGAAAAGGTTTGGCAACCAAAATGTAAATTATAGTGCAACCAATATTTATAATCTACTAACTTTGTTTATATATTTTTATTTGATTTAATTCTTTTTTGACAAATTAAGTAATGAAAAGAGAGAAAGCAGGTACTGTCAAGCTGTGGAGTGTCACGCAGATGTCATTATTATTCATGACTATTCCAAATATGGTTAAACCCGAGCTTCTAATTCGAGGGATAATTTCACTTTATAATTTCACACTATAAGTAAGCATTTTAAACCATTTCTCAAGAATTATTAAAATTTACCTCAGCCACATAAATACTTTATAGGCAACAGAGAACTATTTAATATATTGAATCAATACACTCTGTGGTTGAATAAAATATTTAAACAAAGAAGTCAGTAAGACCCCGTTTACACTGCCAGTTAAATGTGACCCAATTCAGATTTTTTTGCTCATATGTGACACAGATCTGATCTGTTCTATGACCGTGTAAACACAAAAAAGTGCATGCATCAGATATTCAACACAATTAAAAGACAGTGAAAAGAGACAGGTAAAAAAAAAATCAGATATAGGCAACAAATCGGAATTAGGCAACAAGACCCCAGTGTAAACGGGGCCTATGTGTCTCAAAATACCAGCTAATTTAACTAATTTAATTGTTTAAACAGAATGTACAATGTCTTGTTATGTCCACAAACAATGTTTTGCTGATAATTAATTGCCATTTCTTTTATAAAAAAACATTTACACACACAATAAAAATATATGATCATAATGCCGTTTTACCTTAATCAATTTAATAATTTTATAGTTATGTGTATCTACAATTAACTTTTATACACATTATATACCTTTTATAAATCATTAACTTATCATTAATTAAAACAGACACCAAGAAATTTAAAATATGGCTTTGACTCATAGTGATAATTAACATTGATGCACACTATTAGTTAATTATACATTCTACAAAGGATTAATACATGATGAGACATTTAACTGGTAGCTGTTCATAAAATATTGAATCTATTAATCAGATATAGACCGTTAGTTGCTGATGTGGTAATTATTAACCAATGGTTTAGTTCATTACTTTGTGATTATCTGTGCATTTTTTTTATACGTGAATAAATGTGTATTAGGAGGGTAATCCAGAGGGAAGAAGGAGCCAGGTCAAAATGCATCCAGAGAGCTGGAAGTCTGTGGTGGGGGCAGATTGACTTCAGAGTGAGGCTGAAAGGTCAGAGGAGCAGAGGAGAGCTCTAGGACTGATATACCACAGTTCAGAAAGCTGATGGGCTGACAAGCTAAGGTGGAGTCATGTGGCCTGGAAGCCTAAGGTGAAGCCAGTGAAGTGATCTACATTGCAGAGCAGAGCCACTGATTTGAAGGTCAGAGGGGAGGTTGGTATAGTCACACAAAGCTAATGAAGAAAGTAGATCCAATAAGCTGGACAACACCAGCAGTGGATCCAGCAGACTAAATAGAACTAGAAGAATGCATGGGAATACTAGAGGAATGAAGATTCTGGATTGAACTGGATGATGCAAACATCTGGACAGGATGAGCATCAGAGTTCAAGCATGGAGACTAAATGGGAGCTGGATTTGTTTGCTCCAGGTCAGTGAGTCAGATCTCCACTAATAGCTAAGAAGCTCTGGTTCTGGGATGGACATGGAGATTGGCTCAAGTGCTTGGTCTGTGAAAGACAGGCGTATCTGATGGGGTGGAAGGTCATTGAAGGGCAATTGATAGTCATGTCCTTGGCTGAAGATTAGGATTCCACATTGTAAAGCTGACCTGGTGATCATGATAAGCAAGTAAGTTCAGGGGACTTAACAGAACCACCACAGAAGACAGGAATACTGGAGAAGGTAGAATTTTGGATGGAACTTGATCATCCAAACATCTGGACCAGACCAGATAACAGAAACAATGTTTGAAGCTGAAAAATGTGTCAGGATGGATAATCCAACGGTGCCTTTGCACAGTCCCCTTTGTCCAACATAGGCTTATTCTGAAAAAGTAGCCCTATATACGTTTCTGGAGAGGGCCAATTATGTAGCCAAAAGTACGTATGGCTGCATTTCATTTTTAAAATGAAAGCTATAGGGTGGTATTGCTTTGTCTTTTGGCTTAACAGCTGACCGCTTACCTTGTGTGGACGGCTTTCCCACTGTTACCAGTTTGTCCCGGGAGCTTGCCAAGTTTGTCGGTGGACTTGAGATGCAGAGAGGAGTTGACCACGTTGATGGGGTTTGAGTCTGGTGAAGAATGGTTCTAGAAAGCGGGTAAAACAAAAACAAGCCAAAAAATAAAATAAACAAGTAAATAAAAGGGTGAGAATGTGGTAAAATCGAAAAACGTGGTAAAGTTAGACGAGAGCTTTTCTTTTTCTGGATTGATTATGAAAATTGTTGGTTGAGTTAAGGGAAGTGCGTGCGCTGGTCATTCAATACAATTGGTTAGGTTTAGGGAAGGAAGAGGGTGGGTACAATAGAACAGCAGATGCGAATGGCACTCGCATGAAAAATTTGAGATCTCACAAATCATACACAGTGACCGCTGGAGGACACGCGAAAACAATGACTGCAAAAAAACGTCAAAAATAACGCTCGTGGGATGTATTTGGTGGTCTCCAGAAATATAGAGGTATATAGAGGTGTGTTTTTAGAATGAGCATGCCTTTGTCCTATCTTTACGCGCACCTCTAAAATATTTATTACATATCATGATGATGCAGAGCGCTATATGGGATTGAATCTTTTATTGGAAATCAGAGCAGAGCGAGGCTGGTGGCAGGAGGGATTAACAAGGATCGAGTCCTGTGGAGAAACTCAAGATGGATTCTTTTGCTTTCTGTTTAGAATTAAAGTTGTTGAATGTTCCCAGATTCCCACCTCTTTCTTCCCTGAGTTTGTGTTAGTTTGAGGTACTTCTACAACAGCATCCAGTAAAAACCTTAAACACCAGCAAAAGAAACATAGAGGAACATAGAAAAAGAAATCCCACTGCCTACTAGAGTTTATGTTTTGTTAAGTGTTGTTACCAGGGCAGCACATATAGAATGCAGAAGTATACATTTTCACAATAATGTTGGCTACACGCAAGGTACTGTATATGCGAGATTGTGTTGAGATGTTAAGATTAGGGGAACAATGGAAGCTTTTTCTTACGGCACTTTCTCTTCCAGTGTCTTTGAAGAATAAAAATCTAAACACAATATTTTTAGCATGTTTCCAGGTCACACTCTAGAGCACATGTATGTGTGTACATATACTGAAAAACAAATGACACACCCACACACACACACACACACACACACACACACACACACACACACACACACACACACACGTGTACTTAATTTCACAACAGTTAGGCTAAGCAGTTAAGCTAAGTTTGAAATGCTTTTCAGTTCTGTTAATGTGTTTTGAAAAGAAAGCCTTGACCCTTTCTTGAAAAGTGTATGTTTGTATGAGTGGAAATGATTCCTGCCCTTGATAGGAACTAAGAGTTTGATTCCTGAAGTGACCAGCCTCAGGACCGCAGTTTGCTATTGCTAGGCTAACTGACATGCTAATGAGGCAATAAAAGCATTACTCTTGACTGCTAATCATTAAACCCCATTAGTGAAGCTCCTAAATAAAACAACAGCAACATTATACTGCAGTCTCTCTCACTTTGACTCTATAGACCATGAAAGACCAGGAAGTTTACCGTATCGGCATTCAAACTGAGACTTTTTTTCTGCTCTTTTCTTTCCTTCCCTGTTGTAAATGTGAGCCTCTAGACTTAACTCAGTAAAATAGCTCAAGCCTTTTATAAAATGCCATTTAAACCTGATGAAATCTTCACATATTGCAGTCAATAATATAATTATTTTATTGCTGCAGTAGCATACTGACATTTATTCACATGCTCATAAAACTGATGCTAAATCTGTCAAAACACAGCAGTTAGCCACGACAGCCTTTTGCTAACAAGCACATAACAGCATGTAATCCTATACCTGTTATTAACATCAGCAACACTACACGAATATTGCTAAAACTCTCCACAATGATGTTAATGATGGGAAATGTCTGTGATTTTATGCTCATACTTTTAGCTCCAAATCACAGAAAATATTTAATTAGCTAGCACCAAATGCTCATTAGTTGCAGAGATTTGACATCACAGTAATTGATTAGATAAAAAAATTTGTTTGCAAAAATTAGTTAGAAGTTATTAATTGGTATTTTTCTTTTATTATGAAAGTTGTTGTCTGAAGATTTGCCTACAAAACTGACAAAAAAAAGACATATCAGACATCTCACATCAAGAGTTTTACATTTTTCATGTTAAAAGTTAACTAGCATGAAAAATACTTTTTGAAATTCCGATGTCCTGTTACTTTTTGTGGCAATAAGTGAGACACTGTGTGTAATGCATTATGATTATAAAAGTATTATCATACAATAAAAATAGTACCAACAACTAATAAGAAAACATGCTAATATGCAGCTACTCTCCAATAAATAGATTTTAAAAAGAATCAAATTCATTCTAGTCAACTGCTTTACATTTGCATCATACACTCTCCGGCCACTTTATTAGGTACAGCTTATTTGTACCTAGTTGGACCCCCTTTTGCCTTCATAACTGCCTTCATTTGTGGCATACATTCAACAAGGTACTGGAAATATTCCTCAGATTTTGGTCCACCATGACATGATAACATAATGCAGTGGCTGCAGATGGGTATCAGATTTGATCTCCCGTTCCACCACATCCTAAAGGTGCTCTATTGGATTGAGTACTGGGGACTATGGAGGCCATTTGAGTACAATGAACTCATTGTCATGTTAAAGAAATCAGACTGAGATGATTCACGTTTTATAACATGGTGCAGTATTCTGCTGTAAGTAGCCATCAAAAGATGGGTGCACTGTGATCATAAAGTGCTGGACATGATCAGCAACAACACTCAGGAAGGCTGTGGTATTGACAGAATGTTCAATTGGTACTAATGAGCCCAATGTGTGTGCCAAGAAAAAAAAATGTGCACCCACACCATTACACCACCACCAGCCTGAACCATTGATATAAGGCAGGATGGACCCATGCTTTCATGTTGTTGATGCCAAGTTCTGACCCTACCATCTGAATGTCACAGCACAAATTAAGACTCATCAGACCAGACAACATTTTTTTCAATCTTTATTGTGCAATTTTTGCTAGCCTTTATGAATTGTAGCCTTAGTTTCTTGTTCTTAGCTGACAGAAGTAGCACCTGATGTGTTCTTCTGCTGCTGTTGCCCCTCTGCCTCAAGGTTTGACATGTTGTGTGTTCAAAGATGCTCTTCTGCATACCTTGGTTGTAACGAGTGGTTATTTCAGGTATTGTTGCCTTTGACCTCCTCTGACCTCTGGCATCAAGGCATTTGCACCCACAGAACTGCCGCTCACTGGATATTTTCTCATTTTACAACCATCTGGAAACCCTAGAGATGGTTGTGCGTAAAAATCCCAGTAGTCCAGAAGTTTGTGAAATACTCAGACTTGCCCATCTGGCACCAACCACCATGACACATCTAAAGTCACTTAAATCATCTTTCTTTCCCATTCTGATGCTCGGTTTGAACTGCAGCAGATAGTCTTGACCATGTCTACATGGAGTTGATGCCATGTGATTGGCTGATTAGAAATTTGTGTTAAACAGTTGGTCAGGTGTACCTAATAATGTGGCCAGTGAGCGTATATATAGCATATCTGGAATAAGTACGGCATAAAGACACGTGGATTTTGGAATAGTAAGCTTTATAATACTGATTCTTTTAAATGATGCTGATTGTAATAGTCCACCCGTCATCCCAAAAACAGAAGCTGACACCATGAATGAAGGTTAGATGCATGTTAGTCTTTTAATTAAATTTATTACAATTTATTTGCAATTTGTTTTTGATTGTGTTCTCGCTCCAAGATTAATCTGACTCCAATTTCAAGTGATCATCAAATGTGTTTGTAATTAAGAACTCATCGCATTTATTGACAAACAAATTTAGATATTTTATTAGGTCAGACACACCATACTTTGTCATTCCTTCACTGGAGACCAGTTGTCGCTTCTGTGTCATACGTGCCCAAATCTCAGACATGCCAAATTACTGTCACTAATTGACTATGTGAAATTAAGACTATTTTATCAATCACACTAGGACATTTAAAATGATTTTAAACATGAAAGGGAAAATTAGAGATCTACGAGACACATCATAGACATTCTTTGTTGATATTCAGTGACCTGAGCTTAAGTAGAGGAAGTGAAAGAGAGGAGATAGTGGGGGGTTCAGGATGGGCGATAAACCTTTCTCAGAGGTCTACTTCCCAGATTTAGAACTTGATTTGAAGGTTTTATTGCATGGCATCTGTTTTTGGGAGTTCCTTAGGATGGAGCTGAGACCAAAGTATCCATACATTCTGAATTTCCGCTCCATGTCAGAAAAACAAAACAATCTTAAATAATTGTATCAAGATTTGTACAGTTAGCATTAAAAATTACAGCCTGAATGTGACCAAATCAATGCATCAACTATCAGCAGTTTCTAATACTGATGATTTCCTGCAATTACCCAACAGGCAATGTACACTCTCAAATTGTGAGTTGGGCTTTTGTATTGCCATTTATGTGTGCTCCTCCTATAAATACATGGATTCCACCATGACAGAGGCAGCCGTTGTATTTGAACAGTGCAGTTAAAGGTCTCTGTCGAGGAGTTCAGCTGTACATGTGTCCTATTTGTCTGGTCATTTTAGCCGCAGTGACTGTCTGGACGCGGTGCAGATCCAGAACTCCCCTGGGCATCTAATTAAAACAGGTCACAGGCATTTATCTAACAGTAATTACCCCTCACTCACTCACTCAATGAGGAGAGACTGGCTGTTACAGACCAGGGTTCATAAAACAACCAGACACAGAGAGAGAATGGAGAGAGATAAACAGTATTGATGGCTGAACTGTGCTGGAGACAAATCTAGATTTTTATCTTAGTTCTTTGAAATGATAATCAAAAGGAAAATGTAGCATGTCTGTAGAGTCTGACACAGAAATGTATCAGTGAATGAATAATATTAGGGTTTACTGAGACAGACAGTAAATCAAGGCCTGGGAATTTTTTCTCTACCTGCATTTTTCATCTGATTTTCACATTATTTTGTCAGAATTGAGATATTTTATCCTCTAGTTCTAAAAAGCCCTTAGAAAAAATATTTAGAAAACAGAAACTAATGTATATATTTAACAATTAAAGGGTCACGAAACACCAAAACACATTTTTTGAGCTGCTGTCATATTTGTGTCCCACGCTGCTATAAACACTATTAGGACACATATATTTGACTAAAAAGTGAAAATTGGAAGTTTATGCATTTTTTCGAGCAAATTCGTTCTCCCGGTTTAAAACAAATTTTTGAAGCTGCGTCACACCAATTAGGTACTTGCGTGTAGACTGGCTGTCTGTACCTGGGAGTACTTTGTGACGTCTCTTAGTGTGCAGCATTAATTCATGAGAAAGGCTTGGTTCAAACCAATCAGCACGCTCTATTGTGTATAAGGTGCAGCTTCCTTAATATGCATGATAGCTTCGGAGACTGTTTGTAACTGTACAGTGTTTAGACAGCAGAGAGACGCCACATTGTGTTGCCAAAACAAGTGGGGGAGGAAGAATTGTTTGAAGATACGGCTCATCAGTGTTGCTTTTATAATTTGCTGCAACAATGGTTTTGTTTTCATTTCCCCACTATGAGAGCGCAGCTAGACTCCATCGTGTGGATTACAGCGCACGCGACGTGCGACAAAAATACGTGTCTAAGGAACATTTTTTTACCCGAGAGCTTTTCTTATCTGGAAATGGTGAAATCCATTTTATGGAATTTTATGGACTAAAAGATCTGCTGTAAATGCTGCTCTCCGAGTGTAAACATGTAAACACCTTAATCTATTACCTAACTATTACCGTTGTGTAGAATTTTCGCCGCATTTTGTGAAAGTATAGTTCTACACACACGGCTTTCTGACGCTACCTACCTGCATATAAGTTACAGAGAAATGCAGAGGGTTTTTTTTTCTCTCATTCGCTATGCGATATCAAAGATTGCATTAAAAATATACGCTTCCAGCAGTTCCTCGAATCAAATATCTCGTTTGTCACAAGGGGCATGCAAAAGCATCTGGATGCGGCCTTTATGATGCAAGTTGAGATTGCATCTCTCAGCGATGCAATGTCAGACACAATGCACTCAATGGAGCAATGGAGCGAGTGGCGTCACTGTGAGGGAAAGGGTTAGGGATGGGGTTAGGTGAGCCAATTAAAAAGCATTGGATGCAGCACAGATTGCACTGCACCAGGTCTGCATCCAGACCCCTCTCGGGGCATGAATGAAATGTTCCTGAAAAAAAAGTGTCAAACTGCAGTTAAAGTCCTCCATTTATTAATTTGGCAAATAATTCGATTACTGATCTCCATGTAAACACAGTCACTATCTTTCTCTCCTGTGTCTTTGGGTTTGTTTTGCCTCTGTGAAAATCAGACCGTGCCCGAACCGAATTTTTATGTAAATTTTTATTAACCTTCCCCCCTTCCCTCCTCTGACACTCCCCCTAAATAGAGCTGGACATGCCCACTTCCCTGACTTTTTTCAAACTAGAGGTGTGAAACACCCATTTGAAAGAGGGGGTTTTGTGGCCCTTTAACGTCAATAGATCAGTACATTTTAAGTATTATTGTGCACTTTAAATCTGTATAGGAAATAATTTTATTTATATAATAAAACTGAACAAATTCCTTTCCATTTTATTATTCATGATTGCTTAAAATCAACACCAGAAAAACCTAAAATTAATAGTTCTATGCCTTTTTAATAATTAAAAAGTATAATTTTCTAACTTAAAAAATAAATCTATTTTATTTGCCTAAACCTGTACTTTCCATTAAAAAAATTTCAGCAACATTATTTGACACCTTATAATATTATATATACTGTATAAATTGGTCTAGTATGACGCGAATGTGAAATATAACTTTTAAAAATAATTATAACTCTTTAAAAATACCTCAAAAACATAAATGAAGTAAAAATGTGTTTTTAAGGGTTTTAAAAATACTTGTAAAGTTTTATTTTTAATTTGCTAAAAGCTATGCATTTTTAGAAATGTTTATTTATATCTATCAGGTCAAACACATTAAAATCTCATGATCTCATTTTATTCGTAACCAATATATTAGAAACTATATCAGAAATTAGAAACTGGAAGAGATGTATATTCATGCCCAGTGTCACTAGCTCACCAATGCCACCATCCAGACAGTGTCTGGCCACCAGGTGAGTGATAAATTGCAGTGCTAAGAAGGAGGGATGCCTGTCACACACGCACACACCCACACACACACACATACACACACACTGTTGATGTGTGTCTCATCTAAACACCTCAGCATAGAGACGTTACTTCAAGGTCACCAGCTAATCGAGCGTGGATGTGTGTGTGACCTGAAAATCACCGCCATTGTGTGGATTGGCAAACAGATCCCAGATGGCTTAAAAATCAAACTGAATAATGTCTTACTAAAATGTACAAATCAGTGGGAAATTTGTGTGATGTGTAAACTGTAAAAAATAAATCATACTGCCTTAAATTGTTTAATGGAATCTTCAAGTCATCAACCTACAGTACATTAGTCAAACTGACTATATTAAAATTTTAAGAAAATTTATAAAACAAAAAAATTTGAACCCTGATTAACATATAATTTTTTAAAGTGTATAAATAAGCCAAACATGTTAATAAAGTTTACAAAATTACATCAGGGTAAATTTAGCATAATTAAAGTACTTTAAATAGCGGTTTTTTATTTATTTATTTTTTTTTACTTTTGATTTTAAGGTAAAGGTAGTATTTACATTTAGTCAATTTACATTTAACTCATCTATAGCCAAAATGAAAAACCAAGTTTTATATATTTTATTTTTATAAGGTTAAGGTTGATATTTATTTTATTTCAGTAAGAAAAGTCTTTAACTTGATTTTAGTATTAGTTTACTATTTTTACCATCAACTCAACAAAGACTATTTATATATGCATTGCTATATATATATATATATATATATATATATATATATATATATATATATATATATATATATATATATATATATATATATATGCATTGCTATTTTAAAACTGCATACAGGAAATAAACTTTTATTTTAATGAAAACATTTTATAATAAATATTAAATTTAGATGTAATACAAATTAAATGTTGTTATGTCATTTTGTTATAATAAATTACATTTTGTTATTTTGTAAATGTGTAAATGTACTGAAGGGGTGGTGGGGAGACATGACAAAAATACAATAGAAATAGAATACAATTGATATATTTCAATCTTTAAATGTTTTCTAACTCTTTCTTACTCTCTAAAATTAAAACACAATGGTTCTTTATTGGCATAAATGACTTCAAAATAAAAAATAATAATAAATAAATAAAAAAATAAAAAACTTCTATCCATTTCAAAAACTTGGACTTGCACTAATAAATGAAGAACTGCTTGCTCTTTTGGCATCATTGTGAAAATTCCATTTTGGTATATATTTTATTATTTAGCTGGGGAAAGAATTGTAAAATATCATAAAAATACATTGAACTTCCAGAAGATGACACAGTTATCAACCTTTTTACTTCCTAATTCAAGCCTCCCTAAACACACAAGACTTTTTGACTTTAGAAAAGCATTAAAGGGATTCAAAAAACTTTTCTTTTTTTTTTTTTTGCCATTGTAGTAAATCTACGTCCATAGCAAAACATGTGAGAGTGGAGAAACAGATCTAAAACATGTTATAATATAGCTACACAGCAGCATTTGACAAAGCTTGTGTAAAATTACCATTAAAAACAAAGGTAATTTATAATAACTTATATTTTTTTGCTTAGATATACTGTATAACCAGTACTTTTGTTTGGATTGTGTTAAACAAATTTTTGTTTTAGGTAATTCACCCCAAAACAATAAAAATCAGTCATTCATTTCAAACTTTTAAGATTTTCTTTCTTCTGTTTAAAGACCTGTAACCATTGACTTTCATAGTATTTGTTTTTAACAGGTTTTCAGTTATCTTTAAAATATCTTCTTTTGTGTTCGACTGAATAAAAAACTCAAAGGTTTTTAACCACTTGAGGATGAGAAAATAGCAAGTGATTTTTTTTTCGGTGAACTATTCCTTTAAAGACAAAGCTTTAAATCCTTGCTGTATTTATCAAGTTAAACATCACTTTTTTTATTCTTTGGCATCCTCGGGTAAACTCTACTCTCTTCTTTCTTCCCCAGCACAGTAAATAAAGAATGATGTCCCAATTCCAATGATCAGATCAAGCGTCTCAGGTAAATCTCTCTCTCTCACGTCTCGCTCTGCTGTTGTTTTGTGATCTCTCTGTCGCTCATTGTGTCACTGATGAGGCTGAAGTGTAAATAGAGACAGAGAGCGAGGCGATGTGACGGCAGTGTTTGTGCCTTCAACTCTATAGCGGTGGCTCAGATAACACACTGCACTTCCTTTCCTGTTCCTTCCCATCACCAGATCAGAGACAAGAGAGCAGTATGTACGTGTGTGTGTTTGTGAGTCGCCCCCTCTAAACCAGATAAGCGATTGGGTGCTTTGAATTGCATTTTAAAAAAATATATTATGTATGTGTATACTTGCAAAGTTTAAGACAAAACTCTTCTAAAAACCCTAAGGGCAGAGAATAGCATCAATGCCCATTCAATCGAATCAGCTGCTCAAAGAGTGTTTTAAACTCACTAAAGCTGCATGTATATTATTAAAATACATAGTGAAAACATGAACATTTTACAATTTAAAAGAACTGTTTTATATTTGAATTTGTTTTTTTAATGTAATGCAAAGTAGGATTTTTATACATCAGCTCCACATGATCCTGTAGTCATTTCAGTGCTTTAAAACAATTTGAAATAGATTTGATCAGAAAAGTTATTTTAATTAGTATTTTTATATTATTATTATTATTATTTTTTTCATTTTCATTTTAATTTCGGATTATATTAATCTGTAGTCGCAACAGCGGAATGAACCGCCAACTTATCCAGCAAATGTTTTACGCAGCAGATGCCCTTCCAGCCCCAACCCATCTCTGGGAAACATCCAGACACACTCATTCACACACATACACTACAGTCAAATTTAGCATACCCAATTCACCTGTGCCACATGTCTTTGGACTTGTGGGGTAAACCGGGGCACCCGGAGGAAACCCACACAATCACAGGGAGAACATACACAAAAAATGACAACTGACCCAGCCGAGGCTTGAACCAGTGACCCTCTTGCTGTGAGGCGAATGTGCCACCTTGTCGCCATTATTATTATTATTATTATTATTATTATTATCATTATTATTATTATTATTATTCATTCATTCATTCATTCATTTATTTTCTTTTTGACTTAGTCCCTTTATTAATCCAGGGTTGCCACAATGGAATGAACCGCCAACTTATCCAGTGTGTGTTTTACGCAGCGGATACTGTACCGCATGTCTTTGGACTGTGGGGGAAACCAGGGCACCCTGAGGAAACCCACACAAACACAGGGAGAACATACAAACTCCACACAGAAACGGCAACTGACCCAGCCGAGGCTCAAACCAGCATCCTTCTTGCTGTGAGGCGACAGCACTACCAACTGCGCCACTGCGTTGCCTATTAATAATATTATATTATTAGAATAATATAAAATAAATGCAGCCTTGGTTCCAATGATT
The DNA here is from genome assembly GCF_052040795.2 of Danio rerio. Classification (NCBI taxonomy): domain Eukaryota; kingdom Metazoa; phylum Chordata; class Actinopteri; order Cypriniformes; family Danionidae; genus Danio; species Danio rerio. The sequence continues at coordinate 21,795,928 of NC_141021.1, forward strand.
ACATTAAGCATACTGTACAGCAAGAAGGTTGCTGGTTCCAATGTCAGCTTGGTCACTTGGCATTTCTGCGTGGAGTTTGCATGTTCTCCCCATGTTCACATAGGTTTCATTAAGTTAGGGTGACCCCTGATGAATAAAGGGACTAAGGCGAAGGAAAATTAATGAATATATTCAGACAGAAAACAGCAATTTTAAATAAATATTATCAAAATAGGGCTGCACGGTGGTGCAGTGGGTAGCACAATTGCCTCACAGCAAGAAGGTCGCTGGTTTGAGACTCGGTTGGGTCAGATGGCATTTCTGTATGAAGTTATTTCGCTGTGGGATAAATAAATAAAGGGACTACCCCTGATGAATAAAGGGACTAAGCCGAAAAGAAAATGAATGAATAAATGAATTATGAAAATATAGATTTTTTTAATGAAATAAACAGCTTTGCTTGATTAAATTATCTTTTTAAAAACTTTTTTAATAGAAACATTAAAAATATAGCCGTTATGTTTTTTTTTTTTTTGTAAATAAAATGTTTGTTTGGGCTAGTCTTTTTCTTTATATATTTGAGATTAGCTATATACACAAAACTATACAGTCAAAACTCCCATGAAACAAAACTTGCATGAGACATACAAAAATGAGATTCTTAAACAGAAAAATTATTAATGCTCAAAGATGAAAGTGAAGGCTTGTGAATGAGTTTTGCTTTGGTCAGAGTTGGAGTGTGGGTGAAATCTCTGTGGGAGTTCAAAACAAGCTCTTTAGCTCCATAGTGAGCAAAACTACTTCATGAAACTGAGTGAATGTCAGGCTTATTTAACATTTCCGTGGGAGAGAGAGAAAGGGAGAGAGAGAGATATTAATAATAATTGAGCGTTTTGGCAGGTCTTGGATGTAGAGAAAGTTCAAAGCAACAATCACTCAGCATTCAGTCAAAGTGATGTGATGTATGTGACAAGCCCTGCCAAATCTTTTCCTCACACACATGCTGAGAGAAGTTAAAATAATCTCACTCAATATTGCTTCAGTTGGTTATTAAAAGAAATGTTAGATATTTCCTCACACCCACACACGCACACCTTATACATGTACAAGTAAACATCATTACTCATGCAAATGTGTCGTTTTAAGTCTTTCGGAATTATATGTCTGTGGTGCCAAACGGTCCTAAAATATTTTGGACACAAGTCACGTTTTATAAATAAATAATCTTTTTTTTTTGGATGTTGGGGATCAAAGGCATGATGCCAATTTGTCTGATCCCTCAGATGAATATATTTCAAAATACATTCGAAAAGAAATTCATGCATACTACTGTATGGATGGGACAAAACACTTATGATAATGAGGTTTGTTTTAAATATTTATTACTATATATTTATTATTAAAAATAATTGCCGACATTACAATAAAATACTTCCAAATGTGTAAGAGATTTTTTTATTTTTTTTACAATAAATTAACGCTGATATCTATTTATTCGTTTGAAAGAAAAAAAAATCCCCAAATGAGAAGTCACTTTTTTCAGCAGAGGTTTTGAAGAACTCCTAAACCAATACACAAATAAAAGTAAATCACACTGTCTTGTTTCTATATGGCATTATGCAGTTATAACATTCATTCATTTATTTTCTTGTCGGCTTAGTCCCTTTATTAATCCGGGGTCGCCACAGCGAATGAACCCCTAGTTATAATATAGTAATCAAGTGTTCGCTTTGCTTTGGCCTTTCTTAGAGCTGCAATAGATCGTTGAGAATCATGATCTGTAAGGATCACGAACTATGGTTCGGCATGCATGTGACCTTCAAATGAAAAAAAATAATAATAATTTGAAATGAATCCTAAATTTGTAATGATCACAGGGGAATACATATTGTTTTCTGCCAATAAGTAATTAATTATACAGAGAAGTCGTGGGCGAAGCAGTGGTGCAGTAGGTAGTGCTGTCGCCTCACAGCAAGAAGGTTGCTGGTTCGAGCCTCGACTCAGGTGGCATTTCTGTGTGGAGTTTGCATGTTCTCCCTGCATTCGCGTGGGTTTCCTCCAGGTGCTCCGGTTTCCCCCACAGTCCATTAAGACATGCGGTACAGGTGAATTGGGTAGGCTAAATTGTCCACAGTGTATGAGTGTGTGTGTGTGTGTGTGGATGTTCCCAGAGATGGGTTGTGGCTGGAAGGGCATCAGCTGCGTAAAAACTTGCTGGATAAATTGGTGGTTTATTCCGCTGCACTGAAAAAAATTATTCAGAGATGACTCCTTGGATTTACAAATTTTTTTACGTAAGGTGGTTGTAAACAATTTATCTTTGTTGAATGTAAACAAACAAATTAAGTTGAACATTATTAAACTTAATTTGTTTGTTTAAATTCAACACAAATAAATTGTTTCCAACAGTTCTGCATGCAACACTTTTTTCAGTGTGTGGCGACCCCGGATTAATAAAGAGACTAAGCCAACAAGAAAATGAATGAAAGAGAAGTCGTGTTAATCAGTCAACAATAGTTACAGAAAAGCCTTCCGCCAAGCATTTTGGCTTCCCTGTAAAATATAATAATGACAAAAGACATTGTAGTGGTACATAAATGCATGTCTTTTCTTGGGTTATTAAAAGTTAGGGCTGTGCAATAAAGGCAAAATAATCATATTGTGATTTTATGAACTAATATTGCGGTTTTATTTGCGATTTTGGCCACTGTTTTTGCTGGTCTAAACAAGCTACAAACATAAATTCAAAATGTATTCAGTGCACAAGAAGTGCATAATAAAACATTTCCCAATAAAATAACATAGTATTAATAAACAATAATTAATAAACAATATTAATAAAAAATATTAATAAACAAAACTGTATATGTAAACAAAAATGTGGTGATAGACACTTGTTGCTCTTCACAAAGTCCCCATGATGCTCAAGTTTCTTTTAAACCTTTAGATTTATTTTTCTCCAGTATGATCTTTTGGGAAGAATGCTGTTAGCAAACATTGACTTTTCATTTCAAAGTTGTCATTAATAAAATTAATGTCAGTAAAACTGCTTGAAATCGTGTTCAACGCCCGCCTTACATTTCTCATACATTTCGGGAATAGCTAATTGTGTGAAATAAGTGCAAGATGGCTGCTGGTATCTTTTAACAATTGTTTGTATTAGTCTTCAGAAGCCATATTTACTGATGTGCGCAGGTATCATATCTTTGCATATATGATTATATGGGGATTGCGTCGGTAATTTCTTTCTGCCGTTTTGACCCTTTCTCATAAGGCACGATGCTTGCAAATGCTTGAACAATGGATACTTCTTAAATCTGTTTGGGCTGGCTTTGGTGTGTGCTTTTGTTTGTTTCGATGGACTTTGTCGACATGAATTGATCATGCAGTTTTTATGACGCTGTTTTAAGTGTTGGAACCGATTTGAAGTATTGCTCCGTTTTGTTAGAATAATCATTTCAAGTCTTGCAAATTACCTTGCTCTTTGACACATCCACTCTCCTGAATCCAAAATACTCCCAAATGACCGATGTTAAATTTCCGTTTGGCACCAAATAATTTTTATTTTGACCTGCATCCATATTTTGTTTTTTCTTCCTGCTCGCCTAATTGGTTCTCCCACTCAACTTTAGCTGGTCAACATCTTTCTTATGCTCAGCTTAGTTGTAATTGTCCGGTGCGCTGCGTCAGCTCTGATTGGTTAACATATTAAAATGATGTGCACAAGAACATATTCTGAATAAAATTCTAATTAAAGTAATAGATAAAAATTGCTGCCTTATGCGGTTTAGAAATTGCATGTGCCTTAATCACGATTTTTTGTGTGATTGCGATTAATTGCAAATCCCTTAAAAGTGTTTTCTATCATTTTCCAATTTTTAGTTTGCATTAATGAATTGAGTGTCTTTCTGCACAATTATTCGTTAAAAGATCAGGATCTCGATTCAAACACGCACTAAATCTTAATTAGCGTATGAAATATTGTGATTTGCATGTTTATTAATCTGTTGATGATCTCATTAGAGTATTCAAACCTGGACTCGACCAAGACAGTCAGTCTCTTGTCCATACTGTACCTGCTAATATTTATAAAATACCCTCCATTTATTGGAACCCCTCTAGTCTACTACTGATGTTGCTACCACCGCCGTTCAAATCCCGCATCTACCACCTGCACAGAAATAAACAGCACAATTGGGTTGTTATGTATGATAAAAAAATTTTTTGGATTAAAAAATTTCATTAATTGTGTGGGGTGATGAGCTTCAAACAAGATCTGCAAACTTTACAAATATGTACAAACGTAATTTTTTTGTAACTAGAATATGCCATACAGATTATGGGAGTTTCAAAAACAGGAAAAATATGAGAAATATTTAAAAATATGGGATAAAAAAAACTAAACGGGAGGGTGGCGGGAGATGGATTTGAAATAAGCAGGACTCCCAGGAAAAACGGGAGTGTTGGCAGGTGAGCAGTCTTTTCAACTAGCATAAAAAGTTTCTAAGTAACAAACCATCAAATAGCACAGAAGAACTGGGATAACACAATTAATTCTAATATAAACACTGATGCTTATGGTAAAGATTTACATCACTGTTTTAAAGCAACTAGACATGCCAGATGAAGTTTGTAGCAATTCCTTTGTTTAAACAATAGGTGACAGCCATCAAAAATATGTCATTAAACAGTTATTTTAAAAAATTATTAAAAACATGATTCGTTTGTGAGTGAGTTATTGCAACTAATTGAGAAATGAAAAATAAAATGAGACGAAAAAATAAATATGATTTTTTATTGGGTTAGTTCAGATTATGTTGTTCAATTCAATTTTTAAAACATTCAAAATGTAACAGTATTACATCAGCAGCATCAATTAATTTCAACATCACAATTTAAATAGCTTAAGATTTCTTTTTTTAGACCAAAAGTTCACATCTATACTGTTCTTGTAATACAGTACATATAATCTGAAAGCAAATTAATTTGCTGTCGCCCCTTTTTACTGATCCACCGCACAAACTATCTTTTATAGGGTTAATGTTGGTGAATTACTAGATGGGGTAGATAAAGGTAGCACTCTAGATTGATGCTGTTTAATGCATTTTGGGATTATTGTCTTGACAAGGGATCAGGATATGTTTTGTCATCACTGAAACATTACCTTTCTTGATTCAATTAACTAATTCAAAAAATGGTTCTAAAGTGACCTCATATATGGTTCTAAAGTAGTTTCTCATATAAACAATTTGTTTTGTTTAGACATTCTGTGGTTGCTTTTATTTTTTATTTAGACACTTATTCAGTAAAAATGTTGTATAAATGCTATATCTGTTGCACTGATTACTCTCAGGATTATCTTCATGCTACTGTCTGCTCCTGATCAAACATTGCCTGTCTGACTATAATAAAAGCTGCATGAAATATCCGACCCCTGTTGTTAACACCATCATTGCATATACAGTTGAAGTCAAAATTATTAGCCCCACTTTAAATTTTTTATCTTTTTAAAATATTTTCCAAATGATGTTTAACAGAGCAAGGGAATTTTCACAGTTTGTCTGATAATATTTTTTCTTTGTGCGAAAGTCTTATTTGTTTTTTTTCACCTTGAATAAAAGGAGTTTTAAATTTTTTAAAAGTCATTTTAAGAACAAAATTATTAGTCCCTTTAAGCTATTTTTTTCCAGTTGTCTACATAACAAATAATTGTTATACAATAACTTGCCTAATTACCCTAATCTGCCTAGTTAACCTAATTAACATAGTTCAGCCTTTAAATGCACTTTAAGCTGTATAGTAGTGTCTTGAAAAATATCTAGTCAAATATAATTTACTGTCATCATGACAAAGATAAAATAAATCGGTTATTAGAAATGAGTTATTAAAACTATTATGTTTAGAAATATATTGAAAAAAAATCTTCTCTCCGTTAAACAGAAATTGAGGAAATAAATAAACAGGGGGGCTAATAATTCTGACTTTAACTGTATATAGTCAATAAACCTGCATGTTGTATACGTATACGTATGTACGATGGCATACACATTTGTGTTTAGCACAGACTTCTTTGATATTTTATGTTTTAGAATAATTCAAGCTAATAAGTACAAGAACTTTTTTAAACAAACATAAGGACAAATAATAATTTTCTAAGAATTTGGCAAGTGTTTTAAAATAGTTTTAATAATTGACAGAATTATTGACCCACAAACGCTTAACTAGTCAGTACTAATTGCGTGCAATAAGAAATAAATGCGATAAATTATTGTTAAGACATTAACTTATTTTAATGCTCATTATATATGTGCATTCAGCTGAAAGGACGCTCACAAAAAGAAGAAAAACTATTGAATTATCACTTAAAGAAACCCAATTAACTTCTCCTTTGTTCCTTTGCACTCAAATACACAAGTCCTTTCCAAAAAGATATTCAGCACCTTCTTACGCCAATTACTTTGCCACTCCTGCCTCATAATGCAATGTGTGTGTGTGTGTGTGTGTGCGTGTGTGTGTGTGTGTGTGTGTGTGTGTGTGTGTGTGTGTGAAGCAAGGAGGGCATGTGAGATGCTGAGGATGTTTAGAATTGGACCGTCTCCTTTGATCAGCGTTTCACAAAATTGCCAAAGGCTGCCTGCAAACTCCAGCACTCTCTCTTCCTGACACAGACAGACATCAACGCAACTGAATGACAGACGGAAAACGGGATGAAAAGGCAATAAAGCCAGGTAAATGAATGAAGCTGCTGGGTTTATTTGTAACATCATGTTCGGTATGACAGGTACGGTGCATCATAGACACAATGTGCTCCCCCGTGTGTGAACTCCACAGATTTGCAGTGTGTGTGAGACACAAAAGCCTGACGTAGGAGATTTCAGTCTCGTGTGGCAGCAGCTTCTCCCAGATCTCATCAAACTGATTTGAGAACAGCTTTGAGAGTATAATAGAGAGGGCGAGTGTGAAGTGGAGCCTCAATTGCTGTTAAAATTGGAAAAAGATGGCTCAGCATAATAGCACATGCAACAACTTTGGTTTAGTGCTTGTCAAAAATAGGGATACACATAAAAATATACACAAGGGTGAGCAAACGGAGAGAAATAGTGATGTTCACTCAAATCATGGCATATCACACACTATTATATTAAAATCATTTGGGTCATTGTCATTCATATAATTAAGATCATAATGGCAGAAGGTGCAGATCATGTAACCTCACATTTAAAGCTATGATATTGAACATATTTGCTCTTAATTTACCATCTGGCCATCCAAGATATTGGTGAGTTTTACTTTATTAGAACATTGATAAAGATTTTTAGCTAAATATGCGGCCCTTGGTAATTTGTATAATGCAAGTCAATAGTTATAGGGATGTCCCGATCAGGTTTTTTCGCCCTCGAGTCTGAGTCATTTGATTTTGAGTATCTACCGATACCCGATCCGATACTTCCAACACAGGCTCATTCTGAAAACGTAGCCCCACGGACGTTTCTGAAGACAAATTCCGTAGGCGAGGTATGTATGGCATTTAAATTTCTTAAGCGAATGCTACAGGGCGGTATGACGCTGTTCTTTTTGGTGCTTACCGGCTGACCGTTTACCCGCTGCAACCAATTCGTCCAGTTAGCTTGTCGTGTATGTCTGCGGACTTGAGACGCAGAGAGGAGTTGACCACGACGATGACCTGGCTCGAATCCGGGGAAGAACTGTTCAAGAAATCAGTTAAGACAAAAACAGAATCCAAAAATAAAATGAACACAGTGAACAACAGTGTAAGAATGTGATAAAATCTGAAAACGTGGTAAAAATCAGACAAGGGCTTTTCTTTTTCTGGTAGGCTTTTGTAAACCGTTGGTTGGGTTTAGGGAAGTAAGCGGGTGGACCGGTCAATCTGTAAAATTGGTTGGGTTTAGGGAAGGAGGAGGGTGGGTTGGTCCATTGGCCGGTCACCCAGTCAATCATTCAGTCATTCAGCATGAATAGTGCGGGCGCGAACGGCACTCGCGAGAGACATTTGAGATGCGAAAAAGCTCACACAGCGGCCTCTCGCGGATTCGCAAAAACAAAAACTGCAAAAAATGTACCTTCCTTGAGTCTGCTATGGCAATGCCGTTGTCATCAACTTTATATTACCTTCAGACCACAGACATACTCGTGTTTACCGTTTCAAGCTACTTCCATGTTTAAAATCAAACAAAAAGTGTTCAGGGGTAATTTAATTAATATATTGGTGCTCATTGAGTAAGGAATTCATCAGAATAAACAGCAAAAGTAAGTCCAAGGCACTTGGAAAATGTGGAAAAAATACGAAAAGTCTTTATTGACATAGCTATTCCTTAAAACTGCGCCTACATGTTTCGACGAACACTTGCCTTCATCAGGGTAACAGAGATCAGGTGAGTCTGGCTATGGTCTCATTACTCATACAATCTTACAGTCTCAATAATCATTATTAATACAATTTAATAAAGAAAATTTAATTATCTTTTAAGTGATTGCAAGGGTATTGCGTGAAAATTAGAGATTTTTTTTTTTTAATTGTACATAGTAGAATGTGTTTCTGTAACATTTTTGTAAAAAAAAGTGTTGTGAAATGTTTAGCAGAAAAATAGATTTTTTTAAAATTTATGTTAAAGTATTATTTTATTCTTTATTGTAAATGAAAAAGGGGCATTTACACAAAAAGAAACTTAAAAAAAAAACATTGTTTAAAAATGTATTTGATGTTTTATATTTACTAAAAATAAATTGACACATTTTGGATAAAGAAAAATGCCTTTAAATAATTCTTGAAGATACACATTTGACACTGTTAAGGTACAAATTGTCTTGTCAGTGTAGTGGTACCTATATGGATCAGATTTGTACCTTTGATGAAGCATGTGCTAAAAAACCAAAGGTATATTTTGGTTTCCAATGGTACAAATCATGTCCTTAAAGGTACAAACTGCAGTGGTGCAAATTTGTTTCTTTGTCTTAAGGTACAATTTTGTTCCATAAAAATGTCCTGCCCTATTAAAAAAAGGGTTTGTACCTTCTTTGGTACAACATTGTACCATTTTTTTCTGGGAGTGCATGACAAATTTGATAAAACAACAACATAATAACGGATAAAACATTTTAAAGCATTTTATAAACTAACACTTTTAATATCAGATTGCAAAGATTTCTTTATCTTTTCATACATTTTTACACTTTCATTTTTGTATCTTGAAATAATTTTTGTTGTTGTTGTTGTTGTTGTTCTGAATAACAGATTATTCATTTCCTTTTCCTGTTTAGGAATATAACTGAACCTTTAATCTAATTAACTTGTAATTAATAATTGATAAATTAATCATTAACAAAGTATGAAAACACAATCATAAAGCACATAATGTTATGTGTTTATAAGTCATTTGTAGCTGAATTTATTAACTGCTTACTATTTACTGCAGTTATAAAGTGTTACCCAACCTTCTAGTCTCTTCCTGTCTAATCCCGTGGGTGTACCGAGACGTGAGGTAACAGTTTGTTGACAACAGTCCTCATCTCAAGTCCTAAAATCCACAGCCGACCCAAATCACTTCTTTCATGGGTTAGTTCAGCTCAAAATGAAAAATCTTTACTCATTCTTATGTGATTCCATGGCTGATGCTTCAGAATGTTTATAATAAAATTACAAAAGAGATCGATATGAATTAAGGTGTTTAGTCTTTTGATGAGACCCTATTAGTTTATAAAATAAGCAGATTTAATTTAGGCTTTTATTTATAAATCAGCTTTGATCAGTGAACTGATTTTATAGCTTTCAAATTTGGTCATGGAAATGATGACACACAAAAACCAGCGAGGTTCATTCTTGTGTCACACAGCTGTTTACAGCTTCTGCACGATCCTGTAAGATCTGTAATTGAAGATAATGTCTGTGATCACAGCTATGATTGAGCTTCTATTTATGATTATCAAGGTTTTTATGTGAATAAAGCCCAGAATTATATATTGTATTTATGAAGCTATAAGCCATTATTTACAAACGATTTGTATTTAAGAATAGTTGGTAAAGATTATTTAGAGTTGGTAAATGATTAATAAACTATTGAAATCAATGTTTATACATCTTATTATTCAGGCAAGTAGTAACCATTACTATGTATGTTAAAAATGCTTTGTTAAACACAACTTCATTCAATTTTGGGACCTAATCTAAAGTGAGGACTATTTATGCTTCATATCCTAGGATTAATCTAAATTAACCTAAAAAATATTTTTTTTTGTAAAGTTTAAACATTGTGGAATAACAGACGTGTCAAAATACAACATAAAATCGGACAAAACAACAACAATATAATGATTTACCAATATAATATGATACAACATTTCAATGTTACTTTGTAAGCAATGTTATTTGTTTATTATATATGGTTGCAAAAATGCATTTCTCGCTTGATACAGTTTCATTTGTGTAAATGAATAGTAATGAATAAAGTTTCCTGTTTAGCCTTTTATTATCATTTATAAAGCATAAATAATCCACACTTTATATTAGGTCACAAAACTGGATGAAGTTGATTTATGAAGTATTTTTAACACACAAATTAACTATTAGTATATGTCTGAATAATTATAAATGAAAATTTGAATAGCTTATCAATCTTTCAGTTATTCTGAATGATCTAAAAAAACATCAACTATTCTTAAATAACTGGTTTGTATTTAATGCAATAATTATTTAGTAAGAAAAAATATTTATAAAGTATGAAATCAGAATTATTAAGCACATTACTCGTGTGCTTTTAAGTCAAAAATAAAGCATTTGTAGCTGCAGTTATTAACTGCTTACTAACATCTGTTAATGTAGAGTTAATGCTTAAAGTTTCACGAAACACCAAAACACATTTTTTGAGCTGTTGACAGTCGTATATGTGTCCCACACTGCTAAAAACACTATTAGGACACCTATATTTCACTAAAAAGTGTAAATTGGTTGTTTTTGCGTTATTTCGAGCAAATTCGTACTTCCTGTTTGAAACGAATTTCTGAAGCTGCATCACGGCCATGATATAATAGCGTGTATTCCAGCGTGCAGACTGGACGCCTGTGCCAGAGTGTGTCTTATTACGTCTTACAGTGTGATGCATTAATGCATGAGTAAGGCTTGCTTCAAACCAATCAGCGCGCTCTATTGTGCAACTTCATTAATATTCATTACTGTCATAGTGTTTAGACGACAGAGACGCCACGTTGTATTGGCAAAACAAGCGTGAAGTGTTGCTTTTATAGTTTGCTGCAGTTAAGTTTTGTTTTCATTTTCTCTCTGTGAGAGCGCAGCTGGAGTCACGCGTGGATTACAGTGTACGTGACACTCGACAACAATAACTTACGTGTCTAAGGAGGATTATTGTTTACCTGAGAGCTGTTCTCATCTGCAAACGCTGAGATCCGGATTCGCTTTAGTCTCCTCTTAATAAAGACGTGGCTCTAGTTGCTGGTGATTGTCCTGTCTCTACAGATTTGGTAAGTGAGCGACCAGTGCTCTTTGTTTATTCAGTTTGTTCGTATCGAACTAAGTTAACTATTGCACCGAGTGTAAATATGTTAGCACTACAACCAAACTTTAACCTTGTGTAGGATTTTCTCCGCATTTTGTGACTGGAATAACACACGCGGCTTTCTGACGCTACCTGCCGAGTGCATCTAAGTTTCCGGGAAATGCTGAGTTTTTTTTCTCTCATTCGCCGTGCGGTATCAAACATTGCATGAAAAATACACGCTTACAGCAGTTCCTCGAATCAAATATCTCGTTTGTCGCGAGGGACATGAATGAATTCCCTGAATGAAAGAGCCAAACTGCAGGATCTTATTACAGTAAACGCAAAACAATCTAATTTATAACAGAATTACACTATAGTTTTTGCTTTTGATTTGCTTTGATGTCTTCTGCATAGTCCTCTATCTGTCGAGTGACCATATTTACATTTGAAAAAATTCTGATTTATTTACAGTTGATTGAAACATTTAATTTCAGTTTGCTTTTTTGTAGCAATAAAACAAACAAAAAGGTAACATCAAATTAGCAATGACAATCTCTGACCCTCTCCATCATACTCACGCTCCTCTCAGATGGGATGGTGGGCCAAATCAAAGGTTACAATGAGCCAACTTTGGCCCGTGCGCTCTACTTTGGGAATCTCTGATTTAAAGGAACATATATTGTAAATGCCTGACACCCTCATGTCAATGAAAACATCATTTATTTATTATTTTTGGTAAACAAACCATCACCTTGGAATTATAAGGTTCTACCTGCATTCTGAATGATTTTGAGATATTTAGCTTCAAAGTTTTTGCATTCCATATAGCAAACAGTATGTGTGCAACCTTTGTTTTTTAAGTAAAAAGTCTTAAAATGTAAAAAACTTATAAAAAAAATTCATAATGAAAATAAGTAGTTAAAATTCTAAGGTGATGAGACCATTTAAAATTTAAAATTTTTAGTTTGCTCAAACGAAAAGCACAATATTGGCCGGATTTGAATTTACTTGTCCATTTCAAATGTTATTATTGTTACATTTATTTATATAATTAGTTTATTTATTTATTTGTATTAATTAATTATTATTATTTTTTTAACTTATTATAATGTTTCCAACTAACTAACCCTAAGCAAGGATAGTTCAGCTTAGATATTTTTGCTTGTCTAATTTAATTAGCTTAAATACTTTACAGTGCACTGTTAATTTCTTTCAAATTGTTGGACCGAGGTAATTTAATTATTCTTGCTTGTTTTCATCAATGATTTATGTACCTGATTTTATGTTGAGGCAAATGATGGTTATCTGTCAGTCAAAACGGCTTTAAAATTTATAAAGTGTAAACAGACTGATTAAAACCATAGTACACAAAAAATTGGCATTTACTCACCATCATGTCAGTTCATAACTGTATGACTTTCTTTCTTTTGTGAAACATAAAAGTAACAATTTTGAAAAATACTTCAATCCAAGCATCCCACTGACACAAAGCTTATATTTGAAAAGTTTTATTTTTCTTTTCTGAGTTACACAGAAAAAGTCAGTCAAATACAACATAGGCTCATTCTGAAACTAGCCCAATACACATTTATGGAGTAGCTAGAGGACCGAATGGCTACATTTTGTCTTTAAAATGAACGCTACTGGGTGTATGATGTCGTTCTTATGACGCCAATCTTTGACGGGATTTCTGGAGGGCCGCAACTCTGCACAGTTTTGCTCATGCGCTGATCAAATACAGCTGATGCAACTAATCAAAGTGTTTGGGACTCTTTTGAACAACTTGATCATTTGGATTAGCTTTGTTTGATTAGACTTGGAGCAAAATTGTGCAGAGCTGCAGTCCTCCAGAAATTGAGTTTGAGACCCATGCTTAATGTGCTTATCAGCTGACTGCTTGCCTCCATGTATTTGGCTTTTCAGCTGTTCCCAGTTTGTCCTGTGTGTCGCCGTGTACATCAGAGGATTTGAGTCGCAGAGAGGAGTGGACCATGAAAAGTCTGGTTAAGAACACTTCCAGGATGCAGGTAAGACAAAAACAAAAGATAAAAATGTAAATAAATAAGTAAACAAAAGGGTGAGAATGTGGTGAAATCTGAAAATGTGGTAAAAATCAGGCTGCCGCAAGGGTTTTCCTTTTATGGAATTGCTTTTGAAAACACTGTCGGTTGGATTTAGGGACGTGGGTGGACGCTGGTCAATCGATGCTTTTTAAGACACTATCGGTTGGGGTTAGGGAAGGAGGAAGGTGGGGGAATTGGTAGGTCAGACAGTCAGTCAGCCGATCAGTAGACAGTGAGTTCTGGTGGATTTACGCAAGAAAAGCAGGCACGGATGGCACTCGCGAGATAAATTTGAGATCTCAAACTGCATACACAGTGGGCTTTGGTGGATTCGTGAAAACAAAAACTGCAAAAAGAAACATAGCTTCTGGAGCATATTTGGTGCACTCCAAAAATGTATATAGCGGTACGTAATCAGAATGAACCTGGGTTGGTCATATGGGTTTGAAAAAACAGTATAGAATAAGAATAAATAAATATAGAATGTATACAATAAATAAATAATAGAATTTGTATTTTGGGGTGAACTCCAATTTTAAGAAGAAGCCAAAACATGTTGGTTTTCTATATTTTTAAAAGTGAAGTTTTATTCCATTATTTCAACAATGACACTGGCCACAACCTTTTTGCTTCTTCAGTCTGTCTGTCTCTTTTCTTTATCTTCCTTGCCTATCTTTGTGTCTCCGTCTATCAGCCTATCAGTGTCCCTCTGTCTCTCAGGTATCATGTTATGTACATGAGTGTGTAATGAATAATACTGTAGTTCCTGTATAAAGTATCAGGTCAGATCGATATCATCAACCTCTCGCTGTCTGCCCACTGCAATACCAAACCACTGAGTGTGTGTGTGTGTGTGTGTGTGTGTGTATGTGGCAACTCCTGAAACATCTGATACACAGTCGTTTGGATTTTAAAACATTGTCTAACACACACTTACACGCAGACAGGAAGCTGGTCATCCTGAGATAAGATGACTTCTCTGACTCCCATTTCAAGCAACAGTTTTTGAGCCTCTGAAAATATTCGGCACCTTCCTGTCAGCTCTTTTCCCTTCGTGCCTCTACCGTCTCTCTTACAGGTGAACAGAATGGAAAATGCGGGAAACATGAAAGCTGATACCCACATACAGACTGTTTCATCTGCTGAGTGCAGAGAGATGGAGCTTCAGGACACCACACTACAAAACATTTCATACGAGACACTGAGAAGGGGAGACAAAGACTGATTTTCTCACACCTGTGGAGAACAGATTAAAATAAAGCAAAACTAGAAAGAGAGTTTCGTTTTCATAAGAAATAAAGTCTTTCATGCTGCGTTTAACGGACAAATTTGAATTGTTATTGATTTTTTTACATTTATTTCTCAGAACCTTGCAGTATTATAAGTGTTCTCCCTTTGAAAGACTCTAGAAGGCAATTTTTACTCTGCTTCAGGAATTATTCTCAGACTTTTAAGGTTTTTAACTGGTGGATTCTGACAACATGGGGAAAAAAGACTTAATGCAAACATCAAAGGCAGCACGTCTTATCAAGTTTATGAAACTTTGAACTTCCTTTAGTGCATAATGTTGCTGAGCATGAAACATATCTTCACATTTGAACTCCAAATGGAGTGATTCCTTAGATCAGTAAGCACTATTTCTGAACTCCCTCAAATCGACCTCGCCTGTAGCCTTGAGTTTTGATACACTGCGAGATACACATCCAACTTCTTTTCTGACTGTTTGCATTCACAGACATGACTAACATATGATCAGGAATTTAAACTGACAAGGTTTTAGAATGTGAGCACATGTTTTGTTCACTGTTACCTGAGTAAGCAAGGCACAAGCTGTAAAGGGACCAGCCCCACCTCTAGAAGCAGGCTTTGGGCACACTCACATTAGCTACAGTTGCCTTGAACCATGCCAAAGCGCAATTGTCCTCTCGGCCTGCACTCACATTGTATTTTTTTACCAATCGGACATGAGCATGCTTACATCATCAATGATGCGATTGTTCAGTAACGGAAAGAAATGCTTTCGCTCAGCACAGTGGAGATTGCTTTGTATTATTTTTTATTCATTTGGGATGCAGCGACATGCAGTCAAATACTTTGCCAAACAGTCCCAGCACTTTTGAGGCTCATAAATTATCATAAAAGTCCTCGTGCTGCAGGTATTAGGAAGTTTGCTAAAGATGAAGCTGACATGCAGTGAGGGGTTTGCATCTTTAATAAACTATGACAGTTTGCACTCATTGAAAATTAAGAATAATTAATAAATCCATATAAACAGTCCTTAATGAAATCGCATGTTTAGTTTCGGGCTCAGGTGCGCCTTGCACTCACACTACAAGCATACCACACCAAACCCCAAGTGAACCGTGCTCTGGCACACCTCTTTCAACTTTTTTTTAATCTGCCTTCTGAAACTGTTATTTGCCAGAACCACATCATCACAGTTAACTCCTCTCTGCATCTCAAATCCTTCGACATATGCACGAGCCACTGGACAAACTGGTAACAGTAGACAAGCGGTCCACATGGAGATAAGCAGTCAGCTGGTAAGCGTAAAAAAAGGAGCGACATCATACCGGCCCATAGCATTTTTTATTTTTTTTTTAAATGAAATGCAGCCATACGTTCCTCTGGCTACATAGTTCGCAATCCCTAGAAATGTGTACAGGGCTACATTTTCAGAATGAGCCTATGTTGGTAAATTCTGATTTGACCGGAAATGAAAGGCTTCTAGCAAAATATAATAAGATGATGTACAAGAGGCATCATTATTTCAAAATACTTTTATTATCAAAATATTTCTCAGCTTTTATTTACAATTGAATAAAAAGTGTCATGCTCAAAATTGTTTATACCCTTCTCAATAATCAACAGAAAAGCCTTTTTTTTTTTTTTTGGCTTTTACAGCAATCAAACATTATCTATAATTACTGACCAGCTTATTGCATCTCTCCATTGGTAATTTTGCCTTTTCATCTTTAGTGATGAGCTCCAACTCTTTCAGGTCAGAGGGTTTCCTTGCCGTCACCTGATCTTTAACTCCCTTCACAGATTCTCAATTGGATTTAAGTCAAGATCTAATGTTTTTGTCTGCTAATTTTTTCACCACTTTTACTGTGTGCTTTGGGTTGTTGTCATGCTGAAATGTCCTCTGGTTCCCGAGGCCAAGTTCTCTGCAGGCTGCCTGATGTTGTTGTTGGGAATTTTTCATGGTGCCATTTACTGTGATTAGGTTCCCTGGTTCCCACCATCATGTTTGACAGTGGTGATGGGTGCTCTTAGGGTTGAAGGCTTTCCTTTTTTTACACCAAATGAAGGCTACATGATTGTGGCCAAACAACACCAGTTTTGTTCATTTGACTATAAAACAGAAGACCAGAAATTTTATTTGTTCAGACAAGCATTTCCAAGGCCAAGAAGGCTTTTGTGTACCTTCTCAGTAGAAGTGGTGTCCTCCTTGGTCTGTGTCTGTGTGTACATGTGTACTGTCTGCCTGGCGATGCTCAGATTCTTCAGGATGGCCTTGGTGAAAATCCTTGGATTTTTTTTTTTTTTTACCTCTCTCACTAACCTCCTGACCAGCATAGGTGTCACTTTTAGCATTTGGCCATGTTCTCTGTGAACAGTGCAGAGCCTCTTGTATTTAAAAAAAAATACTTTGCACTGTAGCCGCTGAAACCGATGGAAACATTTAGATATGTCTTATGGCCCGTTTCCAGCGAGTAGTCCGGTACGATACAGTTCAGTAAGGTACGCTTTTATGGCCGTTTCCACAGTCAAAGGGTACCTAAAAGTGAACCATACTATACCACGTTTTGGTTACCCTTTGCTAATGGTACCTAGCACAAAAAAAGAGTACCCAAGTGCAGAGCAAGATGCGCAGCTGAACGCTATTGTTAACAAAGATATGTCACTTGCAGAAGCAGGAGAATGAAAACAAAGGAACCGCCATTTTTAAAAACACAGCCGAGAAATTACACGGTAATTATATATACACAGAATAACAAGCCATGGTCAACCCGAGCTCAAACAAACCTTGTCGTCATCTTGATGAACAGCCACTAGGAAAAGATAAACAAAATCTGCTGTGTCTTGTTGTTGTTTTATGAGCCCGTCTAAAAGTGCGAGCAGTTTCCCTTTCTCCAGAGAGCTCGTCATACGTCTGTATTTGAAGTAACAAACTTCTTGACCTCATATTGATAACGTACACATGATCATTGAAGTGCTTTTGATATCTGATCCTTTAAGAAAGGGATGAACATGAGAGTGAACTGCAAAAAAACAAAGGAGAAGCCGGAAAAAAACAGCAGCAAATGATGCTTTCTGCAACATAAAACATGACCAAACTGCCATGTTTAATTATTATCATCGCCTTTTGGACTATTATAATCCCGGAATGATGGAATTACTTTCTAACAAGAGGTTACATGTGCTGCTGAAGATTAAAGACACATATAAGAGGTTTGCACTGACTGTGGGCTGTATTTTGTGTTGTTTTTGAAGCCATATAAGGACTAAATGATTGCTGTGTGTAGTTTTTCTGTAATTTATAGCATATCAGAGACTGTAAAAGTCTGTATGTGTTCATATATATGTAGCATTATTTATTTATTTCATATAATTGCAGAAGTTACAGTAGACTATTTTCACAGTATGTGTATAAAGCATCTGTTTTGTGAGAAGTGCTTCCCATATGATAAGTGAATGACCCATACAGCTTTACTGTGACATTTCCTCGAGTAAAAATTACATTGTTTGATACTTCCTGTCGTAGACCACGTTCACCAAAAAGGAACCCTTTTGGAAGTGGAAACGCAAGCCTGATAAAGGTGACCTGTACTGACCTGTACCGTACCGTACTGTACCTCAAAGTGGAAACGGGCCACTTTAGTCCTTTCCTCACTTAATTAAGGTCCTCACTGAGCTTTTTTGTATTAGCCATGACTGTCCACAAACCAACAACAGGGAGCTTCTGTTTTTCACCTGTTGAGTTGATTAAAACAGCTGGTTCCAATGAATCAGTGTAATTAAGATGCTTTAGAACAGCTTGGTCTATTTAAAATGATACAAAACTTTGGATTTTACCATAGACTGTGACTGTTTGCAAAGGGTATGAGTAATTTTTGACATGCCACCTTTTTTCCAGATGTAAATAAAAGCTCAGAATGTATTTCCCCTCAAAATGATACTTGTTGGATTATCTTTTGGGAGAAACCTGAAAAAAAAAAAAAAACTTGCTGGTTGAATAAATATAACAGAAGTTAGAATTTGCAATGGGTATAAATAAAATATAGGGTTTATATTTTAATTTATAACATTAATCTATTTTATTAAATTCATTATCAAGACATCTTTTCAAACTCCTCGTAAATTATAAAAATCCTCACACAATACTGTTTGTCACAATTAAAGATTCAGCAATTATCATACCACGGACACTTCCCTACGTTGCTGTAGGTATCAGTACATAACAGTTACATGCACAAAGTGTGCATTTTGAGTATTGACTGATTTTAAAATGTACATTTTGGAATTTTGAATATATTTTATTGTATATTAAATGCCCAACTTCAACCCACTGAAGTAATTTACACAATAGTCTACATAATTAGTTAAATATGTTGTTAGTTAATACATAATAAATTAGTACACAGCAGCTATGTTTCCATCCAAAAATGTGAATGAACTTTATGCACAAAACTGGATTATCGAATTAAAGACGTGCAAATAAAGCGGCGTTTCCATCCAACGTGTTAAAGCGAACAAAATTGCCACTTCCTGGACAACTGGCGCCAAATATCAACAGTAAAAACGGAATTTGCTGCAGTATGAGAAGCTGCATCAATCTTTTCTTCATCTAATAAATGACTTGCGCCTCAGAAGGCAATCCTGACACACAGTGAACGCGTGGTGGCGTTTGAAGGTGTCAGACTCAGAGTACAGGCGCTCTTGATTCTGGAGGTCATTAATGATATAATAACACCAATACTTAAATAGTAAGGCGTTTTAGAATGACCAAAACAACATTTCAGATGTTTTACAGTGTGCTAAGCCTGCTGGTTTGTTCATTTCCACACATTTTCATCATCACAAGATCTCTTATCACAAAATCACATGACCTTTTTTAGTGCGCATACTGAAATTTGTGCGATACAAGTGTTTCCATCATAGTTTATGTGCATCAATTTATTATACTCAGTTATGCGCACTTTCAAAATGTATCATGGCATTTCCATCAACCGTTTTTTTATGCGCATATGCAAATTGCACATGAAAATAGGTGGATGGAAACATAGCTAGTAACACAATTTATAGAAAACTTACTTTTTACTATTAGTAGAAACTTTTATAACTAAATACATTAATAAATGGTTTAGTTTTAATGAGTCTGTTTACTATGCATTACTGAATGTATATTATAGAACTTTTAATTTTATTTATAATTTAATTTTATTTATAGAACTTAATTTGTTTTAACTACACATTTTGGGTTAGACTACACTAATTATAAACTTCATTCTGGTCGACTACTGAATTTTGAGTGAGAGTCATTTGTACATTTTGCTAAGCATTCCAGCATTTTATGTCAAATCCAAAAGATAGCTCAAAACATCCTTGAATATGTCTTGGTAAATTCTTGTTTACCAATACAGGTGTGTTCTGGCAATGCCTGGTTTATTTGGTTAATGGAGTGGTGAGGCCAGAATTCACTCTCGTTTCAGAGTGTTATGCTCCTGCACCACTACAAACAAGCAATTATTGCCTCAGTCAAACCCACCTTAACAACCTATCAAAGCTTCCAGGGGGAAAAAAAAATTGCCAGTCGCTTGAAGAATTACGATTTATTTTGCAAAGCTGTGACAAAAATAAATTGCGGAATAAATTCTGGGGAAGGGAGATGCCTTACTCTCTTTCTCACTCTCTCAATCTTTTTCTTACTCTCTTTCCATCCATCCATCTCTGTTCAGACTCTCAGTGCTGCAGGGTTTAAACTGATATAGTAGAGGAGATGTAATGAAAATAATATACATTGATTTTGCTGAGAAACTTATTGCAGTTCATTTGCATTTTCAAACAGTATGTTGAATCACACATTTGGCTAATCTGAACAGGGAGCAAATTCCCTTCCCACTGGACCACTTCTGTCACAAACACCTACACCTGTCTGGATTCAAAGTGTCCGCTGATGTATGTCGTGTCAGAATGTTCACTAATACAGACCAGTCAACTGTAAAGCCAGTAAAATTAGGTTAATAATTACATCTAATGTTAGATGTTACTGTATTTGTCTTGCCAATTTATTAGATCCCTTGGTCACAATTTATTTTAAGGTACTATTCTTACTATTAATAAATCTTTAACTATGGCTTGTCTCAATAAACTTCTCATTTCTGCTTATTAATAGTTATTAAGATAGTAGTTAGTTTTAGGCATTGGGATGGATAAGAGATGCAGAAAAACATCAACATTGCTGTAACATAGAGAGAAATTACAAAGCACTGCAGTGTTTGTCTGAGATAATTAGTCTACTGAAGCATGATTATTCCATACAAGCTGAAGCAGATCGGTCATTTCTTGTCACGCGACTCGTGGTGTGCTTGTGGCATTCATTTCACTGCATGTGTCTTGAAGGCGCGAATACGTCACGAACTTGCGTGAACTCTGGAAAAGATGCAATATGCGAATGGCCCCTAAAATGCTGCCTTGATTTGTAATCTCAAACAGTTGATCTTACACAGACATGGTGGATTCACCTGATTTATTGACAAATGGGTTGTGGATTTATCCCGTGGGAGTTCGCGGGAGTTAGCAAAGAAACTTTCCAAAGATGTCTGTTTCTGTTTCTTCATTTTACTTATTGTAGGTTATATTTGGGCACTCAAGTGACTGAGATGTAAGCGAGAAAATAGAGTCATTTTCCAAAATAAAAGATTGTTCAGATTCAGATAATCAATAACACAGAAATAATTAATGATTTCTTTTGCGGGCCGGTACCAATTGATGCACGGAACGATACCAGTCCACAGCCCAGTGGTTGAGGACCCCTGGTGTAGTTCATTCGGACGATGCTCTCATGTTCGAAGAAACTAATCGATCAAACAAGGCGGAGAGGTATCTTAGTGGTGTTTAGGAGTCAAAACGAACTGGAGCAGGCTCTCTAGCAGTCACATAGAGGAACTGAAATCTGAATGGGAATGGTGGAACAAAACAGGCTGTGGGGCAATGGCAGACAGAGCCAGGCTCTAAAGCAGAGTGGTAGTCTAGAGCTGGCTCTGGAGCAATGTCACAGACAAGAGAAATCCATAGGGCAGAATCATGGACTGGAGAGGACTCTTGAGCAGAGTCATAAAGTGGAAAAGCCACTTGAGCAGAGTCACAGATTGGATTAGACTCTTAAGCAGTGTCCCAAAGTAGAGAAGTCTCATGAGCAGTGTCACAAAGTAGAGAAGACTCTTAAGCAGAGTCACAAAATCGAAAAGACTCTTGAGCAGAGTCACAAAATCGAGAAGACTCCTAAGCAGAGTCACAAAGTGGAGAAAACTCTTGAGCAGAGTCACAGACTGGAGAAGACTTTTGTGCAGAGTCACAAAGTGGAAAAGACTCTTGAAAAGACTCATAAAGTAAAGAAGACTCTTAAACAGAGTCACAAAGTAGACAAGTCTTTTGAGCAGAGTCACAAACTGGAGAAGTCTCTTGAGGTGTGTCACAGTCTGGAGAAGACTCTTGAGCTGAGTCACAAAGTGGAGAAAGTTTTGAGCAGAGTCACAAACTGGAGCTTGAGCAGAATCATAAAGTGGAGAAGTCTTTTGAGCAAAATCATAGACTGGAGAAGACTCTGAAGCAGAGTTATGGACTGTAGAAGTCTCCTGAGCAAAGTCATGAACAAGAGAAGTCTCTTGAGCAGAGACGTGGACTGGAGTTTATGTTGAGCATGGATAGAGAAGATTTTTAAGCAGAGTCACAGACTGGAGAAGGTTCTTGAGCAGTGTTCCAAAGTGGAGATGTCTCTTGAGTCAAAGGCTGCAAAAGACTCCAGAGCAGAGTCACAAAGTAGAGAAGTCTCTTCAGCAGAGTCAAAGACTGGAAAAGACTCTTAGGCAGAGTCACAAAGTGAAGAGAAGTCTTTTGAGCAAAGTCTTGGATTGGAGAAGACTCTTGAGCAGAGTCAAGGACTGGAGCTGACTCTAAAATGGCGTCATGGAATGGAGAAGTCTCTTGAGCAGTGTCCTGGACTGGAGAAGACTCTTGAGCAGAGTTACAGATTGGAGAAAGCTCTTAAGCTGAGCTGAGTGGAGTGGCTGTATTTTTTCCAGTTTACAATTAAACTTGTAATTGATGCTTCTGGGAACCACAGCAATGTGAAATGCATCAATGGTCAAAATACTGTCAAATTAAATTGAAGTAAAATTGCAAGTGAGCAGCTCTGACAACTGAAGCGACAGACACATTCAGCAGGCCATCATCTGTAATAATACGTACAATTTTGTTTTATTTTATCTCTTGCTTCGGTCTGTTTCCAATAACTTGTGGTCCTGTAATCAGACATGTGAATGAATGTATGTGTGCATTCATGTATGTTTGCATATGATGCATGTGTATGATGTGGTATATGTATCTATTACCCACACCTCTGACACATTTATCATCAAACTACTAATTCAGGCCTGTTAGAAGGGGACCAGAAAACCATGAATGACTCAAAGAATCTCTTTCAGACACTGAAAATCTTCCCGCCCACGCTTATTGATTAAAACACTTGCTGTAGTTCAGTACATTGAAAAGGAGGGAACTTTATCCTAATTTAGTATTCAGTTAAAGTTAAACATGATCCAGCTAAATTTCTCTGATTATTTCTATGCTAATATGGTAAAGTTTGGAAAGATGGGCTTGTTTATAGGATAAGACACATGCACATAAACACACACATATCAAACACAAAGTGTATAAAGTTTATAAATGACCAGCTAAACACTACTGATTGTTTTCAAGCACTCTTTACTTTTCATATAAAGCTTTTTTTTCCAATATTTTTCTAGTCATGAACTCATACTCATGACTGGACCATATTTTTTAAAAGCTTAATAAAGTTAACTAAAATCTAAGACATACTTAAAAACTAGGATTTTTTTATTTATTTATTGAGAATAAGCAAGACAAATTATAATTTAGTTTTTTATCAGGTAGCTGCAAAGTATATAATATTTTACTTTAAAATAAAGTAACCCATTCACATGTTAATGTGTCTAGTATTTTCCTAACAAATTTATATATATGTTGAGACAACACAGTGGCACAGTGGTTACACTGTCACCTCACAGCAAGGAGGTTGCTGGTTCAAGTCCCAGCTGGGCCAGTTGGTATTTCTGTGTGGAGTTTGCATGTCCTCCCCGTGTTCGCGTGGGTTTTCTCCGGCTGCTCTGGTTTCCCCTACAGTCCAAAGACATGCGGTACAGGTGAATTGAATAAGTTAAATTAGCCGTAGTGTATGTGTGTGAATGCAAGAGTGTATGGGTGTTTCCCAGTATTGGGTTGCATCTGGAAGGCCATCTGTTGCGTAAAACATGTGCTAGATAAGTTGGTGGTTTATTCTGCTGTTGCAACCCCTGATTAATGAAGGGACTAAGCCGAAGATAAAATGAATTAATAATTAGGGGTGACACAGAGGCTCAGTGGTTAGCACTGTCACCTCACAGCAAGAAGGTCGTTGGTTCAAGTCTGGGCTAGGTCAATTTGCATTTCTGTGTTGAGTTTGGATGTTCTCTCCATGTTGGCGTGGGTTTCTTGTTTCCTGTTTCCCCCACAGTCCAAAGACATGCAGTATAGGTGAATCAAATAAACTAAATTGGCTGTAGTGTATGTGTGTTAGTGATGCGCAGATGGCGGTTATATGTGCGGCCGCTGTGGATAATCCACGGGTCAGGAGTGCTGGGTAATAAAAAAAATACATTATGATTACTTGTGGGTGCATGTCGAGGCGAAATCGCCCGAATTTTGGCACAGTAGATGCTATTCTGTTTTTATACAGTGCGATTAGAAAAAGTTCAAGTTAACATAACATAGCTGCCGTTTAGGCTGAAGTGGCACCCTTTTTGTTGTCTTGGTCCTGTACCTGTAAAAGCTAAAATGTCTTAATTTTTTACTTTATTTGAAAATGAAGAAAATGTTGTCTAAGGACACACTTTTGTTTTTAGAAATAAATGTTTATTTAAAAATGTTAATGATTAACATTTTATTTTACTATCAGAGATGCGCAGATTATAGCTCACTGAATCTGCTGTTACTATTCACGGTGACCTATCATCATGCCTAAAACAAAGAATTAAATTATTAAAGTGACAATTGGGTGCGGGTCAGGTGCGGATACATGTATCAGATAAAACTATATGTGCGGGTGGGTGGATGATTAGTATAAAGCCGCGGATTCAGGTGTCATTTCAGCTAATCAGCACATCTCTAATGTGTGTGCATGTGAGAGTCATACCTGTCAACCCTCTTGTTTTTCTTGGGATTCTCCCATATATAAAAGTTCTATCCCACTATTGTCCCGTAAATGTACTTACCCATATTTCGTATTTCTTTCATATTTTCAATTGTTCTGTGAAAGGTAAAAATAAACATCAAAGAACCGATCCTCCCTATATGCTACTCAAATCACCAAACCAACAGGGGGAGACCCTTACGCCTGTTTCACACCGCAAGCGTCAGCGGCGCGTGAGCAGAGCGTGAGCAGCGCGTTTGTCGAGCAGTAGCAGCACGCAGGCGTTTGCCTTTCACACCAGCTGCGTCTGCAGCGCGCAGCTCTTCGGCAGCTGCTGCTGAGATCAACCTATCTCTGTCTTTTCTATCTAGTTACCCCTCTATATACAAATACACTTTTTAAACTTTTCATCTGTACCAAGGCCCCTCCTATGCTGTTTCATTAACCTGCAAATGTTTATTTTACAAATTTTATAGATCAAATAGTACTGTATGCTTCTAAAGCTAACTTATATGAGAATTGTCTACAGTCAGAAGACAATCGCCTGTGATATCATGTCATTTGTTTTTTGATTATCAGGTTGCTGTAGACCTAGTTATAATCATATTTATACAATATAGTTATAATGATATTTATACTTGATCAAACTAGTGTTAATTTCTCCGCTTTAGTGATGTCCAGCGGCAGAATAACAGCTCGTTAATTCATGCTCGTGCAGATGATGAGACGGACAAAAGTAACCAATGCATGCCATTCTTTTACTTATTTTCGTGTTGTCAGATTCACAGTGCAAACAGCTCCCGGTAAGAATAATTTGAGTGAACATAAAACAAAGCCGATTAAAACTTTCTTGCTCTGCTCAGCTGCACAGAACACAGCGCGTTAACATCATCCAGCATGCGTGTCGCACTACACTACCCACAATACACTTCGCTATGGACTACAAATCCCGTAAATATTCCATTTTCCCTCTCCTACAACACTAGTGTGCAACTTAAGCAAAACTGATAGTAAAATAGTTTTACATTTGGTTTTGTAGTTCGGGCCTAAATAAATGTTTGTTGCCGTTTTTAATCGTTTTAAGTTCATTTGAATGACTATATATAAACCATTTGACATTATTAACGTATTTATTGGGTAAAATTGTTAGTTTTTACTGTCATTCAATGTGTTTTGGTCATTCTCAATGCACTGTCACTTTAATTGAGCGTGAGCAGCGCGTCAAAAATAGACCCAGCGCCGAAACTATCGCTGCACTGCTGCTTCGGCGACGCTCACGCCTCGCTCTGACGCGCTGCTGCTGCGTGCGGTATGAAAGCTCTAATCTGTTAACATGGACGCCGAAAACACACGCGCTGCTCACGCTCTGCTCACGCGCCGCTGACGCTTGCGGTGTGAAACAGGCGTTACTCTTAAATGTGAGTCTGTTCTGTGAGTTCATTTTATTTACACTTTAAAATAAATACAGTATAGACATGACAGGATTCCCTTCCTTTTCATTACAGGTCCTGTTGCTCCTCAAAACAGCCATATAGCAGTGCGTGACTGTCAGCTGATGTGCTCCATAGTGATAAATACACTGTTTCCCAAACAAATTCTGTATACACGTTTTGAACAGAAATATACAATAATAACAACATTTAAACATGTCGATCTTAGTGGTTTTTTTTTCAAACACAACTAATTGTGTCCTAAATGAGCATAAAAAAGTTAGAAAGGCTATCGAATGCTTTCATTATAAGGTAAGATGTGAGCATTTTTAAAGCGACACCTCTGTTATGTAATGTAATCGAACAAAAAATCTAAACAAGAGATTCATTCGCTGCTCATTAATCAGTATGTTTAAGTTATACAGTGAAGAATAGGTTAACGAGATGTGATAACTTGATTCTTTTTCTTTATAATAGCTATTAATTTTAATAAGCTAAACTGTTTGCTAGTTTATTTGCTGCTGAGTACTCTTTATTTTTTCTTTTGTAAATAATAATAATAAAATATATTACTGACCGTTTAGCTGTTTATTTACAATGAAACAGCTCCAGAAGAACATAAACATACTCTCCTCATATCTGTTAACATTGGGATGTAAAAAATAAGGGATATGTCCATTATAACACCCCCCCCCCCCCCCCCAAAAAAAAAATTTAATAGAAAAAATCTAAAAATTAGTAAATTAGGGAGGACAGGGGGAGAGGGGGGTGGTGGGTGTTATGGCAAGCATATCCCTTATTTTTACATCCCAATGTTGACAGGTATGGGGAGAGTGAAGGGGTGTTTCCCAGTACAGCTGGAATGGCATCTGCTGTATAAAACATTTGCTAGATAAGTTGGTGGTTCTTTCCGCTGTGGGAACCCCTGATGAATAAAGGGACCAAAGGAGCCAAAGGAAAATTAATGAATGAATAATATAATTAGGAGTTGCATCTGTATCCTTATTAATGTGGATGTATTTTAACCGCTAGTCTAAAATATACAATTTTAGTGTAAGATACAGTGTAATACAGCTTAATTTACCAAAATGAGTTCATTCAAGAAAGCAGTTAAATTCACCTGCATTAAATCCACAGCTATATCATTTTGTGTTTGTGTGAGTATATGTGCACGAGCAAAAAAATTATTCAATGTGATGAAAGCTGGATCCGACTTATTTATTCATTTATTTATTTAAAATATGCTTCAACACACTTTTCCTCTCATAAAAATTCATGATCATTTATCAAGTGTACTCCGGCCTGCAGCATCTTAGCAATTCAGACACATATAAAGCATCCAGTTTAAAGGACAGCTCAGAGCCTTTTTCTTCCTCTTCTTTCAGAAATTGTGGTTTTACCCTGAAAGCATCCTGCCAGTGAATTAATCTCCCAGACCTTTTCACAGAGCTCAAATGTTCAGATAATAGCCCACTTGGACACTACATTAGCATACTGAAGTTACTGAAGGCACTGTCTAAATGAACTTACGCTATACTACAAAAGCATTCATGTTTCACACTGCATCCAAACTGCACATTTCGAAACAGACACACACACACACACACACACACACACATACACACACATACACACACACACACACACACACACACACACACACACGCACACACACACACGCACACACACACACACGCAATCTCAGGTTGCTTAACCCTTGCACTCCAAATGTAGTTACGCTGCTATTCTAAATGTGCTCAGTCTCAGCTAGCATACTTATTGTCTTAATATAAATGCATTTTGAATCTCACTCTTCATGTACTTATGCTCAAATGCACTAATAGTCCAACAAGGGGTAAAGACACTATGAGTAAAATGTGGGGAATGACTGTCAAATAACAATTACTGCATTAATCAGGCTAAGAATTATCCTAATAGTGACTTGACTCACTCTGACAGAAGCTAAATGATTCATAGTCTTGAATGCCCTGTGGCATAAATATCACATTAATTGCTGCGGCGTTTTAATGCGAGTGTGTGTGTGGCTGTTAATGTGACTGAGATCTCACACTCGACCTTACATGCCCATTAGCTGTATGCTAAATGCTTTAATTGTTTGGTAATGAGAGACTCTGACAATATAGGAAAGGTTGTGTGTGTGTGTTTGCAGTTCAGGTTCTCAGATATAAACTGACTGGGCTTATGTTGCCATGGAGAGAGCTTTAGTGTTACGGATATTTTATTGTCTCTTTTCTTCATAAGAAAACAAACAAGCAAATCTCAAAATGCACCATTTGTGCTGAATTGTGACTAACAGTTCAAACCAACATCCTCAAAAATGTGCCTTTCTTTCTTGCTTTTCCATCAATTTCCTTTTTGATTTACTCACAAAAATGACAAGTAAAATGTACACAGTAGGGGGACAGAGGGAGCTTTGTCCCACAAGACATGAGCAGTGTCCCACATTTAAAATTGGTCTGCTATTCTCTATATAGACATAACCACAGACATTACTAGTCTCTCTCAGCATGTCACCCTGATGTTGTATTGATTAGGAACATTAGATGAGTAAATATTATTTCATTGTATATGTGAAACTGTATCTGTTGCAGATTCATTAGTGTTGTCCTGGAATTCATTCATTCATTCATTTTCTTTTCCGTTTAGCCACTGTTAATCTGGGGTAGCCACAGTGGAATTAACCGCCAACTTATCCAGCATATGTTTTGCACAGCGGATGACCTTCCAGCTGCAACCCATTAGTGGGAAACATCTATACACACTTATTCACACACAAACTCATACAATACGAACAATTTTAGCCTACCCAATTCACCCATAGCGCATGTCTTTGGACTTGTGGGGGAAACTGGAGCATCCGGAGGAAACCCATCCGAACACAGGGAGCACATGCAAATTCCACACAGAAATGCCAACTGACCCAGCCGAGGCTCGAACCAGTGACCTTCTTGCTGTAAGGCGATCGTGCGCCACCATGAAGTGCTTCTTCCGAGATCCTCTTAGGTATTTTTTATTAAAACATAAACAATATAATTATTAATTTAATCATTAAAAGTCATCATATTTCCTGCTGCTTTTTAAATAAATTTACAGTTTTTCTATTGTTTACACCCAGTATTAACATGCAGATTTAAAGTGGAGGGAGTTCTGTTTTCCTGACTGTTTTCAGACTAGTAATGAGCCTAATGAAACTAAACTGCAGCTAACATAGTGGGAGAACAGAACACATGGAATTTAATGATAACTAGAGCTGTTTAGTTGAAGGGCACCTAGTTTACCCCTTTTACAAGATGTAAGATAAGCCTTTGGTGTCTCTAGAATGTGTCTGTAAAGTTACAGCTCAAAATACTCATCAGATTATTTATACTATAATATATAAAATCTGCCCATTTTAGTGTCTGACTACAGTATGTAGCTGTTTTTGTAGCCTGTGGCTTTAAATCCAAACAAGCTGCTTCTCCCCACCCACTGCTCCAACGTGTATATCTGCTTCTAATGCATTACATCCAGTGTTGCAAACTTTAGTTGGAATATTTAGCGACTTTTCAGACCCCCTTAGATGCAAATTTTAAAAAATTATTTACCTAAAACACAAAAATCTAACAGACTTTAATGTTACTGGAGACTTTTATAGACTCTTATGTGTCCATACTGTGCCATTCCTACTCTTCTCAACGAGCTGGGGGTGATGCCGTCGAGCCCTCCCCTGCCTCAGACCACTGACAGGCGACGCAGTCCTCGTACAGGAGTCTCTTCCACCTGCAGCCTGAGATCAGATCACCCCTCTGCGTACCGATGGCAAATCATTTAGCACTGTGAGTGTGAGGTATTTCCATTGTACAGTCAAACAAATCTGCTTGTTTTTGACTTAATTTATTTTGACCATTTATTATTGTCTTGTTAACAATCGCATAGATTTTTGTGAGTTTTTTGAACTTGTCTGAGTTTATTACTTGTCGGAGTTAGATTACTGCAAATTCACTACACATTAGTTAAATTGACATGCATGAAGCTTAGTGTAAGTATAGATACCCCTTTATTACCCATAGACTGTTTAAAAAACAGAAACGGTTGGAAGTGATGACGTCAGTAATATGCAAATTGCCATATGACGTAATCTAGTAAAATTTAGCAACTTTTTTAAGCAGAGCTTGGTGCCTTTTTATTAAAAATAGTTGGCAAAACTGGTTACATCAGATAAACAGCAGTCAGTGATAGGGACAGACCAAGTTTATTTGATGTATTTGTGGGGGAGTCTATTCAAGCCTTTCTGAAATGATGAGTCACACACAAAAGCAGTTTGCAGTATACACACACACATACACAGGTTTACTGACACCATGCGGCTGTGGTGATTATAGCAGTTAAGAATTTCATAGGGATTTTATTCTCTTTATTACAAACATGCACTGTTTTAAAAACGTTAACGTAATCTCATAAAATTAGGAGGTGCAGCTGATCACAGAGAGTTTTAACATATGTTTTAATCTCAGTGTCAATGCAAAAAAAATTTTTTTCATCATAGGTGCCATTTAAAAACATTCTTCTAATGATCTTCCTTTGTATTCTTTAGGAACAGTATATGACGGCAAGTGACTGATTACATATTCGTGCTTGACTGAACTATCCATTTAATTTAAGTCTTGCTCTCTCATTTAGTGTTTCTCTCCGTTAAACAAACAAGAGTCTCAGCCTCAGATGTCATACCCAGGGACCACCGGCTGAACGTTTGGCCAAATCCCAAATTGCACACTTCATGTGCACTGGCAGACTTGTGGATTTAATAGCCGCCTCATGTTCATATCTGTTAAGTCCACAAGACCGTAGGGTGTCCTTTTAACTTTCAGAAGGGGGCTTGCGAGCACCGTCTTTGCGGTCACTTTGCTCCCTTGATGCTCACTTTTGAAGATCACACTCCAAGAAAACTTCTACCTGACAGTCAAAACGACATTACGCCACAAAAGAGCAGACTCAGAGGATCAATGCAAGGGTTTAGCTAGGGTGAGCATATGTTTAAGTTTGCAAAATGTAATGTTTTTTTTAGTAAAGATGTAAATACTTGACAAATTTGTTCACAACCATTAAACTATGTTACTGGACTTTAATCCATAAGTAACAAGATGCTTTCCATTAAACTTTTGGCTCTCAACAATAAAAAAATTAAATAATAATGAAAAAAGAGTAAAAATAGCATTTAACACCTTTTACATGACACAATTTATTTATTTTTTTTAAGTCCACATTATCACTTATCTGCTATTCAGAAGCCATGTGCAACCCATTAAATAGTAAAACTTGCCAATATTTGAGTATGTTAACTTCCGACCTATGGTGTGCAACAAGGTGAGGCCCTCACCGGCTACTTTTTAGGTACACCTGTTTAACTGCTCGTTAACGCAAGCTTTTTTTATCAGCCAATCACATGGCAGCACCTCAGTGCATTTAGGCATGTAGACATGGTCAAGATGGTCTGCTGCAGTTCAAACCGAGCATCAAAATGAGGAAGAAAAGTGACTTTGAATGTGGCACCGTTGTTGGTGCCAGACGGGCTGGTCTAAGTATTTCAGAAACTGTTGATCTACTGGGATTTTCATTCACAACCATCTCTAGGGTTTACAAAAAAATGGTTCAAAATAGAGAAAATTACCAGTGAAAATATCCTGGTCTGATGAGTCTTGATTTCTGCTGCGACATTCAGATGGTAGGGTCAGAATTTGGCATTAACAACATGAAAGCACGGATCAATACTGCCTTGTATCAGCAGTTCAGGCTGGTGTTGGTGGTGTAACAGTGTGATCTGTGCGAATCTTTTCAGACTGGTTTCATGAACATGACAATGAGTTCACTGTACTTAAATGGCTCCACAGTCACCAGAACTCAATCCAATAGAGCACCTTTGGGATGTGGTGGAACAGGAGATTCACCTCATGAACGTGCAGCTAACAAATCTGCTGCAATGTTTAATCTACTGTATGTCATGAAGGATTTAGACAGTTCTTAAAGCAAAACGGTGACAACCCGATACTAGTAAGGTGTACCTAATAAAGTGGCCAATGAGTGTATACAATTGCATTTTTCTTCTGGAGAAAGTTATTAAATATATAAAATTATATATAAATAATATATAAAATTATTTGCATTATTTTGTCTACAATAAAGGAAGTTCTTAAATTTCTTTAAAACCATTTTAAGGTTTAAGCAATATTTTTTTTCTTCGGTTTTCTACAGAATAAACCATCGTTTTACAATTATTTGCCTAATTACCACAATTAACCTAGTTAGCCTTTAAATTGCACTTTAATCTAAATACTAGTGTCTTGAAAAATATCTAGAAAAATATTATGTACAGTCATCATGGTAAAAGCTAGTTAGTTATTAAAATATTTTATTAAATTAGTTATTAAAATTATTATTATTAATTAGAATAAGATAAAAAAATCACTTTATATACAAAATATACTAATAGAGGGCTATTAATGTAATAATGTAATAATGTAAATGTAATAATACTATTATTACCGGCACGAAAACCATAATTACCAAACAAACAAGTGTGTAATGTCAAGGCCTTTCATGTTTTTGATGAAAAAAAGCCTTTGGTTGTGTCCAAAATGACGCACTATACAGTGTACACTTTTTATAGCGCAACATAATAAATATATTACCATTTGCATATTGCAATGAAAATACAGCTATTTTTTCTTCAGCATCATGCTTTATGTAATACAACTAAGCCACACTCATACTACCCGTGGATTTCTTGCTGTACAGAAAGTTGCACTGCTGTGAAGTCACTCATTCATGTAGCTCTAATTTGATACATTTTTACTGCAATAAACCTTAGGAAAATATATAAATTAGCGGTAAAAACTAAAATATCTTTTCTATTAGACAAGGAATTATCATTAAAAGTATTTGACAAGGAATTATTAAATGTAGCATTGTGCTGTTACTGATTAACTACAGTACTATAAACTGTTCTCCCAGTACTTTTGCATTATTTAAGTGTTTGTGACAAACCGAAAAAGTGTAAAAACTGAATCTCTCTTGATCAAATGTACATTTGAATGCAGTGCTTTGAAGGATTAAAGGGCACCTATGGTGAAAAATCTACTTTTAAAGCTGTTTGGACAGACATATGTGTAGGTATAGTGTATAGAAATAATACCAATTCCTTTTTCTTTTTTTTTTCAAATTTAACAACATAAAAACGGTGGACCAATCGGAGTGGTTTTCAGACCAACCACAACTTGACGAAGGAGTGTGGTTCCTCCGCCCAACAATATTGATTGACAGGCACGCATTAACATGTTTCTATAGTAAAGCATACGTACGCATATCGCAAGCTCTGTGATTGGTCGGCTTGGTAGTGCTGACGAGTCTGGGCGGGACCAAGAGCCGCACGAGCGCCGTGAGCCCAATGGAGCGATTGTTTACAAGTGTGGAGTCCCGCGAAGGAGCTCCGGATGGAAAGTTTTGTTTTGTGTTTACCTCATAGTTAAAGTTGTTGCACGTCTGCTGGTTCCTGCCTCAAAATGAGCGAGTTTGAGCAACTTGTACATCCCGGAAGCGTTCAGAAAGAACAAAACACAGGCTAAGAAACTCAACACAGAGACACATTAACACTCACTGCCAACTAGTGTTTTGAAAGTGTTAATACAAACCAACAGAGACAGCGCGCAGAAGTGTAAATGCACAGCTACGTGCGTTGCCTGCGCCGTTGGTTACGCCGGTCACTTGACGCAGAAGTATAAACCAGGCTTTAGATTGTCTACATTGTCTGACTGGCGTTGTCTGCTTGGTGTCCACGCCACACTTCCTCCTCATAACTGCCGCTCTATTCAAAAAAGCATCGTATAACCGGAATTTACCGTATTTTGCCTAGCCTGCCCCATTACCGTAAATGCTCTAAAGTTTACAACCATTACAATTATATTTTACAGAGAAACCTAAATGCTTCCATACATGTGATTTGAATGAAGTGGGAGGTGATCTCTCTGCAATTGTTATAAATGTTGGATTAACCTACAAGTTAAAAAAATGTATTAATCCATCGGACACTTGAGTTCCGAATTGTGGGTTGTGATCCAAACAGATCATGAATCAACCGTGATTCGTTACAACCCTTGGTATGAGCATTTTGATTTACAAGGACACAAGACATGTCCTCATAAACCACTTCCATGTTGTAATATTTAAGTCAGCGGTTCCCAATAGGGGGGTCGTGGCCAACAAGGGGGCCTTAGCAAGCTTTGTGGGGGGCCGCGTCAAAAAAAAAATCTTAGCAGTGGACAATAGTATTACTGAAATGAATATACAAACTGAATAAATATATATTTACACTAGTGGTGGGCCATTAATGTAAGATTCTTATTGTTTGATAAAAAATATTTGCTGTTCATCTATTCTCAAAGTTGTGTTGGGAGCTGGGTCTATTCTACGCAAGCTAGGATGCCTGATTTTAACTGCAGTTCGGCAGTTTCACCTTGGCTCATGAACATTTCATTCATTATCCTGTAACAAGCTGGAGTATTAGATGCAAATAAGGAGTAAGGACTGGTGAGAGTGTTATGGAATTTAATGGTGTACGCCAAATGGAAAGAAAAAAAAAAACCTTCGCATTTCGCGATGTTTGTGTGTGTATGCGGTCATTTACTGACAGCCGCGTGTGGATCTTGTTGGAAAATATGGTGAAAGGACGTAAAGACCGCAGTGTTTGCTTCAATAATGCCACTAATATCTGCCTACTCCACGTCTTAATTTCATTTCTGTTTAGTTCAGTTATGACTTTAGTTGGATTAAGGTCATCAAAAATCACTGTTTGATAGTATGTAGGCCGACAGTTTAAAATTAATCTTTAACTGAATAAACAGTAAGTAAACATAAGTACATTATATAAAACGGGGCGACGCAGTGGCGCAGTAGGTAGGGCTGTCGCCTCACAGCAAGATGGTCGCTGGGTTGCTGATTCGAGCTTCGGCTGGGTCAGTTGGCATTTTCTGCGTGGAGTTTGCATATTCTCCCTGCGTTTGCGTGGGTTTCCTCTGGGTGCTCCGGTTTCCCCCACACTCCAAAGACATGTGGTACAGGTGAACTGGGTAAGCTAAATTGTCCGTAGTGTATGAGTGTGTGTGTGGATGTTTCCCAGAGATGGGTTGCAGCAGGAAGGGTAAAAACGTGCTGGAAAAGTTGGTGGTTCATTCCACTGTGGCGACCGCTTTTTTATAAAGCCGAAAAGAAAATGAATGAATTAATCTTATTGAACATCATTTATTTTCATCACTAATTATCATAGTGGAACAGTTTCTCAAGCAGTTTGTGATGTATTTTGAAAACTGGAGATGAGCCCCTGGTCTAATGCGCCACCTTGCTTGATAAACCCTTTCTCAAACATATTTTAAATGCCTTCGGCAAAATTCAAATGAGCCCTTTTTAATCTAGAATAGTCTATTAAAAAAAATTATTTATACCTATATAATAAATATACTGTTTGTTTGAAAACAACTTTTTTGTCATCATTATAACTTATATGAGCGATTATATCATTTAATGTGGAGAGGGGCCTTACAATATTTTCTGGGGAAAAAAGTGGTCTCAGGCAAAAAAAAAAAAAAAAAGGTTGGGAACCACTGACTTAGGTCATTCACGTAACATTATACAACTGTCTGTCTTTGTAAATCACCAAAACAAGTATACAGAGAGAGACTGTATGATTGTATTTGTGTTTGTTTCAATTAGAGTTCTTGTCCAATGCAGAGCTTTGATAGACCAAGACCGACCCCCAAATATTTGAACATTTACTGACTCGAGAACACAAAATGGCTTCCTCAACTCCATCATAAAATAGCTTCTGATGGGAGCAGGGTCGAATGTAGCATGTGCATGATGAGACTTTTGGTAATGGTGAGCATGGTCATAAAAGGCTGCTAAAAATGACCTCAGCTCGGGGCATGACAAACTGAGGCATTAACGGCAGAATGTGTGAACACTGAGAAAAGCTTTGCAGGCATTAGAGTGCATGTTTTATAAAGCAAAAAAAAAAAAACATGGCTCAGCATCATTCTGACCATACATTAACAAAGATGATGGAAATGTTCAATAAAAAAGTAGCAAATAACAAAATATTTCATCCACATTGTGTGGGCATCCATGAAGTAGCTACTTGTGTGAGTGATGGTAAACTGAGCGATGTCCTTGCCGTGTGCTCTAGAGATTGCTAAAAGTGCTCTTATTTTAGACAAGTCTGATCTCTGAAGACCCATCGGCCTGCTATATGAAACCCCGCTAATGGATAACACATTGTCAGCCTGAGTGAGTGTGTGTGAGTGTAAGGAGGGCAGCTACATCCATATCCGTGTGCTTGTACTCGGCAACGGTATCAAAACTGAGCTCATTTCTCTCCGGCTTACACTATATTTTACAGCAAGTGAGTCAGTGAGCATATTCATGTTCAGAATAGCTGGAGTTTAAAGTACAAATGGTTACAAATTCTCATAAGGTTGATGATTCACCCGATTTCTCAGGGTAGCAATATGTGCAGAAGATAGTCTGCATATATAGTGAATATGTGCTTGTATTCCAAAAATAAAATCACTCACCCCTTGCCAGTGCCTCCAGGAGCTTTCCAATTTTTACCATGATTACATTTAAACCAGTGTTGTACGCTGTTGAACTGAAGCTATTTCCTTTACAGTAACACTGTTGCTACTATGAAATTACTTGTAGGCTCATTTTTTTTTGCATGTTGCAAGGCTGCTTGGCAATCTACACTTGGTAATCCTGTACATTTGTTGTGTCATTAAAAGACTAATGGCTCATTTTAAAAGCTAAATTAAGTCATATTAGTTTATGAGGCTGATGGATGCTTGATTCTGATTGGCTGATGAGCATTCTAAGGAGTGATTATTCTCAGGGAACCATACAGCTAAAGTAATTTCAGACAGGTATTGACTATATTAGAGTTACATATCACCAGTGTTGGTGTAACGTGTTATAAGTAACGTGCGTTACATAATAATATTATTTTTCTAAAGTATCAAGTAAAGTGCAGTTGCAGTCAGAATTATTAGCCCCCTTTGAATTTTTTTTTCTTTTTTTATATTTCCCAAATTATGTTTAACAGAGCAAGAAATTTTTCACAGTATGTCTGATAATTTTTCTTTTGGAGAAACCATTTTAAGGTCAAAATTAAAAGCCTCTTTAAGCTATTTGTTTTTTTCGATAATCTACAGAACAAACCATTATTATACAATAACATGCCTAATTACTCTAACCTGCCTATTTAACCTAATATCCTAGTTAAGCCCTTAAATGTCACTTTAAGCTCTATAAAAGTGTCTTGAACAATATCTAGTAACATATTATTTATTGTCATCATGGCAAAGATAAAATAAATCAGTTATTAGAAATGAGTTATTAAAACTATTGTGTTTAGAAATGTGTTGAGAAAATCTCCCCTCCGTTAAGCAGAAATTGAGTAAAAAAAATAAACAGGGTGGCTAATAAGTCAGGGGGGCTAATAATTCTGACTTCAACTGTAACTGTTATGTGAAGTGGACTCTGACAACAAAGTTTAGATCCAAATGCAGGTTTATTAATAGGAATGGTCAGGCAAGCAACACAGGGATAAACAGATGCACACAGGAAATCCAGAGTCATCGTCAAATACACTGGCGATTGGTCAGTACAAGCAGGCAGCAGACAAATGTTCACAAAACAGTTTACAAGACTCAGCCATGAAGTGTGCATGTGTGTGTGAATATAGTCCTTGTAATCAGTCCATATTGATCTTCCGGCTGTGAGTGTGTGCAATTAGTGGAATCTGGAACAAGTGTATGTAAGTGGTGCATGACCGGAACTTGTAGTCCATGTAATGGCGGATTTGTGTTCTAAGCGATCAACATGTTTATCAGCAGTCTGCAGCCGCTAGATCACTGGTGATTATTACAGTGACAATATACTCTTAATAATAAGTCATATTATTTGAGTTACTTAAAAAAAATGCAACGTGAGTTACTTATTTTTTTACTTTACTTTTTATTTATCAGGGGTCACCACACAGAAATGAACAGCCAATTATTCTGGCATACGTTTTAAGCAGTGGATGAGCTTATAACTGCAACCCAGTACTGGAAAACTTACACACACTCACATAAACATACATACACACTCATACACTAAGGTCAATTTTGTTTACCCAATTCAGCTACTGCATGTCGTTGGACTGTGGGGGAAACTGGAGCAGACAAAGGAAACCCATGCAAACACCATAAAGAAAGGCCAACTGGCCCAGCTAGGACTCGAACCAGCGACCTTCTTGCTGTAAGGCATCAGTGTTAACCACTTGCTGACACATGTATACATGTCAACATGATCAACAGTACCAAAAGCAGACAGTCATAATCAGGTGCAGGTAATTAGTTCCAGTACAAACAACAGGTGTAAAATTTGTTCTGAATGTGATTTAGGGACCTTAAGTAACAGTGCTGACTAGTGCAAACCATAGTAAACCATGTTGCATGATTTATTTAAATCCTTCCTATATTTTGTGTGTGTGTGTGTGTGTGTGTGTGCGTGTGTGTTTTTGTGACATATCAGGACACAAATCTGTATAATGACATGGGTATGACAGGTATTACAAATAGGAGGTGAAATATAAGGACATTGGTGACGTCCTCATTTCTTAAAAAGCTTATAAATCCAACAGAATGAGTTTAATCAGAGAGTAAAGCTGCACACAGTCTTCTGTGATGGTTGGGTTTATGGGTGGGGTGGGGTGAGGGCAATATAATATACGGTTTGGACAGTATAAAATGAATGGAAACCTATGTAATGTCCCCATTTTTCACAAAAACAAACATGTGTGTGTGTGTGTGTGTGTGTGTGTGTGTG
The DNA here is from genome assembly GCF_052040795.2 of Danio rerio. Taxonomy (NCBI): domain Eukaryota; kingdom Metazoa; phylum Chordata; class Actinopteri; order Cypriniformes; family Danionidae; genus Danio; species Danio rerio. The sequence goes on from NC_141021.1 coordinate 21,835,301, forward strand.
TGTATGTGTGTGTGTGTGTGTGTGTGTGTGTGTGTGTGTGTGTGTGTGTCTGAAAGGAAACTTCTACAAACCTACAAACAACAATCATTCTTGTTGCCAAATATTGATGAGGGGAAAAACAGCAAATGAGAACAAGTCCATAATAAATAAATAAAATTACTGTATATAGTAAACAATACCAAAAACATCACTACCAACAACTCCATTAACTTGAACTATTTAAGCCCATAAATAGTTATAATAAGTGGACATGGCAACACTGCACGTGCACAATGAAATGTTGTCTATGGTTTAGTTCAAATAGCACAATAAGTGTTTTACTTATGAAGTACTTTAATATTACATTGGTAAAATTAAATACCAAAACACGCAAGACACCTGTCAGTTACCATAGTGTGTTCTGTGCACGATGAACAGTAATTAAGGAAACTTGAATGTATTTTTCACGTTTGAAACTTTTCTAGAGCGTATGTGACAGAAATCCTGCTATCTGCTTACTGTATATCAGACATGTGTTGTTAATAGGGTTTTTAAGATTGCATATGATGCAATCAAGACTAAGCAAACTTTGCACAATGTCAACAACTATTAGAGAATGGATGTAACACGACACACACAAAAATAGTTTTTGTATAACAGCTTGTTTTGCAACCTAGACTTTGAAAATGACTGGTACTGTTGAAGCTTTTATTATAAATCTCTGTCCTTTTCAGAGCATGACAGACCCAGTTCACAGCTGGGACATTCTGCTACAAAGCCTTTCGTTTCTCACAAAAGAAAGTCATTTCACAAAAGAAATCATACAAGCTTTAAACAACACGAGGGTGAGGAGTACATTACTATTCCTTTAAGCCGATGAAGTGCTTTTCTGTTTGACTGATAACAATAATTGAGCAAATCGCTCTTGTGAACCTACTGTGAGGTTAATATTTTAATAACACAAAGAAGCGTCCAACACTGTGATCTGTCCTTTTCAGTTACACGCACATTAACATGCATTTCAATAAAAAAAGAAAGGAACATACTGTATCTTCATTCATCATGTTCTGCTAAAAATACACCAAAAACAAAAACTAATCCAAAATTTCAAGGCTGCGTCTGAGAGATTCCTGTGATAGTGCACTCTTTATAATGCAGGTGTGTGTTTGTGTGTGTGTGAGAGCACTAAACTGAGATTGACCATCTGCTGTTGTTATGGTGTTGACTATAGTCCAGGCATGCACAGCTGTAATTTGCTGATGTCTTAAGACATATGGTGGACATGATAACATTATCTCTGCAGCGAAATTCACAAGCATGGGTGCACAGACATGCACACAGATGAAGTTCAGCATCTGTTTTATATATAAAAAAATGCACACTCACATGTGTAAACGTAAACATATATGTATGTGACCTTACAGTATGTCTTTGATTTAAGCATGAGAATGCCAGTATACATGAGCATGTGTGTGCAGTGTTTATGTGATTTATTGACTCCTCTGATCTGAGGTTGCTGCAATACTGTCTTTTAAATTACTAATCTGAACCCCGCATAGCAACCTCATGGGCAGATCTCATCCAGCTCAATATGTGTATCCCATAACTGTTATACATTTCAACTATTATGTATCTGTCTTCATGCATGGCAGTCAGGTACAGCAAAGTAGAAGGATGAATAAAAAAGTGACATGAAATATTTTCTTAACTGAAATAGACTTTGATGTAGCACCTGACATTGTTAAATCAGAGTAAAGTATTTCATAATACATAAACATGCCACTATGGGGCTTGTATAAAACCAATATTTATCTCACAGCAGACCCATTAAAACATGTGCATGAGGAACTGCAACATAACATTAGATACAACAACAGTTCTGTGTTTAATCTGTAATTCACAGTAGGTAAGAATTTCATACTGAAATGGAAAAATTGATTTATGTCGCTCAAAATTTTAAAGTATGAAAAAACAGAAGAAAAAAATAGAGAACACTGTGACATGTTTACAAAAAACATTAAAGGATTAAAGGAAACGTTTACCCCAAAAATAAATTTTATTTACATGTTATACTTGGTGGCCTTCACTACTTTCTACTTTCATTCATTCATTTTCTTTTCAGCTTAAACCCTTTTCATCAGGGGTTACCACAGCATGTCCTTCCAGCCACAACCCAGCACAGGAAAACACCCATACACTCTTGCATTCAGTGTTGAATTTATTTTTTGGCTAAAAAATAACATAGGCGGGTAGTGCAAAATTGGGCGGTTTTGTAACGACATGCCCAGCATCCCCCCGGTTTCACTAATAAACCTGCTATGATCCCCCAAACAGGTGCCATAGCCCCTGTTCCCCACTTACAAACGCTTACAATAGTTGTGATCTCCTAACCGGACACACTATCCTAACATATCCTACCCTGGCCATGCACAATAAATACGCTATATATAAATAAACATTACATTACATTTTACATAACATGGCCACCTTATATAAAGTGGAACCGAAATTTCAGAACTTCCATTGATTATGAAAGTCAATAGTTACGTGTTTTCAGCATTCCTCAAAATTCTTTAGTGTTCAAAATAATAAAGAAACTCACAAAGGTTTGGAACCAATTGCGGGCAAGTAAATAGTGAGTAAATTAAATATTTTTAGGTGAACTATCCTTTAAGGAGGGGTGACACGGTGGCTTAGTGGTTAGCACTGTCACCTTACAGCAAGAAGGTTGCTGGTTTGTGTCCCAGCATGGTCAGTTGGCATTTCTGTGTGGAGTTTGCACGTTCTCCTTGTGTTCGTGTGGGTTTCCTCCGGGTGCTCCGGTTTTCACCACAGACCAAAAACATGTGGAATAGATGAATTGAATAAACTAAATTGGCCATAGTGTATGTGTTTGAATGAGTGTGTATGGATGTTTCCCAGTACTGGGTTGAAGATGGAAGGGCATCCACTGTGTAAAAACATATGCTGGATAAGTTGGTGGTTCATTCTGCTGTGGTGACCCCTAATGAATAAAGGGACTAAGTCAAAGCAAAAATGGATGAATCATTTAAGGACTGGTTTGTTAGGAGTGGTAGGTTTATGGTTGGGTTAAGGTATAAGTAAAAGATGAATAGTGTAATTATAAATAAAATTCTAGAAATCAATTACAGTTATTACAAGTAGATTTTGTTTTAAATATAAGTAAAATGTAAAAGTGAGTACAATGCGTACAAAAACTTACAAAAGTATTGTACCTAATGAATTATATAAATGCAAGTACACAGTAACTAAAGCTAGTTAAAGGGATAGTTCAACCAATTTTTTTTAATTCCCCCCCTTTAAGTGATTCTAAACCTTCACAAATTTATTTAATCTGTTGAACACAAAAGAAGATATTTTGAAGAAAGTTAAAAACCTGTAAATGGTGACATCCAGAGTATATGAAAAATAAATATGATATAAGCCATTAGCCCCTTTCACACAATCTTTAATATCTGGCAAATTTCAGGAACGACTTTACCGGTAAATTCAAAAAAGCGCTGTTCACACAGGCAAGAATGTCCAGAATTATTCCAGAAAAGATCAATTACACATTCATTCCAAAATACCTGCAAATTCTGACATCATTAACCAGAATTGACCTCTAATCCGCTGCGTTTGTATTTGTAAACATAAAAGGCGTTGGGCTTTTGTTGATGGTTTCAATTTTATTTAAAGCTTTAGCATTCATGTAGCTGCTTTTGTCCTTGAGAAGCCGAAACGTGAACCACATGTGCTTACACATTTGACTACATTACAAATTCTATGGATGGATAAGTATTGTGTGCAACTTTGATGAAAACATATGGAGGAACACTTTCACATGTCGAGATGTAAACAATAAGTGTGTGTGCTGGCACTTACCGGCTGCTTCACGTGCACTCGCATCAAGCAACTGAGGCAGAGCTTGAAGATAGAACAGCGGTTTGTCAAAAGCATTTTATGGATTATTTTTTACACAGTTGGCATTAAGAAGAAACATAAAAATCTTATCTGGCTAACAACTAGCAGCTAAATGTGTCTGAAAAAATGTTTAAAGGCTTTTATTTTCATAAACAGCGCAGATGTGAATACGTCTGAATGTTCTGATTGGCTCAAGTAGACGTCTCATGTCAAAATACGCTCTTTCTGGCAATTTTTTTCTGGTAAAACTGCTCGAACGAATTTACCGGTATTTTCAAAAAAGGGCCTGTTCACACATGATCCCTTTGCGGAAAACTGCTGGTAATTTTCCGGAAAGGTCTGTATGTGTGAAAGGAGCTAATGGTTGCAGATTTCAAGCTTTCTTCAAACTAATTTCTGTTGTGTAACTAAAGAAAGTCAAACCAGATTGGAAAAAGTCAAGGGTGAGTAAATGATAGCAGAATGTTCCTTATTAGGTGAATCTCGTAAGTATAAAGCGGAATTGAACCATCGTTTACTCAACCTCAGATTGTTCCAATCCTGTGTACATTTCTTCTGTTGAACACAAAAATAGCTATTTGGAAGAATATCAGTAACCAAACATATCTCACCAGCAGGTCTCTTTGGGTGAACAATCCCTTTAAGTATCGTCATTTAGCTCGTTTGACTGAATGATGTACTCAGCTGAGAGCGATTTTCTGCTCGCACAAGTCTCTTGGGCCAAGGCTCATGTTCTGTTATTGTAGTCATGAGTATTTAATACAACTTATGTGTCTAATGATCAATAGACCAAAAAGAAGACGATAATCAATCTCCTTTTTCCCCCATTTCATTTGTAAGTGCGGGTGGAGGAGAGGGCCAACAAGTTCAGGTTTCAACAACCACAGCCTCCCATGTGTGAACCCAAACCTGATATTGGGAGCTCACCTAAATGAATAATGTATTGCTCCTGTTGCTGGACAGTGTGTCCTCTCTTCCAGTTCCAATGAATGCTTACATGGCAAGAGTTTCAGGAGCTAAGATGTGCTTATGGTAACAACAGTAACGGAAGACTAGCTGTAGGTAATCTCAGGTTAATATTTGCATACGAGTATGATTCTGCTTGCAGTTAAACAGACTATACATCCATTTAATTGAACTTAAATAACATGTTGGTAATCTTACTAGTAACCCAATCAAAAATACTAATATTAATATTAGTTGAATCTAATGAAATCAATAGGAATAAATTGTCCAGATTCAATAAAATGTATTTTGAATTGTAAAGAGTGGTTCTGTAATCCAATCAATGAATGTAAACAATCAACTAAATTCAAATTTGAAAAATAAGGTTTTGTGCATGTCCACACATAAGTATTTTTACTTAACTAATTTTTAATTAAGGACATTTTTTAAGTATCTGTTCTTTATTAATACATATTAATAACTCGTGTCTACTAACTGATTTTTTTAATCTTTGCCATGATGACAGTAAATAATATTTTACTAGATATTTTTCAAGACACTTCTATACAGCTTAAAGTGACATTTAAAGGCTTAACTGGGTTAATTAGGTTAGCTAGGCAGGATAGGGTATTAGGCAATTTATGGTTTGTTCTGTCGACTATCAGAAAAAAAAAACCTTAGAGAGGCTAATAATTTTGTCTCTAAAATGATTTTTAAAATTTAAAACTGCTTTTGTTCTAGCCAAAATAAAACAAATAAGACTTTCTCCAGAAGAAAAAAGACATACTGTGAAAATTTTGTTGCTCTGTTAAACATAATTTGGGAAATATTAAAAAAAAAAAAAAGGGGGGGGGGGGGGGCAAATAATTCTGACTTCTGTATATATAAAACACAGGCAGTGCATAATGCCCCTCAACTCCAGAAGCAGTCAGATAAATAGTTAAAAAATTTAAAAGTTAACAATTTAAAGTTATGGCAATTAAAATAGTTTAACAATTAAAATAGTTATTTTTGAGAGATACTTTTATAAATACTTTTCCACTTTTGATGTGAGTATGTGTATCATGTCAATTAAATATTTACTTAGTTCTCATCAAAATGTTCTCTGTTTGGTCTTAGATCATTAAACATATGGTACCTCAAGGCTTCATTAGAGACCTTCATGTCTACGCCTGAAAGTGTAGCAAGAAAACAAGTGCTATATTGGACTAAGGTGTCACAAGTGTTGTTTTGAATTATTATTTTTGAATTATTTGTTTGTTTCATTAAGTGCATTCAGTGGCATTGGTATTCTTACCACTCATTTCTTAAGGGTTAAAGGGTTAATTTAAGGGTTAAAAAAAATTGATGACTTTATTTGAAGACAATAGCTATCAATTGGGAAAAAAAATCAAATAAAAGGTACAAGATGGTGTATTTAACAGCTTTAATAAGGTAAAGAACTACAATCCATGAGGAAAAATACATCAATTCCATGAAGCATAGTGAATGACATAATCACATTAAAACGATGTAGAAATATAGAAGTATTTATTTAATCTTCCTGTTGTGTACAACTTAAAACACTCTTGAATATTGTGTTTTACATCTCATTGCCTCAAGGCCTTATGATATCCTCCACACTATGCACTTAAACATATAAAAGTGATGATCGCCTCTTTCATTGAATTTTGAGTGTTTTAGTCAACCTTGTTACACCTGGTGTTTCCAAACAAAAGTGATTGCTATAGGAAATGGAGTATCCAGACCAAATTCATCCATCAGACAGAAAACTTCCCAGCCACTAGAGTTATTCAGGAGTTATTAATAGATAGGGATCATAGATAGCGACATTTAGGGGTATTTATTTTATTTAATTATTTTTTTTAAACCATGATGGTAAAACGTTATGTTACGTAAAGGTATGAATGTGTTAAAACATACAGTTGAAGTCAGAATTATTAGCCCCCTTTGATTTTTATATATATTTTTTATTTCGGCTAGAATAGCAGTTTATACAATAGCGTTTTTTAATAAAAAAAAAAAAAAAAAATATATATATATATATATATATATATATATATATATATATATATATATATATATATATATATTTAGGTCAAAATTATTAGCCCCTTTAGAACAAACGATTGTTACAGTATACAATAACTTGCCTAAATCACCCTTCGCTAAGCCACACCCAAAAATCGCCACCCACCAATCGTGGTTTAGCAACCATAGCTACGTGCAGGGGCTCTGTCAAGCTTTTTGAGCGAGGGACACAAGCCAAAGCATTGTGCATATGGATTGTGCCAATCTGACACCCGGTATCCTTAAAGCTCTGTAAGAGGCCCTAAAGGAGCGGAGCTAAGTTGGTTTTGTTTTTGAAATTTGCATTCAGTGATAGACCAACAACAACAACTCGCACACCTCTTACCCTAAACAGATCTAAACTGTGCAAAAATTCAAAGCAGGTTATGTTTCCCAGCTGTCTTTTCGCTCAGTACTATGAGCACTGCTCCGTTTAAGCCCTCGCCGTAGTATTTCCATCAGCACTTGCGATCAAAATAACTTTTATATATATATATATATATATATATATATATATATATATATATATATATATATATATATATATATATATATATATATATATATATATATATATATATTTATTTATTTATTTTATTTATTTTTTTGATGGTAGGGTAAATCTATTTGTTCACTTCTGCTATTTATACTTTGATTTGCATTTCAGTTTATTTATTTGTTTATTTATTTATTTATTTATTCCCCTTAACTGCAAATTATAATAGAAACTGGATAAAGAGCACACAAACATACTGACAGTAATAGGTACTGTACATTGTTATGGGTTAATGATACTAATATTTGGCACAAATTCATCAATTTCCTCTTTCTGGCTGCCCTTGAATTATGTAGAAGCACTGTCCATGTTTGTTTCCTCGTCGGTTAGTAACGCTATATTTCATTGCACAAAAAGTAATCTACAGGCTTTTTTGGCTAAAAAAGAGAAATCACTGTTTAATGTTATTATTGGGTTATTTTTAAATTTCACCTCTCCTGCTGTGCATGAATTGAGCAGTTGAATGGTTAGCGTATTAGGCGGCTATGCTAACCTAGCTTCAATTTTAATTAAATTATTCTTTAATCGGTTGCTAATATGCGTTGAATATACGCCTGTAGTGTATAATGCTGTCCTTTTTTGTCTGACTTTCTCAGATATCTCACCTGTTCGCCAAAAATTACCATAATATCCCTGGGAATGTCTGACACCGGCGCAAACACAATGTAATAGATGTGCCAGGCATGAAAGCTTGACAGGCGTAGCAACAGTAACTAAGGAGGGTGGGGCTTAGCGAAAGTTCAATTACCCTAATCTGCCTAGTTAACCTAATTAACCTAGTCAAGCCTTTAATGTCACTTTAAAAGGTATAGAAGTGTCGTGAAAAATGTCTTGTAAAATGTTATTTATTGTCATCATGACAAAGATAAAACAAATCAGTTATTGAAAATCAGTTATTAAAACTATTAATAAAAAATAAATAATAAAAAAATATCTCTGTTAAACAGATAATGGGAAAAATGAACAATGGGCTAATAATTCAAGGAGGCTAATAATTCTGACTTCAACTGTATGCTTGTTTGTTGTAAAAAGTCGCAATAATGACAAAAAATAATAATAACTTGTGTATCCCCTGACTTCCAGCCATGCTGGCGTTGTAGCTGGTGTATTATGGTAAACTTTTCTTACCCCTTGGTTTCAAGTTTGGTCCTAAAAAATCTCAGTTTGAAGGGCTATGTAGCCCTTCCACTTAGCCCTATGTATTAAAGCTAAAGAGAATTGGGACATAAGGGGAAGGACTAAGAGGTATGATTGGTATTGGGCCTTACAACCAGTATAAAAAAAAAGGTTCCTGCAAAATATTCCTACTAGGGTTGGGCATCTAAGCTATAATGCCGATCCGATACGCATCTCGATACAAAGAATACGATCCGATATATTAGCGATACATTTGTGACATATTGCGATGCAACACGATACGATTCACACCCATATCACGATACAATGCGATAATTCAGCACTAACTAATTAAATCAAGTTTATGAGATTATGTGAAAGAGGATGCTGTGCCATTGAATGAGTTTGATTATTTATTAACCAAGCAAAACCAAGACTTTTATACAAACTGTCTTTTCTCTCAGAGCCAGAGTGTCAGTTTACAGTAGAGGGCCATTTTAGAACATATAGCACATATTATTTAAGTATTTTCAAGATAAACAGAATGTATAAGTGCAATATATATTAAATTATATATATATATTTGCACTCTTTCAACATAAAGGTTTAGCATTGCACAACAAGAATTGTGATTTAACTTTTCAACTATGAAAACAAGTTTTACAAAGATATATTTTGCCACTGAATATTCAAAACTTAAGGTGGTGAACTAGCAGTGTTATGCTGCTTTGAAACATCACTGTCACTGTAAACAACAGGCTAATAAAAATATAACAAACCAGCAATCTTCTTGCTGTGAGGTGGTCAAACTACCCACTGTGCCACCGTGACACCCATTATTTTTATCATTATTATTAATAATATTATTATTATTATAGTTAAATAAAAATTAACAGGAGGAGGTGTTTAAAACCGCCTAGGGCGGCAGTATAGAGAGGGCGGCGTCCGCAACACCCAGTTATATCCGCGCATAGGGTGGCAGAATAGAGGTCCGCGACACCCGCGCGTCCTCAGTTATATCCGCGCATAGGGCGGACGAATAGAGGTCCGCGACACCCGCGCGTCCTCAGTTATATCCGCGCATTGGGCGGCAGAATAGAGGTCCGCGACACGTCACTTCATTTTCATAACCGGTCACTTTCGTTTTCACATTGGGGTTGAGGGCGGCGTGATCGTCCTCTGCCTAGAGCAGCAGTTCAGCTTGCTCCGGCCCTGCAGATGAACAATGCAATAACATCCGGTATTGGCATATAGCGCACAAAACTTTTGTGCATGGAAAAAAAAAAAAACTTGCAATGCTTTTCTCACCACTTTTGGAGCTGGTAGCTACAGTTGAAGCAGTGCAAAAGCCGGGGATGCAGAAACACTGGAAGATGCTTTCACAACAACACCGTGGCGCCGTTTCAAGTGAGAAATCAGATTAGTCGTACTGCCCGCGTATTTTATAGATGCGCGGCACATTTTGCAAATTGCATCTGTCCTGTCAAGTCGTCCATCCTTAAATCCATAATGTTGCCATACTTTAGATTTAAAACTCAGTGAGGAATAAAATGTTTGTTTTGCTTCTCGCGCTTTCTGAGGGCGCACCACTAGCTTCATCCGCACACCTGATACACTGAGTTGTAGTGTAAGTGTACACATCCGCAAATCCGTTGCTAAGGCTTACTTTATGTAGGTCGATTCAATTATGCGCCAAAAACAGGTTGACAACACTTGTTAATAAATAAAAAATACATTCTATATTAAAAATATAAGCTGTATCTCGGAAAAACCGATGCATCTCGCAAAAACCGATGCATCTCGATTTGCTTCCAAAATTTCATTCATCCACTGCTGCTCAACCGATGCACTCGCATCGTGCACGCGCATGACCGCGTATCGATACATATCGATTAATCTTCCCATCCCTAATTCCTACAGTACCTAATTGTCTTTAAGCACAATTACTTTAACATTCTGAGGAATCAAAAAACAACCTCACAAAACACAGTAGGTTTTTAAAGTACATTTTTGTTCAGAATCAGTTCCTTTTAAGAGGAAATCATTTTTAAAAACTGTCCTCCTGGAACCCAACTGTTACACTTTTTTATCATATTGGATTTCCACAGAAACTAATCAGAGTACTTGGAAAATGACCAGCGAACGACATGTACTTTGCAGGCATGCTTGGGTGCTTTAATTAGCACTAAAGTGAATAATGATCTAGGGGAGTTGTATCAAAATCATCCAAGCAGATATTCATTAAATTATCTTAAACTTTGATTTATTAATTATCTTTTGGAAGAACTATCATCAGCATTACAGTCCTTTTACAAATGTTTGTACATATTATCATCATAACATAAACCACATAATAACTACTCCCTAAAGCTACCCACCGACCATAGTTATCTAATACAAATCGCTACTGTCTTAGGTGAGTACATGTATTGTAAAATAAAGTGCAACAAAAGTCCACTTGAAGATATGCTTTTGCAGACAAGACAACAATGCACAAAAATAGTGGTAATTTACCAGCTCAAACTGTGTGCATTTTTATAAACATCAGTTTCACAGACAGAAGTGGATGTATGACGGCTTTACATATTCATTTCTGTCAGTGCTTGACTTCAGAAATCTTGACGTTTTTTCCCCCTCCAGCTTCACCTTGACTGCCCGTGTAGGACAAAACAGCCCTCAAAACCCTAGTGAATAGCCATTTTCACAGGAGTATGTGTGCGTGGTAATGCTAGGACTGAGTGAGTGTGTGTTATTGGCAGGTGAAGGGGCTTGTCTTGCCCCTAGGGTCTTTGACATCTTCATCTTGATATTTCCTAATCTTCAGCTCAAATCCCAGACAAGGACAGAGACAGATTACCTTTAAAACTCTCTCCATCTCATACGCACACACACACTGGGTGAACACATTGCTGAAAGGAAGCCAGATAAAATTGGTACAAACATTCTTTCCTGTTTCATATTTGGGTAGACTGAAAACATCTAAATGCTTTGACCTTGGTGGAATGACCTGCAAGGGATTAAATCTTACCAGACCAGTTCACATATGATTTCAGATCAAACTACAGACAAGGATTTATTTAAATATATCAATATGAAATACTCTTTGAAATTTGGGATTCATTCATTTATTCATTTTCTTGTCGGCTTAGTCCCTTTATTAATCCGGGGTCACCACAGCGGAAGGAATCGCCAACTTATCCAGCAAGTTTTTACGCAGCGGATGCCCATCCAGATGCAACCCATCTCTGGGAAAATCCACACATACTCATACACTATGGACAATTAAGCCTACCCAATTCACCTCTACCGCATGTCCTTGAACTGTGGGGGAAACTGGGGCACCCGGAGGAAACCCACGCGAATGCAGGGAGAAAATGCAAACTTCACACAGAAACGCCAACTGAGCCGAGGCTTGAACCAGCAACCTTCTTGCTGTGAGGCGAAAGCACTACCTACTGCGCAACTGCTTCGCCGTAAATTTGGGATGTATATTAAAGTTCTTAAAGTTCTTTTACATCCTGGTTAAAATCCAGCTAAACAATCCAGTAACTAAGTTAAACGTGTAAATTATATGACTATTAGTCCATTTGTCTCATCTCTAAGAAAGGGTGTGTTAGCTAAATCATTTATTAAAAATGTAGGTTATTTATTAATTGTAACTAAATAACAAAAGCTTTTTTCAACTTTATTAAGTTATTTATTATTATAATTGTGAAACATACAAATAGAGAGGGAAAAACAAAGAACAAAGATGAAAAACAAAACAAAGAAAAAACAGTCAAAGGTGTTTGTCATACATATACATATATATATATATATATATATATATATATATATATATATATATATATATACATATACATATATATATATATATATATATATATATATATATATATATATATATATATATATATATATATATATATATAGAGAGAGAGAGAGAGAGAGAGAGAGAGAGAGAATACATATGAATGCCTCCGGCAGAATTCAAATGAGTGATTTTGATCTATATTAATCTAGATTAATTCTAATATTACAGTAAGATTAATCTAGATTTAAAAAAAAAGATCTATACCCACCTATATACATATATATATATATAAGTGATGGGTTGCAACTGGAAGGGAATCCGCTGTGTAGAACGTATGCTGGATAAGTTATTGGTTCATTTCACTGTGGCGACCCCAGATTAACAAAGGGACTAAGTCAAAAAGAAAATAAATGAATAATATTTCTATTTTGGTTATTTTTGTTATCACTTTTTTGACTTGACCTTTTCCTGTTATCTCCATTATTATTTTTAGTATTTCTACCGTTGTCACTTTTTGGTTGCTATTGTAGTAGTACTTGTAGTCGTTGTAGTAGTGGTGTTAGTAGTAGTCGTTGTTGTTGTTGTAGTTGTCAGAGTTGTTGTTGGAGTAGTGGTAGTCATAGTAGTAGTAATAATTGTAGTAGTCGTTGTGTATATTGTCGTTGTAGTAACAGTAGTAGTAGCAGTAGTGTGGTAGTAGTAGTCATTTTAAGTAACAGTGGTAGTAGTAATAGTTGTGGTAGTAGTAGTCATTGTAGTAGTAGCAGTAGTATCTGTAACTGTAGCAGTAGCTAGTTGCTGCAGTAGTAATAGATGGTATAGTATTAGCTGTTGCTGTTATTATTGTTGCTGCTGTTGTTGTTGTTGTTGTTGTCATTTTTATCAACTTTAAATGACTTTATTTTTTTAGTTAAAGCCTAATAATACAGTACATTAAAACAAGTGATCACATCGTTTTATGAAATTGAGTTAATAACTAAGCAAATAATTTTTTTTGAACTAATATTAACATAGTAACTTTAAAATGTTTTATTTTTTTCTCACTGTTGGTTTAAATACATTAATTAACGTTTAAAGTGTTACCTATTGTACTTTATAATCTTTTTTTTTTTTGCAATTTAATTTTGGTTAAAACATTTATAAACTCAATACACTATTTCACTATAACAATGATATTACTGTAAACCATGGGAAAAGCTTCAGAAATTAAATCGCAACAGGAAATTTTTATACCCTTGTAAACTTATTAGTCAGCATGAATGTGCTAATTAAGTTTTATAATTTTACCCAATATAACATGTTTGTACAGTTCAGTGTAATGTGATCAGAAAGAAGAAATATTGAGAAGGAGCTGTCAGATATATTGATGATCAGTAAAGTTATGAAGCAACTCTTAATAAACGATAAACAAAATAAAATGAAATAAAGGTGGTATGTTTAAAAGTAAAGACATTTAGACATTTTAAAGGAGAAACATCTAAGGCGAGAAGACAAGCCCTTGGATGTAATGGTAGAACTCATGCCAAGAAGAATGGTTTAATTAATTTCATTTTTATTTATTTTATAATTATTTATACAGTACAGGCTTAAACTCACCAAGGTACTACCACGAAATGCACACTCAGGTAACCCTTTAGTTTAAGTAACACTTACTAGTGGCTTTTTAGTGATGTAGAATAAGATCACCCAGAATATGTACTGCCTATATACACTATTATTACCTGCCTATTATTAAGATATTGGCTGTTTATTAGTACTAATAAAGTACATATTCTGGGTGATCTTATTCTACATCACTAATGCCTAATCCCAACTATTACCTTAACTGAAGTAACTACATATAAGCAGAATAAATGGGTTTATTTTTATTATCGTGAGTTTATTTAGGCAAAAAGTCATAGTTAATGCTTTATTAGCAGGTTAAAAATAACTAAATAAGGTGAAGATTACTCAGGTTAAGTTTGACATCCAGTTTAGATGGTAAAAATATCGACCAGCATGACCAGTAAAAAGCATTCTCGCGCTCCATTTTGTATTTTTGAAGCTTTGAAGCATTGTAATCCAAGCTATGTTATTAGAGAGGATAAAATGCTTTGGATCAATTTAGTGAGAAAAGATAGTACGGTGTAAAGACTTTAAAAGGTCTGTGCGACAAGATAATGACGTTTCCTTTTTGGCTGTTACAGAAAAACATGTTTAATGTCTAAAAGAATTCATTCTGGATTTAAATTGTTCTGCTGTGTTACCTGGATCTGCAGTGTTACTGAATGTTCATTAGTGAAAGCATTTATGCAATGGCAACTAATTTTGAATTAAAGGTGTTCTGGGTTGTCTGAATGCAAGTAAAGTTTACAAATAACATTGCATTTATTTCCAGGTCAGCATGTGTGACTCCCTCCAGTCTCTGGCTCTTTGAGACTGTTCATGACCATCGAACCAAGCTCAGGGCAGCTGGAACGAAATGGCGCAAGTCAACAGACCCAGCTGACCTGAGCAAATATCAATCTCCTCTCTCCACTTTCTCCTCTAGTGTTTCCGATGCCAATGTCACCTACTACCAAAACAAGATCAGCGGCATTTCAGACTCCCACAGACTGTTCACAACATTCACCTCTATCCTCTGTCCCCATCCCCCTCATACCATCACTTTTTGACTGCTTATTACTTTTTTCCACTGATAAGGTAGTCACCACCTACCAGTTCTCTAGTCTACACCCACAACCACCCACATGCAGTCGTCTGTTTTGCTTTTTCTCTCCACTCACGAACACTGAACTCTTCTCTCCAACTGTCCTACCACCTGTCCTCTAATCTACACCCTATATCACTCCCATCTTTATACAGGGTATATGCAGGGATCCTAAAGGTAATTTCAATACCCTTTTAAGACTTTTTAAAGACCTTCTCGGAATAATTTAAGACCTCAACGCTACTTTAAGTTCTAATCACTATCAAACTTTTTGCCTAATAAAGAGTTACTAATAAACAGTTGTTAAATAAATCAATGGAGCACAACCATGCAACAGAACTCAGAAACAAAGCTCGGAAGAAACAAAGCTTGAGAGAATAAATTACGCGGTTGTTTTCAGCGACAGGCTTTAGCCAATGTTTAAACTCGTCTTTCTCCAACCAGGAGTACGCAGGGAGGGAGTCACATCACCTTCCCGCGTTTGTCGCAAATTGAGTGACATCACCTGGAAGAAGGAGCTTGGCTGGCACACCCTGGCTCGAACCAATCAAATGGATCGAGCATGCAGTTATTAATATTAAGAGGAAAATACATTTATTTAGGCTTTTTAGGAGTCAAACACTTTGGACAACGCTTGGGCAAAAATTAAAACCTCATAAACCTTTGATTAAGACTTTTTAATACTTTTAAAGGGCCTTCATTTTATTATAATTGATTTATTATTTTTTAATACTTTTTAAGACCCTACGGACACCCTGTCCCCTAAAAATCAAAACCATATGATTTTGTTAACTCACATTGCTAGTTTTCTGGTGAACAATTCATCTATGCATGCCATTAAGACATTTTTTTTCGAAGTTTGCCCCTTTTAATCATTAATTGAAATTTGAAAATTCACTTCCTTTCTTTCTTTCAGTTAAATTGTCAGTTTACATATTTTTTAGCAATTGGGCATAGCTAACATATTTAACCATGCTGCTCCAATTGTCACTTTTGACAACAAACAGAAATAGTGAGGAGAAGGTGTCTGTTAGATTGTACTAACTCTTAATATCTTTCTGAATGGAAGGTCTACTTTTCTACATCCAATCAGCTCACAGTAGAAATAACAAACCACGCCCACTGTTTTGTCATTTAATATTCTGTTTCTCTACACTAAAAGAAATTACTTTTTACAGTGTAGTCAAATCTAATAAATTGACTCACAGAATTTTTTAAATTGTATTAAGTGTCAAGGATAACTAGAATTTTCTAAGTACATATTTAACAAGTAAAATAACACATTTCAAGTAGAGATGTGTGTCTTAATTAAACCAAGTTGCACCAAATGTACTAATTTGTAACTAATAAAATTTATTTAAATTGATAAAAGCAAAGTTACTTCAGCTAAAACAAGCTAATGACATCCCTTTATTTTATTTAAATAACTAACACAAATAGAGGCTTAAAAGTAAAGATAATCAATTAACTTTTACTTAATGTTTAACCTAACACCTAACACAATTTTACATCATATTGACAAGTTAGTTGTACCTAATATTAGATTGTAAAATTTACTTGAAATTTGTTGTGCAAATTGTTCCGAGAATATTTTTAAGTAAATCTTAAGAGTTATTTTTTTCAGTGTAGGGAACTGCGTCACAATACGAAAAAAATAACAGTCGCAGCTTCTGATACATGGGGACGTTAACCTAATCTCATATAAATATTAATAATGGTGGGCCCCAGGGTTCCCTTTAGTTTTTGCCATTCGCTACCACATTGGGCTCCTTCATAAGTCATATAGGACTTTTTTGTATAAAGTACATTTTATAATATACTCACCTTAGGAAATACACCATAAAAAGTGCAGTATAGGACATCTGGGAAAATGTTAACTTTAGCCTGGTAGGATTAGCAATACACATCACTGGCTGGAGTTGTTTATTTGTCAGGCAATGGCCAATAAAATTGCTTCACCTCTGCCTTTGGCACTCTGTCAGCACCGGGGTCTGTTCTTCGTACCTCACTTGCTTGATCTAAGATTATTTGACAGATCCTGAATCTTTTAATCTCTGGATACTTTGGTAATTCAAAAAAGTTTGTGAATCAGGTTAAAACATCTAGATAAACTTATCTGAGATCGCTGCGTGTGTTTTGAAGGACAGATCTATCGATCCTCAAAACCACGATCAGCAATGCAACAATTGGGTGACGGCACAACAGCGTAATGACATCATCTGATTATTATGATTAAAATGAGCAAAATTACATAAAATTCATAGCAGGTTTGTCAATATGATACACAGTTAATTTCTACATTTGTTGTGGGCTGCAGGCTTTACACTTTCATGTGTCAAGAGTATTTAGCAATTTATTTAGTTTTACTTTTAGAGCAAATTTTCTTTATTATTGTAGGCTTATTTAAGTTTTTAATAACTGGCTGTTTAAATGAATTTTGCCTCAAAAAAGCATTTTGATATCGGTAAAGGTGTCTGCAACTTTTGCGAAGCATCAAATCAACGGCATATTCAAATCACGTCGAAACACATGCATGACTGCATAAATTATTATTCCTTTCCATAAAAAATGAGAATATTGTGCATGTCTATTATCATACACAAACTGTACTAAAGCTAGTAAATTAAAATAGTTAGCATTTGTGTAAATAAAGTCCATGTTAAATGCTCTCTTTGAACTACTTGGAAAGAGCAGCCTATGACTTTTATTTGGAAGAGTGGAATGCATAATAGTTTTATTTAAATAACTTCTATTTATATATAAATTTATATAATTTTTTTTTTACTATTTTCCACAGTGTTTGTAATCTATAGGTCACTACTGTGAGAAATTATCAGCATTCGGTACATACTTTCAGTATTACCTTTGCTTGAAAAGACCTGATCTAACCATGTTAAATAAGCCTGCTCTGGAGCAGGTTTGAGCTTCCAGAACTGTTGCTTTCGAAGAACAAAATGATCCTGGGTCATGTCAAATTGTCAGTAACCAAATCCAGCTAATTGAGTAACCCACGTATGAAGATAGGACCCCACGTTGGCGCACCGATAAACAAATCTATGTTGACAGTCAGTTTTGGCTGCATATCGTAATGTTTGATGTCCATTTTGATTGGACAAACATTTTTATTTAGGTTCAACACCTTACCCTGAATATAAAATTACAAACACATACATCTACAGTGTATTACGTACTTTAATTATCACTATCAGAATGTAAATGTGAAAATGTTTCTGAAGACAATCATCTATTGCACCTTTAAAACTTGAAAATGATTTTACCTTTAAACCTCTATATTAATTTTACCACCTCTATATTATTTCATTTCATTTACAGTTCATTTACAATAACTTCATCACTTCACTGACAAGAATACATTTGACTGCTGCTTCTCAATATTTGTTTCTTTAGATATCACACTGAGCAGAACAAAATCATTATATTATGTGAAATCATAAGATGCAATTAACACATTCACGCCGAATGAGTGAACTTTTCATCGATAATGAGAATAAAAACAGATCTTGTTGTACATGTCTCGATTGTAAAATCTTTACTTTAATGAGAGTCATGGTTTTATCAGAGCAACATTGCCATACTATTCCTTCTCATCTACACTAAGGAATGAATAATTTACTGTAGCTAACATAGTCTCTCCTACAGATGAGAGAAAGGGATTAAGAAAATTAACACATGTTCAGTGATAAGTATGATTGTGTTAATCTATGGGTATGCCAGGGGGGAGTGTTTGAAGTACCCTGTGTATTTGCATGTGTTAATTCTGAGGAAACCAGTACACATGGGTTCTTATTCTGTCATAATTATGTTCCATGTGTACAAATTATGCCAGCTCTCTCTCTCTCTCTCGCTCTCTCTCTCTCTCTCTCTATGACATTTTTGCTTACCATCTTGTCTTCTTTTTTATAAAGGAGAGACCTTCTTTGGCACACCAATGAGCAAGTCTACCATGTTAGGCACACTTTGCCCATAAGGTCACGCTAACATTTCACATTTGACACAAATATTGAAAACTCCTGAAGAGTGAATAACACTATCTATAAAACAAACCATGATGATCCTTCATGCTGCCACTCAGTCAATACGTTTTAGTCATGCACACAAAGCTAGATTAGTTCAAATCAAATACACCAAGGCCGTGAAAAAGTTTGAATTTTAGGCTTGCGGGTAACAGTTGAGATGCAGAGATGTTATTGTAGAGGGATTGTGCAAGGATGCTTTTCTGTTACTTCAGGTTGGTTTATATTTGGCTTATTTTTGAACTGTTATATAATGATGACTGTATATACCTTAACGGAGACAAAAATGGTATGATAGTTCAATTTTTCACCATTTGCACCTTCATGCATGCTGTTCCAAAAAACATTTTGTCATCTGTCAAACACAGAAAAAGACTTAACAACTCAGGCTCACAAAAAAGTATAAGTATGTGGTGACATTTTTGCAAAAGAGATATTATGTTGCTTCTTGCGTGTTTTGCTGCAGTTTCAAAGTGAAATGTCCAGTGTTTGGCACATATAATATAAAGAAAGGATTGCATTGCAATTGTGAAAACTGGAAAAAAACTAAAAAGGTATACATATTGATTTAGATGTGATGCAAATGTGAAATGTTTCAGATGCTATAATTGTTTGAAACCATTCAGATTTCTTTATTCATTAATGATCACTCCTGTAATCGTACAACCCCAAATCAGAAAAGTTGGGACAGTACAGAAAACACTTATATTTCATGTTTTGTCTGGTCAATTCATTTCAATTGTAAATTTATACAATTTCCTGTCATTTGGACTTGCAACACATTCTATAAAAAAGTTAAGACAGGAGAAATTTAGTAGGGATGGCTGACGTGAAACTGACATTTTGACACAGTGTCGAGATCCCGAAGTGCAAGTGTTTCAAAACACTGCACAGAACCATGATTCGAAACACCCAGGTCATGTGACTAAAGCGATTCAAAGCATGGATCAGTTTGAAACTTTTCGAGACCTGGCGAATCTGCATTTGACTGACAGTGTGGACGTTGTCTCTGTGCTTCATATGGCTTTTGGGTTTGAATTCCGACTTGTACAAATTCTTCGAAATCATGATTTCATGTATTTCAATGTTATTGTTTTATGATGTGTATACACCATCAATTTAGCATCATTTTTGTAGCACTGTAAAATAATTATTAACATTTTTACAGTGCTGTGATGATTGGGTTTAGGGGTTGGATAGGCATTAACAAAATACAATAAATGGGAAATTTAATTAATAATATAAATAATTCTTGTTAACTTCCGGTCATAACCGTGTGTGATCTAGCAAGAACCCTGTTTTATGACCAAAACAAGACATATTTATTGACAAAGTGTTTATTCGGATGTCAGACCAATGTTAAAACAACACGATACAAGTACAAAGCATTTGAAACTAAAATTACGCATTTCAACCCACTATCACTGCATGGTAGTCTCGACCTCTCACCACTCCACTAAATCGCTCCACTAAATCAAGGTTCAACTCTACACAGTGGGGTTTATTACCTCAATTTGCTCAACTGTTTTTCGCTGTAACTGTTCCAGTGTAATATATAAAAAATGACCACTGGGCGTCACTGTAGAGTGGGCTTTCGAAACATTTCGAAGCTGATACATTTGCTTCAACTGTTTCAATGTTTCAAGAAGCCTCGCTTTGCCCACCTCTACAATTTAAGGCTAGTAATCAGGAAAATTTATTAAATAATGATGTGATTTGAAACAGGGGATGTTAACAGGTGATTGTAGTTATAATTTGGTACAAAAACAGCATCCAAGAAAGGTCTAGTCCTTTAGGAGCAAAGATTGATCAAGGATCGCCAGTTTACCAACAAATACATGAGACAATTATTAAAATGTAAAAAAAAAAAAGTTCCTCAAAGTAAAATAGGAAGACATTTGGATATTTCACCTTCAACAGTGCATAACATAGTTAAAGAGCACCATGGGTGAAAAATCTACTTTTCAAGCTGTTTAGACAGATAACTGTGTAGGTATAGTGTATAAACACACCCAGTCCTTTTTTTTAAATTTAATAACATAAAAATGGTGGATCAATTGGAGCGGTTTTGAGACCGACCGAAACTTGACGTAGGAGTGCAGTCTCCCCGCCCACCAATATTGATTGACAGGTGTGCATTTCCATATCCTCAGTTTGTTGTATCACGTCTGCCATTTTCAGTGTGTGAGTCAAAGCGAATTTACCAAAGAAACACCCTTGCTCTACTTTTGGATGTAAGGCTCAATGGGCTCAACACAAGAGCCTTCATCGTCTTCCTGCGAATGAGCAACAGAGATTTTACATTTAGCATCCATTTGCGCTGAACCCATAGTGAATGCAACATATCGAGATTCAGGTCTTTCAGGACTCTCTCCAAAAACACTCGATTGATCTTAGCTAGTGGATCAACATTCACCACATGATCGCTCTTATCTGCGCCATTGTTTGTAACTTTAGGTGGGTTTGCAAACTTTTGTACTTTTCATTGCGTCTTCTTTAAACTTTAGCCGTTTGCATTTCCCGCATCACAAATGCTCCCTGTCATCTCAACTAGGTGCGGCTGGAAAGTGTAAGCGCTTTGCCTCGCATGCACGTCCCTCCATTGGAAATAACAAACTTGCCTTAGTTATAGCCTTAGTCAAAGTTAATTCAGTGTGCGTGGTTGTAAGACTCGGTGTACAAACTCTGAACTTTAAACTAGCCCACAATTGGCATAAAGTGTGTAGTAGTCGCAGTTTTGATCCGTGCAGAAATAGCAGCTAGCAAAATTTCAGTATGTAAAGGACAAGGGGGTAAGCTTAAGCTGAACAACCATGATCTTCGATCACTTAGGTGGCACTGCATCAAGTATTAACATTCATCTATAAGTGATATCACCACATGGCTTAAGACTACTTTATCAAGAACCACAATACATAGTTAATTCCACAAATGCCCATAAAACCTGTACAGTGCCAAATGAAAGCCCTATGTTAACAGTGTCCAGAAGCACCATCAACTACTTGGGGCTCAGATACATATAATATGGACCTCACACAATGGAAACGAGTATTGTGTTTTTGGGAGGCATGGACGCTGTGTGCTTTGAACCAAAGAAGAAAAGAACCATCACCAGCAACAAATCCAAAAGCAAAGGTCTGTCATGGTCAAGTGCCCTTGGCAAAGGAAAAGTTCATGCTTCAAGTACAGTATACATCTCTTTTAGGGACTCCATACATACTTTTAACAACACAATGCAAAACTACGTTCTGCACACATTACAAAGTCCTGGCTGTGGAGAAAAAGCATACAGGTACTTGACTGGCCTTCCTGCAGTCCTTTCCTGTCTCCAATAGAGAGTATATGGTGTATTTTGAAGCACAAAATGTAACATTGAAGATCCCACACTGTTACTGACTTGTTTGCAGGATGAATGGGACAAAAATCACACCTAAAATACTTCATTACTTGGTGTATTCAGTCCCTAAACATCTTTTAAGTGTTTAAAAAAATAAATAGAAAAATTACAAATTGGTAAATGCTTTACTCTTCTATTACATATTGAGTAACATTATTTCAACAATGCTAGTGTGTATTGTTCCTGTGTGTGTTGTAACCTCTATTATCTGTCTCTTTCTCTGACGGTATTCTGTGTTAGTTGTGGCTAAATGTTTACTTACTGCTGAATGATCAAAGGAAAGGCCCCTTTTTCTTTTTTCTCATTTTCTCATGTTTAATGGATAGTTATGGAGGGTAGAATTGTATGTTTTATTTACGGAACTTTATTTTCGATTTAGGTAAGGAATTTAATATTATGGCCTACCATGTTTTGTTTGTTGTTTTGGCCTTTTTGTTCCCTGGTTCCGAAACTGATATATTTGTTGAAAATATCTGTTACCACTTTTGACAACTTGGCCTGTGAGTGTGTGTGCTTGGAGAGCAGGAACGTGGACCCCGGGTGACCACTTTTAACAGCGGTCAGCCTTAACCTTATGTGCACAGTGAGGTGCATCCGCTACGTAACATCTTCCCACATTTTTTTTATGTTGCAAGAACTAAAATTTAAATACGTGTTTATTTTGAAAAATAAATAAATAACTCACGAGGAACACATTAGATTATGTTTGTTGTATTGTTTGCCATGAAATACAAGTCAAAGTAAATTTAGAAATATATATATATATATATATATATATATATATATATATATATATATATTTTTTTTTTTTTTTTTTTTTTTTTTTTTGCATTTTCCATCCTGTCCCAACATTTTCTGCTTTGGTAATTCGTAATTTGTCTGAAAAGGAAAAGTTTGTAGATGTTTTACTACCTCTAGTCTAGTCTTTTGGTTATACAGTTTTGGATTTTTGTACATTTCTTTACTTTTGTAAAAGAATTGTCACAGAGATGTTTTGCAATGGAACCTGGGATTTTACGTGGTAGTGTCATCAGCAGGAAAATGTGAAAGATAAGTAAATAATTAAGTTAATAATAGTTATCATTAAATAAATAATAAAAATGGAAATTGAACAAGGTTAAGTTCTTACAAGTTCTCTAATACTCACACTGGGCTGTTTTAACTTAAATCTGGGTTTAAATGTAGACAAAGCTGACCACTGGGTAGAATAAAATAAAATAAAGTAAATAAAAGCGACACAGTGACGCAGTAGGTAGAGCTGGTGCCTCACAGCAAGAAGGTCACTGGTTGAGCCCCGGCAGGATCAGTTAGCATTTCTGTGTGGAGTTTGCATGTTCTCTCTGTGTTTGTGTGGGTTTCTTCCGGTTTCCCCCACAGCACAAACACATGCGGAATAGGTGAATTGAAGAATCTAAAATGGCCGTAGTGTATGTGTGTGCATGTGTAAGTGTATGGGTGATTCCCAGAGCTGGGTTGCGGCTGGAAGGGCATCCGCTGCATATTGACATGCTGGATAAGTTGGTGGTTCATTCTGTTGTGGGGACCCCACAACAGGAAAAAGAATAATAATAAAATAAAATAAAATAAATTATAAAATTATTTATTATAACTTCTGCATCTAACCAAATGAGAAACAATCAAACATGTTTTTAGTTAAGGTCAATGTACACAAGACTGTGAATGGGCATTGAGAACATATTCAGAATTGATTTAATCGACTTTTCCTCCAGTTGCAACAATACTGATGAGAGCTTGCCTTTGTCATTTACATTGAATCATTTTGAAAGCATGTTTCAACACAAGACAGTGGATAATGGCCAGTGTGTTTTGACAATTTTGTAAACATCACAAACTGTAACTTTTAGGACAAGCAGCGCCACAATCTCTGGCTACAACACAACAATGCCCTAGTTTCACCTGCTATTGTTTATTATTAATCATTTAAGTAGTTTCTCTTTTAAACACATTGCAGCCGTTTGTTTTGATGAGTTTGTATCTGTTCCAAGCAACGCACTGCAGCTTAGAAGAGGAGCTTTCAATTAGCATTTGTCATGACAACTGAGAACTTTGTTGTCCCAACACAAATATAATTTGTGGGCTTGACAAGCCCACTCAGCCAGCAGTACAGGTGAGAGGCCAAAACATTTGGTGCACAATCAGTCAATAAACAATCCTTTAAAAGCATAAATGTGTAATTATTTTATTAATCTCTTCAAAGTATATTATTATGCTCATTCAGTCATGCCACATCTGCAAGCCATTGCCAGTCTACTGATACCACATAATCTGCTGTTTTAGTCAACAGCAGGTGGTTTCAGACAATTTGTATTTCAATCATCTTTAATCTGCAAGCCTGTCAATGGTAACATGTCTGTTTAGTGCATTTAATAGATAAAAATTAAAATCTATATTAAATTCTAAATAATGAGGAAGAATTATTATATGCAAGTATTAATTCCTAGCACACACTGGTTGGTCTTTGCTAATTTTACAGTCAGTGAGATTGCTTACAATCAGGAGTGTGAGCTTCCAGTTGCATAATATCATACATGCGTGATTTTGCTTCTAGGTGTGTCATTTTGAGACCAAACCGGGCAATGAATTCAGGATAGATAATGTTGTAGATAATGTTTGCTTGTACATTTCACTTTGTAAGCCCTCAATGTATTGTCAGGAGCCATATATTGTATATGATTTACGTTTCACATTGTTATTTTTGACTATCAAATTTCCAGTAGTAGGCTTGCTAAAATTAGCTACCAAACAATTTCACTTGTCAAGAGAATTCAGAAGTTCTAGAACAGCAAAAAAGAAAAAAAAAAAAAAAGGATGCCCTATTTTATGTCCTATTGCAATGGTTATCATCCCCCTCTCCCCCACACTCTGCATATTTTATATGTTTTTATTTGTTCTATTTGACTGTAAAGTGAACATCACAGGATATTCTGTCATGACTGTTTGCGTGTTTTACTCAAAGGTTATTAGTGTGTGTGGGACATGAATTCTATGCTATTCTCATGACTACAGCTAAGTAACACAACACACTTGATAATTGTTTAAGATTCTGTAGTGCATTGATTTTTTTTCTAATAAAGTAAATATTAAGTTCAGCTGATTTCCTGTGTGCATGGAATAGAGAGCAATGAACACTATTTAGGGAACTTTTGTAAGCTGTCTGGCCAGAACTGTGTGAAAGTGTAGCGTGCCCACTCTTATTTTGGAGTGATATAAACACAACAAGTCTCTTTTTTTTACATTTCTTGAAAATTGGACCAATTTGGTAAAAGTTTTTCCTTTCACCAAATTGATTAACAGACAACATGTTTCTATAATAACATGTATACACATGCCCACAGAACAATTTTTTTTTTGCAAATAAAATGGGATTAAAATATTCGTTACAACTTAGTAATTTTTATAAGTTTCAAACACTTTTAAAACAGAACATGTTTGTAATAAAGACAGTAAAATCGATATTTTTAACCACTATAATCCTCACGGCCACATGGTGTAGGTAAACTCTAATATATGTGTGTATGAACTGCAAAAAGCATTTGTGTGTGGCTCGTCATTTCAGAAAGGCTTGAAACTTTACCACCAATACATCAAATAAATATATTTGGTATTTTTGACTATTGAACTGGATTTCATCTTTATCCGTGTCTGTCTCTATCACTGACTGCTGTTTATTTGATATAGCAGGAAAAGCAGACATGCACAGTGAGCAGGGAAAACCAGCTCATTTGCATTTAAAGCCACAGACTACAAACACAGCTGCACCGTATTCAGACACTAAAATAAGCAGATTCTGGAGACTATAATAAATAATATGATGGGTACTTTCAGCTGAAACTTTACAGACACATTCTGGAGACACTGAAGGCTTATCTTACGTTTGTAAAAGGGGTGGAATATGTGCCTTTTAAATCAGGGGATTAAACAAAAGAGACATGCAAAATAGGGGGCGTGAGGACCAGTATTGACAACCACTCAAATTCATTCAGCAATACCTATACTATGTTATACTACATTCCTAATCTTAAAGCTGTTTTCACTAATTACCCAAGAGGCTTCTTTCCTTGTTTTCAGTTCATAAAGACTGTATTGGATCCAACACAGTCAATGCGTTCCAAATAGGATATATCCTTCTCCGAAGGGCACTTAAGAGTGAAAACAATAATGGCCGCCATATTGAAGTGTCATTCTAAACCGAAGTGCTCAAAGCTGGGCACTTTGAAGGGCCCTTCTGAAGGAAGAATTTCAAAGGGTGCAACTAATGAACACTTTGAGCCCCCATGATCCTTTTACGCAGTGAAGTTGTTTGGTGTTGAACAGCGTGTTCCATTCGGAAGGGCTCATCACTGCGCCCTAATCCCTCCGAAGCTGTCACTCTGGAGGGTAAACTCATCGAAGGGATTAGTGCATATTGATGAGCCCTTCTGAATTTGAATCTGCTGAGTGTGTCACATGATTTATTTGCATAAGGCTAAATACAAAAAGGTTCTTGTATTACTTGAGAATAAACTACAAAACAAGACTTCACAGAATAAATAAATGTATGTTTTCATTAACGAGGAGACATGGAAAGCAGTCTTGAATAGGTGCAATTCTTCCTCAATCTGTGCACGTCACAGGCTCATACAATGCAAGGTAATGCATAGAGCTCATTGGTCCAAGAGCAGGTTAGCTCGCATCAACTCGTCTATTGACCCTGAGTGCGACAGGTGTCATTCTGGTTCAGCTACTCTAATCCATATGTTCTGGTCCTGTCTTTCTCTGCTTTATTTTTGGCAAATTTTCCTTTCGTTGTCTGCTATTACCACTGTTGATATCCCACCTTGCCCAATTATTGGTTTATTTAAGGTTCTCGCAGCCAGCCACATTTTACCCTCTTATTTTGTAGTCTTTGTAGCCTTCTTAACCGTTCTGGTGAGGCGATTATTCTTCTGAACTGAAAGAGCCCTTACTCTCCTTTTCACAGTTGTTGTATGACAAATGCTCTTTTTTTTTATTAAATTACAGAAAATTTGACTCCTGTTTACACTGCCAGTGACCCAATTCTGATTTTTTTTCCTCATACAGTATGTGACACCGATCGGATCTGTTCTATGATCGTGTAAACACAAAAAAAAACCCACAAATTCAGAGATCGGTTTCAGGCCTCCTTCATATATGGAAATAAATCAGATTTAAATTGGATATGTGACAATGCAACTATCATGTAAACAGGCAGATCGGATTTATTGAGGCATTTCGTTTTGTACATCATTAAAGTTGTGACAATGTGGTACTTCACGGTTTATTGACTTAAAAAGAAGAGCATGTGTGGAGACGCAGACATGGTAAACAACAACAAAAACAGAGGAAACATTAAAAAGAAAGGGGTCAGTCTCCACAATTTGCTCCCACCAGACCAGAGATGTCTCTCATACCCTTAAATTCCACTGAATGGTGGAGGAAGCTGCGATGATGGCCCTCTTCTGCCTCCTCCTCAAAATTATTATAAAGTTGGCTGAACTACGCATATTTCACAGAGAGAAAAGCAAGGTAAATTCTTCTATCGTGGCTAGTGTGGTGCAGATGCTAGAACGCGTCTTTACGCAAGCGCAACGTCATAAATTGTATGGCAAGTGTAAACACATAAATCGGATATGAGTCACAATTAAAAGAACGTGTAAACGGAAAGGGAAAAAAAATTATAATATAGGCAACAAACTTCTGGTTGGGTGGGCTAATGGAGTAGACGTGTTTGTTTCTCGCTCCTTTACGTTTTCGATTTAAACATGCGTAAAGCCAATTTACATTATTTGTGAACTAACAATCAGAACACTTTTATGTAAAATGTTCATTTCGATTAAACATGACCTCCAAATCGCTTTGAGCAAGAAAGAAGCGAAAACTGACCTATCCGAGGATGCGGCGAACGAGCTGAACATGGCATCGACAGACCATTTCGGCGGAACTTAAATCCTCCATTTCAACTCCTGAGGAGAAGATTGACAGCTTAAATTCTACGCTGTCAGATCATGCACAAAAGATTTCATCGTTAGAATCAAACACCAACGCACTAGACGAGTGGATTCTGGCTTTAGAATCAGTCTGTGCCACTCTGGCAGACACCTGTACGAAATTATAAGACAAAGTTGTGAACCTTAAATAGCGTAGCCGGCAGAATAATATTCGGATTTTGGGCATACCAGACTCACTTGAAAGGCCTCGACCTTCAATATTTTTTGCGCAGGTACTGGTGTACATTCTGGGTGAAGAAGTTTTATCCTATCCATCTGAGATTAACCGTGCACACAGAGGTTTGTATAGCAAATCAGTGATAGATATGACACAAACATCAAGACATCCCAACGTCATATTCTCAGTAACATTACCATGAGTTCTGCTGTTGCTCCCTTTTGCCTAAGAAACTGATACAGACAGGATTTACAACGCAGCTGCTTATTGCAATGACTTTAGGTTATTCATCACATTGTTTCTAAATATTGTGTTTTTTTTTTTTTTGTTTGTTACAGACAACAAATCGGAATTAGAGTTAAGGTTAGGGTGACAGTGTGGGGCCTAAGATTGCACTAGTGTTTTCAATTATTTAAAATATAATTAATAATTAAAATTTTAATAATTTAAAATATAAATTTATTGATTTAAAATAGAATTTAGAATAAAAAAAATTCGGCTTACTTGCCAGTCTTTTGGTTTAGGCCAGGTTAGCTTAGGTTTCTTTATTTATACTGCAGTCCTCATTCATGACACAGTGCCACACAAAAACAAACATGTAGTGACAACAACAAACTGGTCCCATAAAAACATAGATGCAAAGACATAAAGCATTAGATGCAAACATTAATTGCTGTATAAGACAATTTTCTTGTGTTTTTTGCCTTTTAATTGAGCCCTTAAATATTTTGTTCTGTAGTTTGTTTCACATGTTATATTTGGCAGCGTTCAGCAAGTTAAGCAACTTGCCTCAGTCAGTAACATCAGGCATTCTTGATCCTGTCCAACAGTTGAAAAATGAAGAGTAAACACAATCACTAGAGGCTGTGATAGCTGTCTATAAAGTATCGAGCAGGTTATTCACTGAATTTAAATTCCATGTAAAATGAAGGTGTTATGTTGCAATGTGTTGTAATTATATTTTCTGATTTATTTATTTTTTTGTTTGTTTATTTGTTGCTCAAAATACTCTTTATTAGATTTGCTTATTGTTTTTTTTTATATTTTTTATCTTTTTTTATATTTTTGTGATGTGTTTTACAATGTATAAGTAAAAAAACAAAAATCACATTTAAAACTAGATAGATTTCATTGAGCATTTCATTGGAAATGTGACACCAGATCTAACATGAATTGACAAACTTGATAGTAAAAAGGATCACTTATGACCATACCTGTCAACCCTCTCGTTTTTCCCAGGATTCTCCTGTACTTTACAGTTCTATCCCACTATCATCCGGTAAAGGTATTTTCCAGTATTTCTCTCTCCAGTATATTCTGTCTGTCTCTGATGGGTGGCAATAAACATTAAAGAGCCAATCCTCCCTATACACAACTCATACCACCAAACCACCAGGGGCCGCCCCTTGCTCTTAAATGTGAGACTGTTCTGTGCTTTCATCTTATTTAGGCATGAAAACAATTTGAAATCAATATAAAAACAGCGGATTCCCTTTCCTTTTCATTACAGGTGTCGTCACCCCTCCTATGCAATCCTCAAAACATGTAGAATAGTCATATAGTATTGTGTAATTGTCAGCTGACGTGCTCCATAGTGAAAAATAGAGGCTGTTTTCCAAATGGATTTTGTACATTTGATCAGAAGCGGTGCGAAAGTCTGGTTTTTGGGTGCATGTTTGAAAAGACATTTACACATAATTTTTAATAATAACATCTAAAGATGTTGATTTGGGTGTTTTTTTTTTTTAAACACAACTAATTTTGTCCTATATGAGTATACAAAGTTAGGTAAGCAATCAAATGCTTTCTTTATAATGTTAGGTATGTGCATTTTTGAAGCGACACCTACGTTATTTAATGTAATTAGTTGAAAATCACTTGCTGCTCTTTAACCCTCCTGTAGTGTTCCCGGTCAAAACTGACCAGTATGTTTTTACAGCTTTTAAATTAGCACAAAAAACATTTTTGTCCACCAAATTTTTAATCAACATTCTTTAACTGTGAACATTGTCTTAAAGTAGTGTTTAACAAAATAACTGCAGTGAAAATACAAATAGGCACTGAAAATTTATTACAAAATGAACAATAGATGTTAGAAATTAAAATACTCTGTTTTAGTACCAATAAACAGCTTGCTAAAATAACCGTCACAGTGTCTGACCAAAGAAATTAAAATTTAAATCCTTTTGAATGATTTATCAACTAGTAAAGCACCAACAAACTGTATCCTTTCCTGTGTATTGAGTACTCAAATTTCAATTTAGTCCTTCAATTGCACTATATTAGTGTACTAATGTTGGGAATAGTGAATGAGGGTGTATACGGTAAAAATTAAGTTAAGCTTAGCTAAAAGTGCTGCTAGACCCAGAGATTGGTATGACTTTGTACAGTCTGATGAGTGAATATAGTCCGGATACCAATTAATTTCCTATGACGGTCACTTTTGACCGGGAACACCACAGGTGTAACAAAGTTGATTAAAACACTCAAAATTCAATGAAAGAGATGATAATCACTACTATATATTTAGGTGCATAATGTGGATGATGGGCGAAGCAGAAGCAAGAAGCAAGAAGGTTGCTGGGTCGCTGGTTCGAGCCTCGGCTCAGTTGGCTTTTCTGTGTCGAGTTTGCATGTTCTCCCTGCGTTCGCGTGGGTTTCCTCCGGGTGCTCCCATTTCCCCCACAGTCCAAATACATGCGGTACAGGTAAATTGGGTAGGCTAAATTGTAGGCTAAATCGTAGTGTATGAGTGTTTGTGTGAATGTGTGTGTGGATGTTTCCCAGAGATGGGTTGCGGCTGGAAGGCCATCCGCTCCATAAAAACTTGCTGGATAAGTTGGCAGTTCATTCCGCTGTGGCGACCCCGGATTAATAAAGGGACTAAGCCGACAAGAAAACGAATGAATGAATGTGGATGATATAATAAGGTCTTGAGCCAATCAGATGTAAAACACAATTTTTATGAGTGTTTTAAGTTTTTATGAGTGTTTTAAGGAAGGTTAATCAGAATGTGTAAGTCTAAGAAAAGATTAATACGATTTGATAACTTCTATTTCTTCTATTTCTTTATAATAGCTATCAATTTTAAAAAGCTAAATTGTGTGCTAATTTATTTTCTGCTAATGTGTACTATTTATTTTTTCTTTAGTAAATAATAATAATAAAACATATTACTGACCAATTAACTATTTATTTACAATAAAACAGCTCCAAAAGAACATATTTAGCAATGTGGGAACTTTTTTAGGGCTGGGTTGGTGAAGTGGGGGGAGTCCCTTATTATGGTGGGCATATCCCTTATTTTCACATGCCAACGTTGACAGGCATGCTTATGACTGCAAGTCTATGAAAGACTTGTCTTTTATTATTTGGATCTAATCAATATATTTCACTGCACGCTTTACTTGCCACGATTATGTAATTCTGAATGATCCATATTTGATCATTTCA
This sequence comes from Danio rerio, assembly GCF_052040795.2. Classification (NCBI taxonomy): domain Eukaryota; kingdom Metazoa; phylum Chordata; class Actinopteri; order Cypriniformes; family Danionidae; genus Danio; species Danio rerio. The sequence goes on from NC_141021.1 coordinate 21,867,464, forward strand.
AGACATCCATATTCTCAGCACATAGTGGAATATGATCATTTGCGATGTAATCATGTAATGAATTCAGTTTTTCATCACATGGCAGCACTTTTGATCTTAATTGCACATACAATTATAAGCTTAATTTCATGCATGATACAAATGAGGAAATAACCATTAAGAAATTTCACCATAGGCCAAGTTCTAATGTGAACTAAATAATGAATTCACAAAGTACCAGTATTTTGAGTATTTTGTCCATTCCTGACGATATAGCCATTGTGGTCAAGCCGCTGTATGTCGGTATTCAGACATGAACATCATATGCCTTCAGTAATCCACCCTTTTACAGAGCTTTACTAGTTTTATCTTGGATAGAAAACAGAAATAAGGCTGGCTTTTAATGCTGTAGTCGTGCTCTCAGGAGAATTCTCACAACACTCAGTTCTCGGAGTCAAAAATACCCGCTTTCTGTAATTGGCATTTGGAGTCAAACCAAAGTTCTCTTAGCATTCAAACTTTTTTGATCAACACATTCCTCCTGCTCATCTCTGGTGTCATAGCAACCCTTGTCCTTGCCATGGGCTTGGTTTGATGTGCTGTATTATCATTAGTGTGTTTTGTTTTTTATTAGCATGGCTCAGGAAAGAAACACTGGGCAATTCTATCATGCCATTAAGCTGTGATATATTTCACAGGTGACTAGGGGAGAAAAAAATACACACAACTTTATTTCCTGACACACAAGTTGGCGAATTAGCCGCATTGTTCACAGTGGTGAATGAGCCTCACTGTTCATTAAATTTACTTATTTCCACACAATGACATTTTAAAAAGTGCACAAAGGTACATATTTGAGACATGGTAACCTCATATTTCAGTCTGCGTGAAGAAAAATGACTAAAACCTGTGGGCAGAGCTCCTTCAGATGAGCCCCCGACTGAGAAATTCTTTATGAATGGGGAACACGGGGGGCTCGAGCGCCACTTATTATTAAAAGAAATGAATAATGAAATCTGTGATTCAGTGCAGATGGAGAAAATCTCTCAATTAGTGTTGTTCTAATAGCAGTACTGGGGAAAAAAAGACTGAGTGAGCGAGGCAGGAGGGAGGCAAGTAGTGAGTGCTGAGAATATAAAAGGAGAGAAGAAGCTTTGGTAGAATCAGAGAGAGAAATGGAAACACAAAAGAGACATTAAAAAGGCTAGAAAAATCATTGTTTAATTACACTAAACTGCTCTTGTGTGTAAACTAATAGTCCCTTGTGATAAATATTATGCTCGTTCGCTCTATCTCTTGTCTCTCTCTCCAAGGCACAGGCCAATTTCAGTTTATTTTACAACCAATTACAAAGGATTAATCTATTCTTCCAGAGAGCAACTCTAAAGAGGGGAGCATGAATGTGTGCCCTATATCAGAGAATGGAAACAGGTCAGTGAAGTGCTAGAACAACTTCAGTTTAAACAATTACAGCCAATAATGCCATTCTGTAGTAGCAATCTTAACCTTTGAAATGAATAGAGTTCTTTTAAACGAATGCTCATTTTTTATTTAAAAAATTTAAATGACATGGGTCATGAGCTGTCTTTATTACTGTTCTCCGAACTCCACTTATATTGTTTTCAAGAGCTATCATTTAGAACAGTGAATCCCAAAGTGGAGGTGTGAAGGTTCGGTTACGATAATCATGCCATAGTTTTGGTTCAATTTGATATCTCAGTGCATCACGGTGCATTGACGATGCTTTCAATACACAGTTTTATATTTCGCAGCGCAGCAATTCTTGTATTAAAATGTATAACTATATTTATATACTATTTGTAATACAATTTTGTCCTTTAATACAAACAGTCAGACATACTGTGTATAAACTGTGCCTATAAACAACACAAGCATTTATGGCAAATAAACAAATAGAAATATCACGCTAGCTTTGTGAGTCCTGTCTAGCAAGTCTTTTGTAACACCCCTTTGATTAGTCACATGCTCAACAGAAAGGGCTGCGATTTAGGATCCCGTAAAAATATAGATGCAAAGACATAAAACATCAGATGCAAACAATAATTGCTATATTTAGAAAATTTCTGCTTGTGTTTTTTGCCTTTTAAGTGAGCCCTTAAATCTTTTATTCTGTAGTTTGTTTTACATATAATATTTGGCAGCGTTCAGCAGGTTAAGCAACCTGCCTCAGTCAGTGACATCAGGCATTCCTGATCCTGTCCAACGGTTGAAAACGAAGGAGTGAACACTATCACTAGAGGCTGTGATAGCTGTCTATAAAATATGGAGCTGGTGTTTCCTTGTGTTCACTGAATTTACATGACATTAAAATGAAGGTGTTATGTTGCAATGTGTTGTAATTGTATTTTCTGGAGCTGAAAGGAAGAATACAAATGATTTATTAAGTCAGAAGTAGCTTCAGGTTATGTTTTAGTGTTGGTAATGTCCCACATTGTCACACACAAACTCAGTAATTATCCCACATTTAGTTTATTTGGTGATAGTCACGCTGATCTACTGCCGAAAAATGCCTCAACTCATTCACCGGTATACGGATTATTAGATGTATTATTGTGTTACCATAGGGTTATTATTTAGAGGAAAATGACTTGGATTAGGCAATGTGGTAGCAATTTCAATGAAGAGATGCTTATTCTGGCAGGAGTGTTATTTTTAATGATAAGAAACACAATTGTAGCTACAACTCTGGGTTATTTGCTATTAATTTCCTACAGAGGGTGAATGGTTGTTTACCCTTACACCAACGTCAGTCCTACCCCATGGTTCCCAACAATGATGACACAGATCAAATCTATATTTAAAAGATTTCAGAAGTTTATAAAGACAATTCTTAGTGTATATTTAACTAAATAGATAGACAGTATTATATTAAATTAGTTATGGAATAACTACAGCAGTCGCGATCGTTGATCTCGTATTAAGTAAGAGATTGCAATGGCATATGATGTGCGCAGGTGCTGTAGTGGTGTCCCATTTCTTAAGGGTAAATTTTGAAGCCCTTCCTCTTCACACTCTGTTTCAAGGGCCAAGGGGAAGACGAAGGGGAAGGGGTAGGGGTACAAAAATAGAATTGAGATTTGGCCTAAATTCCTTTCCATGTACTAAAATATTTGTTAATTAAATTTATAAAATATAAAGAATAAATTCATGTTAAAACTGCCGAAACGAATAAAGTCTGAAAGCGGTGTTGGTCAGAAATGAAAGAAATTAATTATCACAATTTTATTAGTCACTGCATAAAGTATATATGAAAGAACATTTAAAAGATCTGGTACTTTAATAAGGTTTCTGTTTTTTTGTACAGTATGAAAACTCCACTAGCTTTACCTCCCTACAGAAAAGTGGAATAAAAAGACATATTTAAGTGCCAGTTGTGAACATTAATGTCTCTTTTGTGCATCTGTGATTGCAAAGATGAAAACGCATCTTAGTAAGTGTGAACAGGGCCTAGTAATCATTTGATTTGTGCATAAACCTGTGTTTGCCTCTCGCTATTGTTCTACATGTGAATTGGTGGATAGAGGGGGAGCTTAGCCAAACTATTACGTAATAAAGTGGCATATTCCACAACCTGTCATTTTGACAGATTGGCTTCAATGTAATCTTTTTTTAGACTAAAATGATAGCTCTTGATTGATTCTCTTGATGATTTCTGAGTTACAGGATTTTTTCTTTATAATGTAACAATCACTTATATGTCTACAGGTCGAGGAAATTTGATTTAGTTTGCCCACTGTGCTTTTACATTTGTTCTGTGTTTTTTTTTTTTTAATGTGCAGCTAAACTAGAATAATTTAGTCTTGACTAATGATATAGAAATGCTGTCGACCACAATAATGTCTTGTTAATTTGGTGACGAAATGATTTATGAGATCATTGATCAGGACACTGGTGATGTGCATATTCCATTATGCACCAGCGATCAATAAGCTCTTGCTGATGCACAGATCACTGCCTGCTGAGTCCAGCACATTCCCTTGCATAGCTCAATGTCTGATATAAAATGACAAGAATACAATCACAATACATCCTTATTAGGTCTAGGACAAATAATTAACTCTTCACAATAGCCAGCCACCAGGGAATACACTGATAGAAAAAAACTACAGAAGACAAAAAGACATTCTGTAGTTTATCAGATGAGGTTAATAACATCTTGGAGTCAAAAGGTATAGGCTGTTTAATGCTTGTATAGGACTTTGCAGCTGTTTGACTTTTCTCCCTCAAATTCCACTTTACATTTTACAATTGTGACTTCTTTGTCATAATTGCAGCTTTATATATCACACATTTAAAAATAATAATAAAGGTTCCTTATTTGCATTGATGGTTCACTTGAAGGATTAGCTTGCCATAAATGAAAATTATGTTATTAATTAATCACCATCATGTCATTCCAATCCAGGGTATACATTAGTAAATTGTGCTCATGAATGTGTGCCCTACAATGACACTGAGGAGAAGAAACTGTTGACTAAAGTCATTATTTTTGTTTTATGTATTCTAAGAATGCTCAACATAATCAATTAACCGTTAACCGAAAGGGTGCGTTTGAAACCGATAAATGGTATCAGTTAAACGATAAAAAAATATTATTATATATATTTTTAGTTTGGCTGCATAAGGGGCTGATCGAATGCGCCTTTGCGTTAAGAAGGGCATCTTTTGAATGTTTTACTAAAAGCCGCAAGTGTTTTGCAAGCGACTCATACCAGAGCAGCAGTTTGTGTTGTCAAGTCAACTACAGAGAACTTTTAAAGACATACAGTAGGAGAGACTAGTGCTCGCTGTTTCTAGTTATCCCGAGCTTTATGAATTTACAAATCTTGAATTTCACAATATTATTAAATATTACAATTGTAAAAACATAGACAGCAACACTCTTGCACATATAAAGCATGTATGAAAATTAATGCAATATCATATTTAAACAACAAAACTGTTTACAAAAAGTCAACATATGCGTGCGTTGTCATTGTCTTTTTAATGAGTGCTTGAGGGCGAGCGCTTAAACTGCGAGTAAGAGAGGAAATATCAAGACATAATCTTTAAAATAATGATTTCTAATAAAAATGTAAAAAGGTTTTGTAATATAATAATAACAGCAGGACATTAAATAAATGCATATTTTCCGTTAAGCGAGCGATTTGAGGAAGGACAAAAACATATGAATGGAAAAAAACACTCCTATACCCGTTTTTAAAAAGGATCAGTCAGAGTTTTTATTTTGTTCTCTAAATGAATGATTTAAGTGAAAATAATTTAGGGCAGGCCTATTTATTTGATCCATTTTATTTATTTTATTTTGTTTTTCTATGCACTGCAGGTGTGTGAAGATGATCTGTTGTTATGTTCTGTTATTAATATGTTTAAAATGCAATATTTAAAGTGTCAGACACAAAATACACATCTCAATTTGTTTAAAAATTTTAATTATTAAATTAATCTGACCAGTTAACCGTTAATAGCCAATTAACGAGCAGCGGTTGTCTGCAAAATTTACCGAAATGAGCATCCCAAATGTATTCTATGTATTATGTATTTATGTATATACAAATGTATTCTCGTGGCTCAATAATATTTTTAATTGAATTACTGTAGACTCGTGTCTGTTTTACGAATGTTTTTGGTATGTTTCTGGATTTTGAACTAGTCAGAAACCTTGCTGTCTATGAAGGATCAGAAAGCTTTCAAGACTCCATCAGAAGTATTTTAATTTGTATTCCAAAGACAAATGAAGGTCTTTGTGGTTTGGAACGACAAGGTGGGTAAATAATAACAGTGTTTTCATTTTGGGGAAACTAACTCTTTAAGAACCTTTATATTGAACAAATGGTTTTGTTCTTTTAGTGGAAAAAGTTCTTCAGATCATTAAATGTTCTTCACACAAAAAGCAGACTGATGATCGGTAATAAAACCACAATTATACAGTAGATATGAAAGTGCTTTTAAATGAAACTACATTCTGTACACTACCTGACAAAAGTCTGGTCATTGAGTGTTGTAAGAGCAACACATATCACAAATACTTCAGAAGATCTTTTGTAACCCACAAGGACCCAAGATTTTGACAGAAATCAAGTTTGGTGAAGGAATAATTATGGTTTGGGGTTACATTCAGTATGGAAGTGAGAGATCAGCAGAATGGATGGCAACATCAACAGCCTGAGGTATAAAGACATTTGTGCTGCCCATTGCATTACAAACCACAGGAGCGGGCAAATTCTTTAGCAGGATAGCGCTCCTTCTTGTACTTCAGCCTAGGGCTGTGTGATTAATTGAAATCAAATCGCAATTTGAAAAATTGTGATTGGCTAATCGCAAGAGGCTGGGATATAAAAGATGAATATTTTAATTTTCTTCCACCCAGAGCAAATGCGTGCATGCCGTCTGTGTGTGAGAGTCTTACTAGCTAACTGAGTGCATACACTTATTCTTCGCAATCAGAATTGGGCAACTGAACTATATGGAGGGCCCACAAAAAAAATTAATAGATTAATTAACATGAAAGAAAACAGGACATTGGTAATATGGAAATATTTTGGTTACGAGTTCACAAAAAAATTTAAGTTTAAAGTTTTGATAACGTTATGTGTTTTTTTGCGTGCATTCACGGCTCGTGAGGTAAGTATGTGTGCTGTCTGTAGTGACTGATTGTAATGTACTGTACTATAAAAATATAATTTGTCATTTCATTTTCATAGGACAGTTATACATAGAGGGGCGACGCAGTGGCGCAGTAGGTAGCGCTGTCGCCTTACAGCCAGAAGGACAATGGTTCGAGCCTCAGCTAGGTCAGTTGGCGTTTCTGTGTGGTGTTTGCATGTTCTCTCTGCATTCGACAAAGACGTGTGGTACAGGTAAATTGGGTAGGCTAAATTGTCCATAGTGTATGAGTGTGAATGAGTGTGTATGAATGTTTCACAGAGATGGGTTGCAGCTGGAAGGGCATTCGCTGCGTAACACATATGCTGGATAAGTTGGCGGTTCATTCCGCTGTGGCGACCCCAGATTAGCAAAAGAACTTAGCCAAAAAGAAAATGAATGATCAATGAATGAGTTATATAAATGCATTAGTTGCAGAATTTTAAAGCAGTTTAATGATTTAAATGCTTCTAATTGGATATTACGTCATTCAACGCGACTATACGCAAGACTTCATGGAGAGCTTTCAACCTACTAAATACGTTTTTCTTTACCAACATGTTAACAAATTTAGTTACAAACTAGCTAGTAGTAACATTTTTTTGTGTTACTGTTAAATGAGTGTTTAATTTCTATATATTTAAAAATAAATGTAAATAAATGTTTAAGTTAATATATTTTCAGTTCCTGTTTTAACTACTGTAACACTCACTGCATTTAGGCAGTAAGAAGCTACAACACAGATTATTGAGCTGAAGCTTGACCACAAAATTAAATTGCAAATCAAATCAAAATTGCAATATCTGTTAAAAAAAATAAATGAAAAGAAAAATAAATAAATAAATAAATTAGCTATTTTCCCCAAATTGCACAGTTCTATTTTAGCCCCCACAAAGTTCCAGAAAGATAAGAAGGTCAAGGTACTCCATGATTGCCCAGCTCAGTCTCTGATAAGATGAAGGAAGAGGCATTAAAGATAAATCCATATAATTTGGTATGTATGGATGCAGTCCTCCAAGCTCATGGGAATCATACACAATACAGTATTCATTCTTTTTCCACTGCATCACGGCTCTATATTCCATACTGTACATAATTTCTGTTAAGTGACAAGACTTTTGTCTCAGCAAAGTCAGACCTTATTTTGCTAATTAAATAATTAAAAATCAAGAGCATGATCATATTTTATTATGGTAAAATAAGCATAATCTAGAGGCCTTTGCCTTTCATATAAGCCACTTCTGATACCAAATGATCAACTAGAAGTCCAGTTATTATTTGTTGTTCCGAAAATTTGGATAGGCGACAAGACTTTTGTCAGGTGAACTAACTATATAAAACCAATATTCCCTGACATATTACAGTAAAAAAAAACTGCCCACAGAAATTACAAAAACACATTGTAAAATATATATTGTTGGTAATCATAGACATTTGCATTCAAAAGGAATTAGATTTCTCAGAGAATCAATGAGTCTGTCTGAGAAAAAAATAACAATAGGTCATTTGCTCTAGAATTATTACAGTGCTTGTGTGAGGAAAAACACAGACTTGGCAGATTCAGTGGGATTAAAATCACAAAGCACGTTTGTGAAACGTCATTTAATGACCCAATAGAAAACTAGTTCTGTCTAAAAAAGTGTGAAGTAATAAAAGGTTTTTAACCGTTTACAAAAGGGATATTTAAGGAACCAAAATAGATTCTTCAATGCCTTCGCTGCAAAAACCTTCCTTTACAAATCTTAATGTTCTAAGCTAGAATATTACAATGGTCCTCTGTTTAGACGTGGTGGTTAAAAATGCAGCAGAATGACTGGTGTTAAAAAAGTAAATCTCACATCACACCTTTATCAAGCTCTCTGCACTAGTTACCAAGAGTTTAAGTCATTGATGCTTACATACAGAACATCCCTACACTTGGTCACTTGGTGAGCATCGCCTCAAGGTACCATCACAAAGAGACACAAAATCATTTTTAGAGTCTTCTCAGCTACTGTTAGTTGCTAATGATATAATTTTCTACCAGAATCCCTAACGAAAGATTAAATGATATTTACCTGACTGTCACTGACAAAAAAAAATAATAATTTCAGACCAATTGTGTAAATAAAAAAAGACAGGAATCTGTTGTTCCTTTAGTACCTCTAGTACCTCTTTAGTGATTCTGTGATCAATGAATTTACCTCAATATCAAACAATTAGCAAAACTTTTTTTTTTTTTTTTTTTTAAATTGCACCAAATTTCTTCAGGTCGGACATTTTCAAGTTCCTTACATGTCATCTAAATTGTTTTATATTAAACATTATATTCATTCCATTGTGCATTACCTTTATCACATTTATCCAAAGACTTTCTAAAAAAGGCTATTTTCATTGGATTGATCGCTAAAATTTGCCATTTTAACATGATTTTTGTTGCTAATGCTATCATAGAGACTTTAAGTTTTAAACATTTAGCCATTCAGTCATTCATGTAGCCAACATTTAGTTGTGAAGTCATTCATGTATCAAATATGATGTAGTGGGCTTTATAGTTAATATATAATCTCTTTCTCTCTTTGTTTCTCCTAATGTTCCCATCCCAATGTTCTCGTTACACATTAAAAATAAAGAAATAAAAAATTATTAAAAATAAAGAACTAACTGTATATTTTCACAACAAAACAACACAAGAAATGGCAGAGATACTGCCACAAACTAAGTCATATGACACTGCATTAATAAGAATTTTTTTTCAAAATAAACCAGGAGGGATTTGTTAAGCACTGAAATAAAAAAAAAAAAAAATGTGTTTCAACATTTACAGCCTGGTGACTGCCTCCCTCATGACACGTAGAAAAGGAATAAAATGGCAGTATAAAATAGCCTGTCCATAAAAATAAATGAAACAACATGATAAAAACATGGTACAGAAAAAAAACATTCGGTATCTTGATAAATGGAAAGTAAAAATGACAAACAAATAAAACCCCTGATATTCCATGACTTTCTGGAAATAGACCTTTTAAAAATTCCATATTCTAGAAAGAGAAGCTTTTTTCCATTTTTTACAACATTCAATATCTCTTCCATGAGCACTTAACTGCATCCTGCTGAAAGCTGACAACCAAACAAACACACGAGTGAATAAATAAATACATAAATCTGTGCTTTCACATTTCCATTGTGCATATACTCATTCATTTTGTAAAACTATGTCTGAAACTTTCTATCAATTATTTGCCTATTTATGATGCAGCACTGTTGTATTCCTCATTTCTGCTTCTTTATATATCTATATTTTTCTATCATTTATTTATTTATTTATTTTCGCTGGTTGGTGTCTCGATCGGCTGGGTCAGTTGAGATTTCTGTGAGAAGTTTGCATGTTCTCCCCGTGTTCGCATGGATTTCCTCTGGGTGCTCCGGTTTCCCCCACAGTCCAAAGACATGTGCTATAGGTGAAACGGGTAAGCTAAAATTGTCCATAGTGTCTGTGTGTGAATAAGTGTGTATGGATGTTTCCCAGGGATGGATTGCAGTTGAAAGGGCATGCCGCAGCGTAATAACATATGCTTTATAACTTGACGGTTCATTCCGCTATGACAACCCCAGATTAATAAAGGAACAAAGCCAATAAGAAAATGAATAAATGAATTAACTTTTTCACTTATATTTGACCTTTTCCCCCATTTTCATAGTTTCCAAATTATTATTATTCTATTTGGGGAACAGAAAATCCTGGTTGTTATTGCAATTCCAAAAGGAAAACAAAACAAAAAAAAAAAAATCAAAAGAAGCTTCTGACTTTCATAAATGAAACAAAACAGGTAGAACTTTTAGAGATGTCCCGATACAACATTTTAACTTTCGATACGGTACTGATATTGCAGCCTTCAGTACGAACCGATACCGATATGAATTCGATATCAGCACAAATCATGAATACTTAACATTTACCTATTTCGTTGAGTGGAATGTATGAACAGCTAGATCAAACTGAGAACAAAAGTCAGCAACAGTAAGTATGGAAAAAACAACCAATTTATTAACTACTGGTTGCGTAAATGTGAACCCTTAACATAAAAATATATAAAAAAGTAAAGAATAAATATTAAGACTCTGAAAAATATCTGAATAAACAAAATATCTTTTTTTAAAGTGCAAAATACTAATTAAAGGTCACTTCAGTTATTTATTTTTTTACCATCAGCAAATGGTAAAAACAGCTGAGAGCAGAAACATTAGAAAAAGTATTGTTAACTGACTAACTGCTAAAGGTTGAGTGTCTAAAGCTTTAATTTCACACACAGCTTTTTGATGAATTTTTGATACAGTTTTGAGCTGAAAAATATTTTTCACACTGAGCAGCAGCAATAAGGAGTTATTGTTACAAGTTATTGTTAAGTTAATAAAAATGTGCATAATGGTTCGTACAAACATTTACATGATCAGATCTATTTGCGTTTGTATCATAAGAAGATTGTGGCTGTATCAATGCTCCCAAACATTATTAATTTTATAATAATATATATTGCACATATTATCTTAAACATAAATATACTTGCAGTAGCTGGATTGAAACACACTTTTTCTCCACAGCACATAGAATAGTGTGACTTTTAAAAATAATATTAATTATCAAAATTAATTTTATTTGCATAATATATTGCACAGATTCCACCATACTTCCCACATGGAAAAAGTATTACAATGTAAAGAAAGACAGAACTGCAAACTCATCAGCAAAGTTGACTGTTTATCAGAGCACTTTCTCTTTCGGGGCTTTTTAAAGAAGAGTTATATCGGAGATTTTTAACGCACTCCGATATAGTTTTTTGGTCTGATATCGGACCTATTTCCGATATCAATATCGGATCGGGACATCCCTAAGCACTTTATTATAAGAAGTTATTGTTATATTAACTGTTATAGTATCATACTATTTCATTAACTACATGTTCTTACTAAATGTGGGTTAGGTTTAAGGTTAGTTGCATGAATTAATTTGAACTACTACAGCAAGAACACAGAAAATGTGTGACAAAAAAAAAAAATAGATTAGTCAAAAATAGCTAAATAAGCATATATAACCATCCCTCTCTTATGTATTGTAGGGCTGGGTGATTATTAGAAAAGTAACCGAAATCAACATTTAGAAAACTATAATCGATCAAATTTTTCTAGGTAATTTTTTTCAATTGCTTTCCTTACTGTGAGGAGAGTCATGTGACCCTGCTCTGTCAGGGCTGATTTATACCTCTGGTCAAACGTCCAGGCATAGACATACCTGCGCACCTTTCACAAAATGTAACACGTCACACATTTGCACTACATTGACGCTGACTGGAAGCTGCACCAGAGATGCCTCCTATCAGCATATTTTCTATTAAAATAGAATTATTATTCATTCATTTTCTTACACAATTCACCTGTATCGCATGTCTATGGACTCTGTGGAAAACCGGAGCAGCCGGAGGAAACCCAGACAAACGCAGGGAGAACATGCAAACTCCACAAAGAAAAGCCAACTGACCCAGCTGAGGCTCGAACCAGTGACCCAGCATCCTTCTTGCTGTGAGGCGACAGCACTATCTACTGCGCCACTGTGTCGCCATAAAATTATTTATATTAAAAATATTTGTTACAGAAGATTCAAGAAATGCACTGTTTGAAATATTATATACATGATATGCAAGAGTTATTAGATTTAGAAGAGATACTGCTTATACTGATTTAGAAGAGATACTGATGTATTTCAATATGAAAAACTCACAACAATTTATTTTGTTTCCAAATGTACAAGTTATTTATTTTAATTTTTTTAATAAGAAATAAAAAATAAAAGTGACTGTTGCTTTTAGGCAATGTGTGTTTTAATTTCACGTTTCAACATTGATGTCCAATAAATAATCATAGATAGTAGATAGTATGTGTCCTTCAATTATTTTAAAATCAAGTAGTGCACCCTTTATTCTGAAATATCACTTGCTATGTGAGCATGTTTACTATACAACATTTATCAGTAAACTATGAGGGCAAAGACATAAAATAAATAAATAAATAAATAAATAAATAAATAAATAAATAAATAAATAAATAAATAAATAAATCGTTCGTTAATCGTAATTGACGTTAAATGTTCAATTGTTCAAGATTTTGATTTGGGCCAAATTTCCCTGCCCTAATCTATTCTATTGAAAACACTCACACAGCAGCATAAAGCAGTACACTCTCAGAAAAAAAGGTACAGGAGCTATCACTGGGGCGATACCTTTTCAAGAGATACATATTTGTACCCAAGGGGTCCGCAGTGGTACCTCAAAGGTGCATTATAGTGCCCAAATATACCTAAAAGTACCTTTGAGGAACCATTATGGATCCTTCAGGTACAAATATGTACTTTTTGAAAAGGTACCGCCCCAGTGACAGCTCCTGTACCTTTATTTCTGAAATAGTATGTGTATAGTGTTGTAAATAAATTTATAAAATCATTAATATTTAATAAGATCATTTAATTTGATTTAAAAAATATTTTAAAAATAAACATATAAACCACCTATCATCACTGTTTTCAGGAAATCATCATTGTTTTATATTTTGAACACCACCGTTGATTTCTACTACAAATTTACCAAGACTTTCTGTGTATGCTTTACATTTTTGTGTCTTTGTATTGAGAACACAGGAACGGGGGAAGGGGGTGAATGATTTATGGTTAAATTGGACCCAGTTCCAAAACTTCTCTCCCTTCAACACATTGGAGGCTGATTAAATTAATTAGAGAGGTGTGATGTCTGTGTATGTCTAACACGTTTGGACTACAGCTCCCAGTGTTGCTATAGCGACAGTGCTGTGTGGCCAGATGCTATGAAAAGATGAAGAGACGGATCTGAGTCTTAAACAAACATCACCATCAGGAAGATTACAGACACTTGCAAACACAAAATAGAAAAAATAATTACTTGTTAACTCAAAAGAATTGTGCAGAAAAAGTGAACTTGAATACAAAATACAAGCTACATGCTTAAATGAAGATGAACAAAATGCAGATTAGAAATATATATATTTTTCAGATATTATGATTTTTTCATAGCTACTAGGCAGATGAAATGCTATGGGAACATTCCGTTGTATGATTTTACAAAGCTTGTGAAAATGCTACTTTGAAATGATCTCTAAACAGTCTGAAACAAATAGTAATTTTTAAATACTTAAAAAAAATTCAGAACAAAATAATTAAATGAATAAACATTTGGTCATAGTTTTGAGAGATCTTTAATCATTAGTCAAAGTTAACAGAAAATATTCAAATGAAAGTACTTAAGCAATAAAAACTTTTTAATTTGCAAAAAGCAGCAATAATAAACAAGGTTTCTGCAGGTTTTACCAAGTTAAATTTAAAGGGATAGTCCAGAATGTAATTTTTAAGCTTGGTTGTGTTTATAAGATGCAAAGCAATGTGTGCTCATGTTTCACTTGAAAGAAATCGTGTTATTTTTTCATATATCTCACTTTGATTATATACAGCTACTGAGCCAACATGAAAACGACTGATACATTTCCTAGGTCCTCTGAAAGGCCCGCCCTCAAGTTACTCTGATTGGTCATTGTCATAATGTGCTGCGATTCGTGGATCAGCTCCACGTCACGCCCGTACAAGCACAAGCTTTTCTCTTGTGTAAACAGTCAGTCAACCTCCTGTCTGCTCTCTAAAATAAAATCTGACAAGTGTCTGTAACGATTGAAAATGGGGTGCGGCTCCTTTAAGAGAGATCCCCAGTGTGTGTCTATGTGTGTGTGTGAATGTGTGAACTTTCTGTAACAAGCACATGTGCGCGGGTCTTTCTTTTTCTTTTTCTCTGATGCTTGGATAAAGTTATTTTCTGTAATATATCATGACAGAATAAAGCACAAGATGTGGGATGCAACCTGTGAGAGCCTTGATTTATTTTTCTGCTGCTACCACGAGTTAGGTGAGCTAATGTTATCCTATCATTTTTTTTTAACTCGACGCGTTACACGAGGTCTTTCATTTGCATCCGGAATATGCAGGTGTAAGTAATATGAATCACCCACATATCTTTTGTGACTTCATTATCTGAGATGTAAAACGCATGGAAAAGCTGCCTAAAGAGAATCAATGCAAAGTCGCGCACACAGAGAGACACGAACGTGCTGGTGGAGTGTGTGTATGGGTGTGTTTACAGCAGTTTGACTGATAAATATGAATTTGTAGCTAAATTTCACAGCATTTCCCATTGTTTACATCGTTGCTACATTACACCGTTAACACTAGACACTGAACATGTCATGATCAATTTTAACAAATAAAAACACCTACAGGTTGTAGTTCACATCTTCTTTGAGGCGATTTTAACCAAATCCAGCACTAAACTGGGAGAGATTCTGGATATAATTCTATAATTCTCTGGAACATAATTAATATTGAACTGTAAGCACTTCTGTCTTTGTGTCGTGTCCTTTGGAAGGCCAAATACAGAAATAGACGAAGCTCTGTGGAAACAGCAGTGTTTGTACACATTTTAGGTCTCTTTGCAACAATGTTACACCGCCTCTGGCCACGCCCCTTAGCGCAGTGTGTGTGCGCGGTAAAAGAACCTTTGTGATCTCACAAGGGTCAGAAGTATTTTTTTGTAGTCCCCAAAATTTGTTCATTGTAGGCTTTGCTAAGCTAACTCTGTAAAAGCCAAGGTCTCCCTTTGCATTGAACTAAGAACTTTTTGCATTCAGAGATGTTGTTTATGTTCACACAGCGACATTACACATCAACTAAAGTTTAAAATATGATATCATAGTGGACCACCCCTTTAAGACTTTAAGACATTTTTAAGACCATTATGAATGAAATTTTAGATTCATAAAGGGCTAAACACTAAGGGCTCTATTTAAATGATCTAGGCGCAAAGTCTAAAGCGCATGGTGCAAAAGCATGAAGGCCATGTCTGAATCCACTTTTGCTATTTTAAGGATGGAAAAATACACCGCGCCGTGACACATAGTTTTAAACAGGGATTCTCAAACGGTGGGCCGTGGCCCTCTAGTGGGCCTCAGCAATCCTGCAGGTGGGCCGCGAGATACCTTTAAATTAACTCTTAATATTAAGGGTGTCACGAAATCTCACGAGTTTAAATATCAAGGAGGTAAAAAGTTGTCTTGTGAGTTGAGATGTTAGCATGATAGAGCGTGAGGTTGTAGTGGTTAGCATTTTAGATTGGAAGAAGGATTGAATTTGAACCTGCAAATCAAGTGCTTTGCATGCACCTGGTAAGGCTGGCCTCTATGATGCACATGTCACTCGGTTAGGCTGGCAGGTTTGACGTAACCAATTTTTTTTTTCTTACCGAAGTGAGATATGAAGAAAGCCGCATTATTGAAGTGCAGTACAATAAACGTCGCAATCAAACTATTATCATTGTGTAGGACTTCTAGCTGCATTTTGTGACAGGACAGTCACACATATTTAAGCTCGCACACACATACTGAACTGCTGGTGACTCCACAGACCCGCCTTCATTATTACCAAACACGTTTATATTTCTTTTCATGGTTCAAGTGACCAAATCTTGTTTTGTTCTTGTAAAACCAAATCTCGTGTCTATTCTCGTCTCGTGAAGTAGGTCTCGTCACACCCCTAATTAATATTATGCTATAATTTTTGGATTTTGCTATATATATATATATATATATATATATATATAGTATTATATATATAGTATTATATAAAGGTATTAAATATTTGATAATAAATAAATATTTAAAGGAACATTTTATACAAACATTTTAGAGAAAATGTCAGACAGGTGGGCCCTCAAAAATTGATCGGAGAAAGAAGTGGGCCCCGAAGTGAAAAAGGTTGAGAACCTTTGGTCTAACAGGGTTTTGCTAATTCTCTTAATTAGTTATGGGTGTGTTTTGAGAAAAAAAACATCAGAGTCTCATCTCCCATTCCTTTTAGAGTCAATTGCGCCACGCCATGGCGAACTTGCTGTTTACATGGCGGATTTTGTCAATGATAAAACTGAATGCTTCAATAGTGAGAATACAGTTAAACAGACCATTTGCAGCGCGTGGATAATGAATGAGCCTCCTCCAATCAGACTTTACTTTCACTTTCTCTTTCTCTCTGGATCAGAAAACAATGCACCTTAACACACCTCTTTTCTAGACTGTAACAACCATGAGTCCACAAAATGGCACAAAAGCATTTACTATTTAAACAATGTGGTGGAAAATGGGACAGTTAAGGTTGCGCTGGTCTAAAAATAGCAATACACTGGGGCTAACTGGGGCAAACACGTCTTGCGCCTTATTGTGCCCGGTGTATGATAGGGTCCTAAGGAATTTTTCAAATAGCCCAGATGGAAAAGACTTTTATTTGCTCTTTAATAAATGAAGGTAGCATATACTGTAAAATATAAGCATATTAAAATAATTAAATACATTTAATAATAAAATAATAAATTAATAATGAAAAAAATATATACATTTTACATATTTTTTAGCAAAATATTTTAAATATTGTGAAAAAACAAGCAAGCTCTACGTCTAAATTGCACTTTTTTTCCTCAACATTGCAATACATGAACAAAGGAAAACTAAGACCTGTTTAAAAAAGATAAGACCCACAATACAATACAATAATCCAGTAAAATTAAGACTTTAAGCCTAAGATTTTAATTTTGAGGTTTAAGATATTTTAAGACTTTTTAAGACCCCACAGAAACCCTGTATTTTGAATGTAAACAAATATCAGCCAATCAAACATTAAAGATTAAACTTAAAACTCTTAAAAGTTGTTTTTCTTATTTTATGCTACAGTATTTAACTGTGAAATAATTGACAAAGTTGGTGACCTTTTATATTTTCTCAAACATCACTGCGAACTACATGAATATAATTATTTTTCATGAAAATGTTATTTTACAAAAAAAAAAAAAACATTGTCTACTTACAGCATACGCATTTTTGAACCATGCAAATGTGTTGCTAAAATATTGATATAGGGTTGTGCTCATTAAGGCTGTGGTTGTGATGCCCAGAGATAAAAAAAAAAAAAAATGCATGGACTTAAAAGCACTGAGTCACTTTGGATCAGAGCATTAGAGATGTTATATTCACTAGTGCTACATATATGCTGTATATACTGTCCAGTTAAAACATTTGGGGTCAGTAACATTTCAATATAAATAGGCTAAAAACAGTTGATACATTAAATGGGACACAGTATGCCCCTTTTAACATAAATTAAGTCTTTGATGTTTAAAGAGTGTATGGGTGACAATCACTTTAAATTCAAACGAGATTGTGATCCAAGTGGCTCAGAATAATATATGGAGACTATAGTGTGGAACCAACATTTTAAGTTCCAGCAAACTCATTATTCACTTACATTATCTTCAGCAGGTACATCTCAAAAACCCTAATGGCGGACAGCTGCTTCTCACTCAGGGCTGAATATGCTAATGAGGGAGAGATCATCATCTCTAATGGGCTGGACTTTCACCCTATGATGACATGATAGAATGTCAATCAAAGTGTTTCTACAGATTGTTTATATCAGGGGTCTCAAACTCGCGGCCCGCGGGCCATTTGCGGCCCTCAGTGCAATATTTTGTGGCCCGTGCCGACCGCTGTACACTGACAGAATCAGCGGAGCGGGGAGAGAGAGCGCTCCTCGCTCCGCTGATTCTATCCGTACACAGCGGTCACTGGCATTCCCCGCCCGCCGTGTAAACAAAGGGGCGGGGATGCCGGTGACGTCACCACGCACCCCGCCCCTTTGTTAGACGCTGTGACATGTTGATTTATACTTCTGCGTCAAACACCGGCGTAGGCTACGGCGCTGACGCATAGCCCTTCGCCGTCGCCGTCACTGACGTGCAACATCTCAAAAATCGTAACTACACGTCGCAACGACGCGTAGCGCAAGCTCTGTGATTGGTCGGCTTGCTAGCGCCGACGAGTCTGGGCGGGACCGAGAGCCGCGAGAATGGCGCGAGCGATTGTTTACAAGTGTGGAGTCCCGTGAAGGAGCTCCGGATGGAAAGTTTTGTTTTGTGTTTACCTCATGGTAAAAGTTGTTGCACGTCCGCCGGTTCCTGCCTTAAAATGAGCGAGTTTGAGTCACTTGTACATCCAGGAAGTGTTCAGAATAGCAAAACAGAAGCAAAGAAACTCGACACAGAGGAACATTTACACCTCACTGCCCACTAGCGTTTCGGAAGTGTTAATGCAGACCAACAGAGACAGCCGCAGAATTATAAATGCACAGCCACACGCGTTGCATGCGCCGTGAGTTGCGCCGGTCACTTGACGCAGAAGTATAAACCAGGCAGGGAGGGAACTCGCGCCGGCCAGAACCAAGGTAAGCTGTTCCCGCCCCTGCCTGCCACTTAGCTACCTATCTGAAGCCTGCCACCTACCTAGCTACAGCCTGCATCTTATATATATTAAAGGTAGATACAGACTGGTACAGACTGATGTGACTGGAGTGGGGTGGGGGTGTTTTATTTATACATATATATATACATATATAAGATTTGTGAGAAGAAGCGCTGTTAAGTCTCTGGCCGCAAGAAGTAGGCAAAAGATGCCATGTTCAGAAGAACTGTTCATAATCTTCACTCAATGTTCTATTAATGTCCAGGACACTTCATGTTCAGAAGAAATAATTAAAACTGTTAATAATGACATTTGAGGACTTTTTTTTTGTGAAATCCCTTATGCGGCCCAGCCTCACCCAGACTTTGCCTCCTGCGGCCCCCAGGTAAATTGAGTTTGAGACCCCTGGTTTATATAAAGTGTTATATAAAAATAGAATTAATATATTTTTACAATTAGGATTCACGGCGGCTCAGTGGTTAGCACTGTAGCCTCACCGTGTGGGTTTCCTTTGGGTGCTTCGTTTTCCCCATAGTCCAAAGACATGTGGCATAGGTAAATCGAATAAACAAAAATGGTTTCCTAATACTGGGTTGTGGCTGAAAGAGTATTCTCTGCGAAAAACATATGCTGGCATAGCTGGCGGTTCATTCCGTTGTGGCAACCCCTGAAATTGAGACTAAGACAAAGGAAAAGGAATGAACACATTTTTACACCTAGAGGCAATTAGAGCTTATATTCACACACTGTTGCCACGACCCCTTATAAAAGTGTTTTTGTATAAAAGGTCCCTTTAAAGTGACCCAAACTCTCTAAATAAGTAAAAAAAAAAAAAGACTTTTGTACTGATCAAAAAGTCGCAACTGCAATATTGATAATAGTAAGAAATATAATGTTTTTTCTAAAGTGATTTCTGAATGATCTTGAGGCAATAAAGACTGTAAAGTATAATAACGACTGCTGAAACGCAGCTCTACCATTATAAGAATAAATTACACTTGACAACAAATTCAAATAAACAGTTAATTGGATTGGAATAATATTTCACAACTTAAAATATATCCATATATTTGTAACTATTAATTATTATAAGTCCACAGAAAGTCTCACCATCTTTGAACTTTGGAATGATTGATAGTTTTCAACTACATAGTGTTTAAATCACTTTTATCTTGAAAACCCAAGCACTGATATGTTCATTTTCAGTGGGGACGGCATAAAGATACACCAGCAGAAGAAGGGACTTCTAGCGGACTGCTATAAATCTGAGTGAGAACAGCCTTAGTCCTGGCAATCTGGAGCTCCATGCTGTGTGTTGTGGGCGTATCTGCTTTCTCCTCAACTCCATGGGATTCAGAGTTTGAGATTCTGAAATACGAACAAGACCAACACATGCCAGAACACCCTGAAGCCTCCTCTCGAATCTATCGATTCCAGCTCAGTTTCCAAAAAAGCACCATATTTAGAAACTCAAAAAAATGTTAAACAAACCCAACCGATGAATCCATCAATATAAAGTTTAGAGGCTACCCGAAAGCACAAGGGTTAATGGTCCTACAGTAGCTGAAATGAATCCACATGATGTAATTAAATAGGGTCCAATGATTCATTACAGCAATTAACGGCTAATTTACACTGCCTCAACAAATGCTACCAACTTCCAATGATAGTTGTGCTTTGCTGGATCAGGGTGTTTGCTATTAGGCTACATTTGGAATTGACTCAAGTCTCAAAATGTCCTGTTCAGTCCCTGCAGGGTTTTGTGGGACATTTTTCAGATTTTTTAAGCCTAAAATGTCTGATTTCTGTTGGCCTTTGTAAAAATGTGCACAATTTGTGCAGCCTTTCTTGTGTTGTTTGTCTGTGAGAATATACACAAGCAACAATCTTGTACATTTTTTCTTCTGTCATTTATATAGAGGAAACACTAAGAAAAAAAACAAGAAAGCGTTGACCTCTTATAATAAATCCCACACTATCATATTCCATGGGGCTATAAATGCTAAAAAATAAGCCAAGCTTTGATGAAAAATCTCTTCTGCATTAGCAAAACAATTAGCATTAGAAAAAAATACTGCTTCTAATATATTTGTTTATTCAGTCAATCAGCATTGCAGGCTTAATGCATTGTGTTTTACCCACCGCAATTCAAAGGACAGAGCTTTAATCATAAAACCAAGCATTTAAATGCCATCTTACTATTATTTTTGGGAGAAAATAAAATGTATTTATATGCAATGTATGAAAGAAATCAACGATATGACAACAAAATAAAAAACTAAAAATGAAAATATAAATGATTTATATTGTGTACTTTTGCCCAAATTTAAAATGAGGTTTTCCATATTCTTACAATTAGCCTATGAGTCATTAAAAGCATTATGTATAAACCTGTGAATTGTGATAAGTCTAAGGGTTCTATTGTAACAATCTAAGCGCAGTGTCCAAATCCACTTTTGCTATTTTAAGGACGGAAAGATATGGCGCATTTGCTATTTACATGGTGGACTTTGTAAGTTAAACTGACGATCTGCAGCGCAAGGATAAAGAATAAGCTTCCTCCATTCAGCCTCTTTAATTTCTTTTTACTTTTTACTCCTTTACTTGCGTGGAAAAGGAAACGGTATTGTACGCACTCCACTAAGGACATCCATTAGCTTACATATTTAATTTGTTTGTTAAGTGCACAGATTTGTTTCAAAACTATTTCTAAATTCAGTTCTAATAACTAGCAAACCAATAAATGAACAATAATAATGAAGTGTGGTCAAAAAACTGAGTTATATCTAAATACACATTTCATTTTTATGCCCCATTTGGTGATGCAAACGTCTCCAAAAATCAACATATGCATATGATAAATAATAATTACGCAAAATTAGGGTTGCATTGGTCTGAAAGTAGCAACAAATCGCTCCAAACATGTCTTGCACCTTATTGCGCTGGGTGTATGATAGGGTCCTAAAATTGCCCAAAGTCTGTGAGAGATTTGTGGTATTTAATAAATATATATATTTAAGGTGAATTGGGTAGGCTAAATTGTCCGTAGTGTATGTTTGTGAATGAGTGTGTGTGTGGATGTTTCCCAGAGATGGGTTGCAGCTGGAAAAGCATCAGCTGTGTAAAAACGTGCTAGATAAGTTGGCGGTTCGTTCCGCTGTGGCGACCCTGGATTCAAATGAAAATGAATGAACGAATGAATATATCACAAGCTCCTCTATGAATTATGTGATAAAAGCTTGATTTTGTCATCATTTACTCACCCTTCACTTGTTTAAATTATGTGTTGTTTATGCACCAGTTTAAAATAAAGACTTGAATACTATATGTATTAATGTGCAACTAAAGTCAAGCTTAAGTTTTCTATTTGTGACTTTAACCTGTAAAGCTGTAACCATAGTGACAGAGACTACAGTAAATATATAAGATAGTGATGTACCAACCTGAAAAGTCTGATCACAGTTGACACGACAGACTTCAAGTGATGTGTGATTTCATCTGTTAATTAAATGACAGAAGTGCTATTCCTCAGTAAGGAGCACAGTGTGAGAGTGTGCAGATTCATTCATTCATTTTCCTTTAACTTAGTCACTTTATTCATCAGGGGTCGCCAAAGGGGAATGAACTGCTAACTTATGCATTCATTTTCTTTTCGGCTTAGACCCTTTATTCATCAGGGGTCACCACAGCGGAATGAGCCACCAACTTATCCAGCACATATTTTACAGCATGTCTTTGGACTGTGGGGAATACCAGAGCGCCTTGCGAAACCCACAAGAACACGAGAAGAACATGCAAACTCCACATAAAAAACCCAGCTGACCCAGCCGGGGCTTGAACCAGCAATCTTCGTGCAGTGAGGTAAAAAGGCTAACAAAACTGTAGCTTTAAATAAAACTAAACAAAATTGTAAAAATGCACACTTTGACAATGTAAACGGGCACAACAGCTAATGAAATTGGTAGTTTTAAGACTATATTACATGACATGATGTTGAGATAAACGTATTCAATTCAAACTCCGGAAGACATGTTTATCCGTTCATCAGATGTTGCTTTCTATGAAAACTTCAAACTGTGTGTTAACATGCTCAGATTTTTAAAACTATTTTACTAGTTATATATTATTGTAGGTACTCTGTACCGATTTCTTTCATTCAGTTTCAAATTGAATTATGGGACCTTGATCTCAGCTCTGACAACTTTTATTGATGAAATAAAAAAAAAAATGCTTTTAAAAGTATCTTAAGTTTTAAAAAGTGACTTTGAATTACAACTTTGGTTACAAGTGAGTAAAAGTCTCTTTGCTAAACATTTCATCAACACAATTTGTCAGTAAAGTAAAGATCAAGGTCCCATATAATGCAAAATTAAAGCGCAAATAAATGGAAAACAGCTGTAATATTTTATTATATTTTTGCAGTCTCCATGGTCCATGTTTTATATATTTGTCATATAGTTCTCAACTCTGCTCTTGGTTCTGACCTGTACAGTAGGTATTCTCATTCCTGAGATAATTGCATATTTTGTTTATATTAACTAATTTGTACAATTACTCATTTTCAGATACTAGTACATAATTACATACAATTACTTAACCATTCAATACTGACACTAGCAGTATTTATTATGATTGTGTTTTATTTTAAAGTCTCGCTTTATCTCATTAAATACACTGGGTATATAACCACAATGAGTACCAACCCAGATCCTAACCTGAAAAACACATAAGTCAGTCACACTGCTTAAGCCTTACATACTAGTAGTTAACTAAGCTTAAGTTACTAGTAGTACTGTAAGTGTCTTAAAAGGATAGTTCGCCCAAAAATTAAAATTTTGTCATCATTTACTCACCCTTCACTTGTTTAAAACCTATTTTAGTTTCTTCCTTTCTGTTTAACACAGAGAAAAAAAAAAGATTTTTAAAAAAGAGTTTTTTTTTTTTAACCTGGAAACCTGTAACCATAGAGTTTCATAGTACGGAAGTCAAAAGTTGCAGGTTTTCAGCTTTCTTTAAAATATATTCTTATATGTGCAACAGAATAAAGATAACCAGATTACTTTTAAACCAAATTAAGTGAGTAAACAAAAATATTTTAATTTTGGGGTGAACTAAGCCTTTAGGTCACAAGACCCTATCATACACCTGTCGCAATAAGGTGCAAGAGGTCTTTAGCACAATTTGTAGCTATTTTCAGACCAGTAACTTGCAACAGTAATTTTCACATTTTGCGCCACGTTGTTTAAACAGCAAATCCATTTGCACCACTTTGTCGACTTATTGGTGTGCTGGTCTAAACAGGAGGTGTGTTAAGGCACATTGTTGGCGTGTTGCTATTTTAAGGAACTGAATATGATCATGCCATTTATTCGTTTGCTGGAAATTAGAACTGATTTTAAAAACAGTTATGAAACAAGTCTTGCTTAACAAATAAAACTAAATATGTAGACTAATGAATGTCTTCAGTGGAGTGAGTACAACACCGTTTCCTTATCCACAAAAGTAAAGGAGTAAAGATTAAAAATAAAATAAAGAAAAAATAAAGAGGCTGAATGGAGGAGGCTCGTTCTTTATCCTCGTGCTGCAGATGGTCTTTTTAACTGATTTCTGCGCCAGGGCGCAGAGCGTATTTTTCCATACTTAAAAGTGGATTCGGAGCCTATACTCACACAGTACTTATTGTCCTTTTGACTACAAATCCTAATAATATGAATCCACCAGATTGGAAGTGCAAGCTCATGCGATAAGATTCGCATGTTGCCGCAATTCAAAGTTTAAACTGTGGCCTGTGAATTAAAGAACAAAATGTATCCTCTCTGCACAGAAATGTGAAATATCAATCACAATTGCTTATTTAATCAGTGTCGCATCATCGTGTTTAACCCTGCCCTTTTTTAAAAGTGATAAAACCTGTTGCCTTAAAAGTGACAATTTGACTTTACTTAAAACATTTTGTGAACCCGTTGCCTTAAAATTGACAAGTTATTCTTAAAAAGTGAGCAAACCCATTGCCTGAAAACTGACAAGTTTGATCTTAAAAAAATTGTCAACACATTGTCTTAAAAAGTTGAGTTTTCTTTAAAAAAAAATTAGTAAATTTGTTGCCTTAAAGCACAGGTTTGACTTTACTTAAAAAAAAAAAAAAAAAGAGTAAACCCATTGCTTTAACCCTTATGGATAACCTATGCATAAAAGGTCAACCAGGTGGTTATGGTGTAAAGCAACAAGTTTACTACTTAAAGAAGTGAGTAAACACACATAACTTGGAACTGTAAATTTGACTAAATAGTTTTAAGGCAATGTTTACATTTTTAAGTCAATGTCTTTAAAAGCAACAAGTTTGGTCAACTAAATAAGTCAACTAAAAGCTTTTTACAGTGAAGTGAAAATAAAAATACATACTGGTTACAACTGGAATACACATATGTCAGAATTTCAAACATGTTACTTATGGCAACAGAATAGTTATACACAACATAACAGTTATACAAGTCAATAATAAAATGTTTACTAGTATCTATAAACAAGTACCATTACTGACAACTGTTATCTGCTTCTACCTATTAATTATAAGGAATCTAATAACTATGAACAATTATAGACGTGTAATGTAGTTTTTCTACTCCCCATCCCAGGAATGTGGAATATATTTAACCGTGCTGTATCTCTTATTGTGTCTCTTTGAAATAACAGACACATCCGGTTTAATGCAATGTATCTACGCACACACTTACACATATCAGGTCCATCAGCTGCTGTTTTTCAAGTGTATCTCTCAAGGCCGTTTGCACACTCTTCATCTTCAAGGACGGATTCACCTTTGGGCACCACAGCAGTGTTTCTCTCTGTCTCTCAGTGTGTGTGTCTATTTTTTGTACTAATGAAATAACACTTTTCCCTCTTTAAATCCCTCAGATGCTTTCCTTTTTCCACCCTTATAAAGAGATACAGGGCGAAAGTGAGAGCTTGTATTTCATGGTAGACCAATTTCAGGTTTCTTGTAGTCATCTAAAGGCCTTTTTCTGTAACGATATATGTGCTGTGTGTGTCCTCTAAGTGACCATGTTCAGTAAATAGGGTCATTATAAATATATCCAGCAGGCATCCCAGGTTAACTGAGTCACTTAAAAAAGATAAGTGGTAAAATTGGTTAGAGAATAAAGTATTATGTTTTTAAATAATAAATAAGCAATAATGAAAAATGACTTTTTGTTCACAATGTGTTCCTATAGATAAACTTTTTACAATATATTTGAACTGTTTTAGTGAAAATATACTAAAACTAATTTGACTAACTAATTGTCTAACTGACTAACCAACTAGTATTTTAGGAGATCACACTTAGCTGATGATTGATTATAAAGTGTGTTTGGCATGTTATCCCGGGTCAGGCCCGGATTGGCTAATCGGGAGGACCGGGAGAATTCCCGGTGGGCCGGTCCGTTTTTTGGCCGTGAGGGCCGGTGTCCCTAGCTCCAGAATCTGTTGCTCTCAGCAGTCACACTTTTTAAATTTATTTATTTACTTGACCACAGCCTTTTTATTCATTATTTTACCGCAATGTGTCAACACTCTATACAGAGCTATTGTGGTCCAGCGGTTAGAACGTTAGGTTAAGACGCCGTGGGCCCGGGTTCAATCTTCGTTAAAATAAATATTTGTTTTCATTTTTATTGTTAAGACATATAATACTGTTAGGGTTGTTGAACATTTGAAGTTCTAAAGCAGCTGTTTTCTCAAAAAAAGACATTATAGTGTCATTAGAAACTGATTTGGAAATGACCTTATTTTAGTATAGTCAGTCTTGAACTGAGGTGAGCCAGTCTGAGGCTTGAAACTCCAGGGCTGAAAAGGAGTCCCACTCCGGCCCTGTCCCGGGTGAGAACCCTGCGCACATAAGATCCTTGAGCCCGGGGCTCCCTCCTATTGCAGTGTGAGAGGGGAGCTCTGGTAGATCTCAAGAACTGCCAGCTGTTAATAGCTAATGACAATTGAAGAAATGCTATGAAGAAATATACTGCTGACTAGGAGCTCATCTTTGGTGTTAATTTGGATTAGTCAATTTACATAACCACTGGGCAGCCGGGCCGTCAAATCTAGTAAAAAGGAGGAGGAGTAGGAGTGCAAGGGTGGATTCTTCAAATCAAAGTTAACTGTGGTATGAAACTCTGGTAATTTATAGTGACTTATGCCGAGTTCAGATAGCAAGATTTTCAAAATAGTTGCGTCACAGATGTTTTCACACTGCTTGACTATCTCAGGTAGCGATTCGTAGCTGCTTTGTTTACACTGCAAAATCGATCGGCACACTGCATGACTTTACAACAGGAAGAATCACTGACAACTTTGTCTCGATTCACAAACTACATCGATTCTCAACCAAACATGTGAAAAGTGACAGGAAAACAACGCAAGGTCACGAAGTATCAAAGATCGCGTTAGACTTTGTCATTATCATTTTGACGGAGAGGGTTGTAATAATTCCGTCATAACCTATTATTGACCGTCAATTAATTTGCATATTTTCTAATCGCTTTTTTCATTCATATTTTAATAATGAACTACACGACGAGCAGATAGGCTAAATTATACATTAATTCATTTTCAATTAGAGCACATTTCACAAGGCATGAATTAAATCGCCAACAGCTCCAGATATTTAATACGGCAATTATCTCACAGGTGTTGGTGACTCATCGGCGATACTCCCAGATCGCGTCTTTAATAGTTCAAACTGTGTGATAGTCACTCACGTGAATGAGCATCGATTTGCATGTGATTACGGGCATTTGTCTGCGATTTCTCAAAACACAAAACACAAGCTTTTAGTTAATTTTGATGAAACAGTTATCTTTTAAAATATACTGATTTCTTAAAAAAATATACAGCATTTTAATATAAATTGATAAGCAACTAAATAAATTATTAAATCAGTAAATAAACAAATTAATAAGAATTTACTTTCAAAATGTACTTATTTCTATAAATACAAATGTCACTTTTTGGGAGAAAAAACATTTGTATATAATAAATAAACATGCAAGTAAACAAGTACCTACGAACATGTATACATACAGTCAAGGCTGAAATTCTAGGCAATATTTTGATGCACACATTTATCTTTAAGTATGATTTATCTTCAAGATATGAACATAATCTTTAAAGTTTTTGCAGTACAATAAAATACTGTAAATATGTCAGCTTTATATTATTATTTTTTCATAACAAGCACTTTGAATCATTATATTTTATATCTTTATACTGTAATTTTACTGTAAAATTGTAAGCATTCAAGCACAAGCTTTAATTTCTTATTAACTACTTGCTGGTTCTACTTACATCACCATAAAGTGTAATATATCACATGAACGTTCATTTTCACAAGCGATACCACAATACATCCTAAATTGTAAAACTGAACAAATCTTTTCTGTTGCAGCTTTGAACATCTATTTTTCAAATCGATATGCACTATAAACTCAATATTTATTGCAATAAATTTTACATAGCCCTGAACATTATTGTGACCAAACTAGTCAGTCCCCAATAGTCCCTTTAAAAGATTTCATTTCACCCCAGCATGTATATACTGCATATTATGGAGCTGAAAAAGTTGATGTCAAGTATCAACCCACAGTATAAGTTCAAGTTAGTGCATATGAGCACAGTCAGGAAAAAATGAAGACGAAAAAAAGCAGAAGAATAAAAGCTATTTTCAGAACTGTGCAGGTGTGCACCTCAACTGTAAGGTGTTCCTGTATTTAACCCTTTCAGACACTACAATGTCATGGTAGTGTTTTTCTTTTCTTTTTGCTACCGAAGCATTTTATTAAATGTAAATCCTGCTGTCCATGATACAAGACTTTTGTCATCCAATAAAAACGTAGTAAGGCTCTGCCTGTTGTACTTTGACAAACGTCCACTATGCTGAAAAGATGCATGGCAGCACTTTGTTCAAAGCACAGAGGTAAGCAACAAATTGCCACAGTTTTCTTCACATTTATTGAAATATTTGCCAATATTTTACAGATTTTATAGCTAAACGAAGGATTGCATTTACTAAGTAAAGTCTGTTGTAGAATTGCAAGCTTTAAAAAAAATGATTTTGCAATATTTTGTTTTTCTGCTATAAAAATTGCCTCATGAATACAATTTCACCAGATGGTGTTAATTGCTCTGTTTGAAACGAGTTCATTAATTCAGAATGAG
Organism: Danio rerio; assembly: GCF_052040795.2. NCBI lineage: Eukaryota > Metazoa > Chordata > Actinopteri > Cypriniformes > Danionidae > Danio > Danio rerio. The sequence goes on from NC_141021.1 coordinate 21,896,702, forward strand.
GGGCATCGGAGTGGCACAGTAGGTTGTGCTGTTGCCTCACAGCAAGAAGGTTGCTGGTTCGAGCCTCAGCTGGGTCAGTTGGCGTTTCTGTGTGGAGTTTGCATGTTCTCCCCGCTTTTGCATGGGTTTCCTCTGGGTGCTCCGGTTTCCCCCATAGTCCAAAGACATGCAGTACAGGTGAATTGGGTAGGCTAAATTGTCAGTAGTGAAGGAGTGTGTATGGATGTTTCCCAGGGATGGATTGCAGCTGGAAGGGCATCCGCTGCTTAAATCATATGCTGGATAAGTTGGTGGTTCATTGCGCTGTGGCGACCCCTGAGTAATAAAGGGACTGAACCGAAAAGGAATAAATGAATTCAGATTGATTGCAATAGGGGAGTGAATCATGCGCTAAAAAGAATAACTTCATGGTTTTCTGTCAAACAGTATTCAGGTACAGAAATTTAATTATCAAATGTAAAATAACACTGCATCGTCTTCATTGTATAATAATAAAATGAAATGCATCTTTAATGAAGTTACAAATGATACAATTCCTTGTGCCTAAATGCTTTAAACTCTTTTGAAATGCTCACACAGACCTTAAAACACAGGCAGACAATAAATTTTCACTTCATTAAATTAAAAAATCTCATATGCTCTGAACTATGGCTCCTGGTCAACTATAATCCCAACATAGTATTGCTAATCCTACAATATAGCTAATGCAGATGCGCACAATTGCGACATTCATGCTGAAACAATATACTGTACAGCCCTAATGATTTTAGAGATGAAATGTCTGTCCATTTGAATTAACAGTGGGTTCTTATGTGCAGTCGATAAAACAAAAACCCCTAAAATTATAAAATGAAATGATATATTGTTTGTATCTTTAGAAAATTTCCCAGAGATGGGTTGCGGCTGAAAGGGCATGCGTAGAAACTTGCTGGATGAGTTGGCGGTTCATTCCGCTGTGGCGACCCCGGATTAATAAAGGGACTAAGCCGACAAGAAAATGAATGAATGAATGAATGAATCTTCAGAAAAAAATCTTTAAGCAAAGATTGACAATTTGTATTATTTTATTTTTCCTTTCACATAGGTATATTGTTATTGCAGTACAGCTATGTTTTAACCTGATATTGAAATGTATATTAAAAAAAATTAAGAACATTGACATTTTTATTATTTTGCTCACACTTTATTTAATGCACAATTCTTACAATTAATAAACCATCAACTAAGACTTTCAGCACAATACACTTTGTAAGGTAGTAGTTGGGTGTAGGTATTTAGTAGGATTAGAGATGTAATAAAAGATAATACTTTATAAGTGCTAATAAACAGTTAATATCTTAAATATTGACAGGTAATAACCCAGAAGTAAATGTTATGAATTGTTACATAAACTAAAGTGTTACCATGATTTTAATTTGGTCTCGTTTATGGAAGCCTTAAGAACAGCAGCAGAAGATATTTTTACCTCAGATCTTGAAAATAGCCTAAAATAAACTTAAGAACTGTGACTCAGTGCAAGCCAACACATATCAGTGATTCAGTATGTACATTTAATAATGTTGAATGTACATTTAATAAATGTTTAGTAATGTTTTATTAATTAGGATATACATCTTTTTATTTCATTGGAGTGCAGTAAGTGCACAATTCTGTGCTTCTGAATGGCTGTTTTTAAATTTCTGTCCTGTTTCGTCTGGTGCAAGCACCTGAATTGCTTATCACTGCAAATCTCCTCATGTAACATGTTGTTAGGACACAAGGCTACAATGTAACATGCTCACCTAAAGTTTGTTTGTGATATTTATATTATTTGCTAATTAATAACCTCATGTGGAACTCTGAATCTGTCTCTCATTTCAGAGTCTGCTACTGTCCACTGGGGGTCGCATTTTAATCATGGACACACACTTTGAGAGCCTAAAATATAATTGGATAAACCAGCCTGATCTCACGAGAAAACGTAAGTATTTTACGTTTTGCCAGTTTAGTGGCTAATTCGTACGAGTTCAGTCGTACGAAATGGTAAGATTTTAAAAAGGAGGCGTGGCACCTGACCCCACCCCTAACCCCAACCGTCATTGGGGGATAAGCAAATCGTACTAAATTGTACGAATTAGATCGTACGAATTCATACGAATTAGCCACTAAATGAAAAAGTTACAAATTGCCGTGAGATTGTGTTGGATAAACTGGCATTGGGCGAGTTTAATGAGCAAAAACAAAGATAGAAGTTCTGGATCATAACTCATATTTGCAAAGCAAAATACATTTTTCAGATTAACAAGAACGTTCACTTGGTATGATACTTAAATATCTGCAAACAATATATGGTATTTTTATGCTTTAGTAGAGTCAAAAACTTACACACAGCACCATTAATAATACTGTATATTTTCTAAGCTTTTGGTGGTTTTATTTCCAATGCTATGTTTATGAAAGCCTTAAAAACAGGGACAATATACATCATAATTCTGGTTTGAAGGGGTTAAAAGAGGCTAAAGCAATATACAACAACACACATGCAAGAAATAAAGGGTGTCAGTTTTCAATCAATAAGCACTCATGCCTTTAAGAAAACAGACTGACCTCATCATATGCCCTTAACAAACAAGTAGGAGGAGGAAAGATTTGATCCATTTAGAAGAGCATTTGACTCTCTATCCTATCCTACTGTAAATCATAGAATACAGCCTATAATGTGATAATACTGAACTGATACACAGTTGTAAACATAATCCTAAAAGATGCAGTAAGCTGCAAATGAGATCTAATTGAAAATTATTCTGGTAGGCCAACACAGCTTGATGAAACACTGCCCTCTGTTGACTCCTATAAACACAAAGTCCAATCCACCTGATGACTTAAATGTGCATTTCATATCAAGCACAGGTTTAAGTTTCTGTATTCATAAACATGTATAGACACAAACACACACACACACACAAACACATGCAAAATCTGCCATGTTGCTGTTTCTTAGACCTGTTTGAATGTAAATGCCAGCAGTCACAGTGACAACAGCTGCTCTGACATCTGCCACAAATGTCAATCATACAGCATATCTAATGTTTGTGTGTGTTAGAATCACTCACTTGTGGAGACATTATTGTAAAGACAGTGACATTTATCACAACGGGGTTGCTATCCTATTGTGAGAGGATGTACAGGCATGGGATACAATGTCACTGTGATGCCATTAAAGGGATAGTTCCCCTAAAACTAACAATTCTGTCATCCTTTCCTCAATCTTCGCAAAACCTGTTTGAGTTTCTTTTTTCTGTTGAACACAAAAAAAGATATTTTGAAAAATGTTGGAAACTTTGATTTGACTATTGATTTGCATTGTATTTGTTTTCCTTACAATGAAAATAACTTTTTACAAGTTTCTAATATTTTACATATTTTTTGAGTGTGTTTAACAGAATAACAAAACTTATAAAGCATTTGAGCCACTTGAAGGCAATTAAATAGTTTGTTAATTTTCATTTGTGGGTAAACTATCCCAGCAAGTATGAAATGCTAAGAAAAAAGTTTAGTTAAAGATATTAAATATATAAAGAGCCCCTATTATACATTAAAAAAGATCATATTTTGGTTTTGGGTGTCTCCAACAACAAGCTGATCGGCATGCAAGGTCAAAAAGCACTTTCATTGTCTTATAATATGCATTTATTTTTACCTAAGTATGTCAGCGACTCTTATACGATTCGTTCAGCAATTCATTTGTTTTCCAACCCCTCCTTAGCACGAAGCTAATCTGCACGGATTGAACCAATGACAGCCTGTTGCTGGTGGTCGACAGCATTCAGCAGAAGACAGAGTGAAATGCCCAGTATGGCTTATTAACAATATTGAAGTAGGAGTGCATAGTGTATGTGTGAGCATACCTGCCAACACTCCTGCTTTCCCCAGAGTTTTTCCTGGAAAACTCCCATAATTTGAACCATCCCTCCTGGTCCTGAGCATTTTGGTACGGTCTGTGAAACCCCCAGGTTGTCAACATTGGTATAGGATCCGATCGCAGTGGCCGCCCGAAACACGCTTCATAGTAGTTAACTTACCAACACCACAGTACACAGTACCTGGTTCTTAACAGTGTTATTCAGAAATCTCACTCCGAACCAAACCCTATTAGATGCGATATGAGTATATAAGAGTTAAGCGATATGAGTATTATGAGATACAGTACAAGCGGTTACCAGTAACAATACACAATTTGCTCTGACAAAGTCCCATGCATCATTAGTCTTTTTTAATCCTTCCTTTAACAAATGGCTGAAGAATCCCCCGTTGTAAGCATGTAGATTCCAAAAGCACTTGTCAGAAAAATGACGGGAACAGCACAAGGCTAGGCTATAATGCTTTTGCAAAAATAAACCTCAACCACTGACTCTTTCATCTTTGGGTAGAAAAAAATAGCACAAACTTTCCCACACACTTCCAATAATATCCAGCTGAGCACAGCATCTTCATGACTTGATTCAACCAGGATCTGCTACATTGTTTGTGGGCGGGGCCACAGGTTTCAATTTTCCCAGGTTTGCATGTGCAACAATTGGGTGGGGCTTAAGTTTCATATCATATTCATGTTATAATATTCATTTGAAGCACTATGAGTTGACTCTTTTATAAATGAATCAATAGTTTTAAACACTGTCCACTTTCAGATTTAAGCCTTGATGTTAATAATGATGTTAATAACAACTGTCAGTTCAGTACTTGATAAAGTCACTAATGTTATAGAGTTTAAACCAACCTCTGCTGAAGGTAAAGATGTTAAGGTCTCTCCTTTAAGAATTCAAGATGAGCTGTACTGGATTTTTTCTTCAAAAATCTCTAAGGGCAGACTAAAAAATGTTGGCAAATGTTCAGACAACGCAAAGCACTTCACAGACACTGCAAGTAAACATTACGACGGGATTAACATTACTTTAAATCAGCTGCCCCATGCGCGATTACTTCAATAGCAAGATTATTCAGGGTCAGTCAAGACAACTGAGGTGATATTTAATCTGTTCCAAAAAACATTTAATCAATGATTAAGCGTGATGAATGCCAGTACACGTAACATTTCAAATAATATGCTAACTGCGTATGCTAACTTTACTATGTCCTTGGAACAATACAAAAAAATATATATATACACATATATCACCAACCAGCATAAACGAATAAAAAACACGTACCGACACAGTGACATTATGCACTCACATTCTCTTCACAAATATGAACTAAAGCGGAATCAATCGTCGCGCGAGCCGTGAAGATATCCAGCAGCCGCGAGAACATGCAGCAGCAGCAGCCTCGAGGCAGGGCCGGCGCGTACATAGAGGCGACCGAGGCGGCGACACCTCCCTCACAACCTGCGTCCCCAGTTATGCCCGCGACACCTGCCTTACCACCCATGACCTCAGTTATGTCCGAGACACCTCCCTCATCACTCGCGTCTTCAGTTATATCCCTGAACCCCTGTCAAGAACGTACATTGCCTAGAGTGGCAGTTCAGCTTGCTCTGGTCCTGTCTCGTGGACACGCAGCAGCAGCTGAGTTCAGTCACCCAAACGAATAACACAGTAACTAACGTGCTAAAAACATAACGACGCAATAAAACATGTTGTGGGTCCTTAAAATGGGGGAAATAACTAAAACACTTACTTTTTCACCACAGAAGCTCGAGGTGTATCCTTCTCCGACGGCTGACTACAGTGAGGGGAGTGTGTGTACAAGAAATGGCATATTCTTCTCACGCTGTTCGCGCCGAGATTCTTGCTCCCATAATGCAGTGGGTAACCGAAAATACGGGTAAAATTGCTGTAAAATAAAAATACGGAAAGTTCCTTCACAGTTATACGGTAGTTTTTCCTGTATTTTAACGGATTTTTTTTACAGTGTAGCTAGATAATTTACTTCACTTAAAGCTGTGTTACACACTACATGAAAGTTCAGTTTCAAAAACCCAATAGGGGCTCTTTAAAATCGATTGCTTAATCAAAATTGATTTACTTTTCTGGTTCTAGTCAGATACAGAATACATCTTTAAAATGGCAATTTAACAGTACAGCTGAAATCTACTCTTGTATGTTTTATTCATATAGCCATGGAAATCGTGGGCAAGATAGATCCTCTTTACTTTGTGTGAAAGGTCCATGCTGAGCAAGGCAGATAAGGTGATACAACACACAACTTGAACTGTGAGTTTGTAATGTTGCCATCAGGTGGAAGATCAAGAATTTTAAGATGTAGATTAAATTGTTCCAAGATGTTATTTCATGTCTCTTTTTTTTACCTTTAAAGGAAGGTTTTGCTAGGTATTGCAAACCTGGTTCAAAACACACGCAAGAGCAGGTTGTCAGATTGATGACAACAAGAGGAGCAAGCCTAAATATTCAACATAAGGGCAGATTTAAGACTGATTTAAATCGTGTTCTAAATAAAAGCAACGGCACGCAATAAAAGGGATATATTTTACATATTAAAAGTAGTTTTTGATCTAACCAACACCTGAATCTATAGTTCAAGTCAGAATTATTAGCTTCTCTAAATTATTAGCCGCCCAGTTAATTTTTTCCCAATTTTTGTTTAACAGAGAGATTTTTTCAACACATTTCTAAACATAATCATTTTAATAACCTATTTCTAATTATTTATTTTATCTTTGCCAGGATGACAGTAAAATAATATTTTACTATATTTTTCAAGACCCTTCTATACAGTTTAAAGTGACATTTAAAGGCTTAATTAGGTTAATTAGGTTAGCTAGGCAGGTTAAGGTAATTAGACAAGTTATTGTATAATGATAGTTTGTTCTGTAGACTATCGAAAAAAAATATATAGCTTAAAGAGGCTAATAATTTTGAACCTTAAAATGGGTATTTCTTGCAGCTAAACAGCAGGATAAATTTACAATGATCCCTCTAGGTACACCTTGTGTACTTTATTTAGTGTTAAATGCTAACAGTGTGAGTTTTAATGTCATTTTACATCATATATATTGCCAAACTACTGAAATCATAGGCAGATAGTTCACCTTAGACCTTGTAAATGAAATAAATAGTTTGGAATTGAACTTTAGAACTATGACTCAGTGCAAGTCAACAAATATCAGTTTTTCAGCATGCCCATTTATTTATGTTAAAGTGGTTTAAAAATTGATTCATTAGAAAATAAGTCTTACCATTTCATGGAAGTGCATTCTTTGCTCCTGAATCGCTGTATTTACATTTTTGTTGTATTTCGTCTGGTGCAAACAGCCAAATTGCTTATCACTGCAAATCTTGTCCCATAGCGTGTTGTTAGGACACAGGGTACAATGTAACCTGCTCATCTAATTTTTACGTTCATAATAATTATATTATTTGCTAACTAATAACCACCTCATGTGGAACTGTGAATCTGTGTCTTATTTTGGAGGCTCTAATTGTCCACAGGAGGTCACATTTCGGTCATGGACACACACTTTGACAACCTTTTTGACTAAATAAATGTAACATGCTGTTTTCAAAGGCAACCCGGGGTGCTGCAATATAATTGGTATAACTGGCATTGGGCGGGTTAAAAGAACCAAAACAAAGACGCTCCGGTACATAACTTACATTTTCAAAGCAGAATATCTGACTTTTACAATGTTTTTCAATGTTTTGCATGCATGAAATGTTTCTGAATGAAAGTGTCAAACGGCAGTTAAAAGTCGACAAATTAATAATTTGCCAAATAATTTGATTACTAATATCCATGTAAACACAGTCATTGTCTTTCTGTCCTGCGTATGTGTTTGTTTTCCCTCTGTGAAAATCAGCGCTTGCCCAAACAGATATTCCCATTTTTATGCAAAACCTTCCCTCTTTCCCTCCCCCGACACTCCCACCTAAACAAAGCTAGACACACCCACTATGCTGACTTTTTTCAAACTAGAGGTGTGAAAACACCCTGCTGAGACAGAGGTGTTTCGTGGCCCTCGTAAGATTAGACTCTCATTCATTTATTATTTCTCAACCTATAAAGGCAGCCTTCTGCATCAAGCGTACGCGTATACTACGGCGCAGCCTACGCATTGACGCATAGCCCTACACTGTGGCCATCGACGTTGTTGACGTGCACCTCTCAAAAACTGTAGCTACACGTCACAACGATGCATAGCCCAAGCTTTGTGATTGGTCGGCTTGGTATCGCTGATGAGTTTGGGCGGGACCGAGAGCTGCGCGAGTGGCGCAAGCCCAATGGAGCGATTGTTTACAAGTGTGAAGTCCCGTGAAGGAGCTCCGGATGGAAAGTTTTGTTTTTCATAGAGGAACATTAACACCTCACTGCCAACTAGCGTTACAGAAGTGTTAATGCAGACCAACAGAGACAGCGTACAGAAGTATAAATGCACAGCTACGCGCGTTACATGCACCGTGGGTTACGCCGGTAACTTGATGCAGAAGTATAAACCAGGCTTATGACAAACATTTAATCAGGGACAATAAAGTATGCCTTAATCTTTTTCATAATTATTAATTAATTAATAATTAAAACATTATTTATAATAATAAAACACAATATAACAAAAAAGCATTAAAATCCTATTTTTATATATATGTTTTTTTTATATAGTTTTAAAAACTGTTTTATATATACACATGAAATATACACAGTATGTATATAAGAACATAGAATATGTCACATTAGGGGTGATCCTAGATTGGTGAAAAATGAAGAAATCTAGAGATGAAAAGCAAACAAGATTTTTTTTTTCATATTTAAAACATGTTGCCTTCCTCTAAAATCTAAAGCCTTTAAACACAGTGCCAACCATTCCTACAATCTGTGCCAACGGTCCCTGTATTGAGAGTATTTTCTAAATTTCTATTCCACCAGAGAAAAAATCCTGGTCTCCCCACAACAACAGAGCAGACGTTTAAGTGCAGAGCAGAAGAGAAGACATTTTCAAGTGCAATACATTAAGGAATACATTAAAGACAGCCTAATAAAGGCCAAAAAAATGATCAGACTTTTTTTGGCAGATGTAGAGCGGGATGTTTGTACACAGATTAAAATAAAACAAGAGGCATGTGTTTATTGCTGGCTGCAAAGCGACTTTCACATCGTATGAGGTGACATACTTATTGTGTGCGTGAAATAAATATTTGAGGAGCATCTGAGCTGGGTGACAGAACCATTCAAACAAACAATTACACATACAGTTGCTAAATTTAATCAGTCATTTTCTATTATGCATTATGGTTGGGATTCATTCAATCCACAGTGGTAAAGAAACAGGCAGTGTTTATGTGCTTGCAAACTGTGAAGGCAATGATGTGATTTCAGGTTGTTGGAAATAGTGTGTGCTATTTAAGGATAAGCAATTTCAGATCGTTTGCAATATACCAGTAAATACTCTCTCTACTATGCATATGCACCAGAAGCATGTACTCTTTTTTGTGTGTGAAAATAGTGTGTACAAGCAGTGTTAGTTTAGCTAACAAAACCTGCTGCACTAATAATGTAACTGAATGCATGCGCTCCAATCTGCTCATCTAAAGAATGAATAGCACACTGCAGTGGATTACAGCAAAAATCTATGTTGGTTATAGAGCTGCACGATTCTGGCTAAAATGAGAGTCATGATTTCTTTTGCTTAAAGATCATGATTTTCTCATGATTCTGCAGATGTAAAATAAAGGTTAATATGGTTTTTATAGACTTAAAACAGTGGACTTGAATAGACTTATGTTCTGTTTGTTAGTGCACAATAAATTAATTCATCAGAATTATTCATAATTCATAAGTTAATTAAATTATTCTGTTTGAGAGATATGCTTGTCATTTGTCATTGACAACATTATTAGACCATTTTTTTCACTAGTAAAAGGAGACATTTGCATTATCAGATTCCCTCTTGCATTTTGTTCAACATTATAGAGTAGTAACACTGACACTGTTAAACATTTATTCTCACCCACAAAACTTGTGTTCGATACAAATGAAAAATAAATCAAATGCTTGTCATAATCATAACTCTAAAATGCCACATGATCATTAAAATAATGTGCACGCCTGTTTCGCTTTCACTGCTGAGAGCGGCTCATGGCTGCCGTCACTTTGAGAAAAAAACATACTTGCAAATCATACCTCCCGTGCGGCTCCCAAACAATTGCTCTGTGCATCAAACTGAATCTAACTACCTGTTATTTACAGCCTACGCAAGTTCTGTTCTGTTAAAAGTAGGCTAGACATCGGGTACATACGTGTCTTCTCAGTGGTCAGTGCGTCAGCTCATTCATGATTTCGCGGCTGCAAATACTTCATTACATGAAAACAGAAATGAAATTTTTGGGTAAATTATACGTTATAAATACAGTATGTGATGTTTTTAACGGCATTTGGATGCCAGTTGCTGTCCATGTTGCTGTGAATACTTGTGCGACCGCCTTTACGCTTCTCTCCAGACCTTTAAAATATAATTGGCTGAATTGAAATCATGAAGGGGGTCGAATCAAGATTTTTATTCTTTTTCTATCAACAATAATGCTGTTCATTCAGCATCAGACCAAGCACATTCATAGTTTTCACTCACGTCACAAGCACAGAGGACTTGGCAAATTTCTGTTTGATCAAACCATAGGTATTGAAAAATGTTCACCCTTTTTTATTTGATGAAATCAACACTCTAAGCAAGATTTAGAACATCATCCACGTTGTTAACTAATCTGATCAAGGTGATTCAGAGTTCCTGGATAAGCCTGTGTTGTTCAGCAGTTGTTATCTTTGATTATTACACTGCTGTCTGGAATGTTCATTTTTGATTGGTCAGTCGCTACATTTAAAGGTATGCCTGATCTCACGAGAAAACGTGACAATTTTTAAAAATGTTTTGTCTGTTTAGTGGCTAATTCATATAAATTTGTACAAGTTCAGTTGTATGAAAATTTATGATTTTAAAAAGGAGGTGTGGCACCCAATCCCAACCCTAAACCTAACCATCATTGTGAGATGAGTAAATCATACTAAATTGTACAAATGAGAACATAAAAATGTATATGAATTAGACACTAAATTAAAAAGTTATGAATTGCGGTGAGATTTTGTTGGTTCTTCTGACATGACATAACCACTAATTAACACAGGCTCATCTGGGAACTTTGAATCCGTGGGAACTTTTTGATCCGTGAATCAGTTTTACCGGGCTGCACAAGAAATCATTAATTATTTACGTTTGATGTATTATCCGAGTCTGATCAAACTTTTATTTTGAGAAATCTCCTACTTTGAAAAAAATAACTGTATTCTGTCACTTACATCGGTCACTTGAGTGCCCAAATTTAACCCACAGGCAGCAAAATGAGTAAAACACAGATGTCTTTGGAAAGTCTCTTTGCTAAGGGGAAAAGGCCCAGTCAAGGACCCGCGAACTGCCAAGGAATGGATCCACAACCCATTTGTCAACTAATAAGGTGAATTCACCATGTCTCTGCAAAAAGATCAACTGCTGGAGGTAGCAAATAACGGCAGCATTTTAAGGGCAGTTCTCATATTGTGTCTATCCTCTAGCAAGTTATTTCCAATTGAGGTTCGCGACTTGTACACGAGCGGTGTGATGCGCCCGCACCTTCCAAACGCACCCAGTTAAATGAATACCACGAGCGAACCGCGAGTCACATATCAAAAACTGAATGATCAGCTTCATACTGTACATTGTATAGAATATACACATTTTGATAGAATAATTATCTCAGACAAAGAATACCCAAACACTAAAGTGGTTTGTAATTCCACAGCACAAACAAATTATCAAGCTTTGACTGGTCCACGGTCATAAAAAGGTTGGGGACCACTGAAAAAGACTGTTCAAATCAATATACACTATACTTATGTCAACATTCATATTGTATCTGCTTGTCTATCATGGCACAGATTTGACTGGTTGGTGCCATGTTGTGAATGAACAATGCACAAGTTAGTGTATACAACAGGGGTGGCCAACCCTGTTCCTGGAGATCTACCTTCCTGCAGATTTCAGTTGCAACCCACATCAAACACACCTGCCTGTAATTATCACGTGCTGTTCAGGTCCTAGTAATTTGGTTCAGGTGTGTTTGGTCAGGGTAGGAGCTGAACTATGCAGGTAGATCTCCAGGAACAGGGTTGAGCACCCCTGGTATACAACATCAGCTGTTTTTGTTTCTGTCAGCTTTGCATTTAATTGAATAACTAATGAACTAGTACAGCTCAGAACAATGTTTTATGTCTAATTGTTATGTTTTGGGGCAAGTCGTCACCTTACAATTACAAGTTTCTATCTGACATTTTTGTCAAAACGAAGTTATTTACATATTCTTATTAAATGACAACTTATTTATACTATGGGATGTTTCTTATAAGCTGTTTGGATTTTAAAACATTTTTTAAAAAAAACAAAAAAGGTTTTATCTACAAAGTTTAATTCTAGCTTGGCTCTATATGGTTCTTTCTGTGAGCCAATCAGCATTTTTAATACACGCACAAGGACCAATCAGGATCAGCTTTCTGTCATTTTGCCGAACTACTCCATTGACAGTGGGAAACACCAGAAAGACAAAAGCACACTAAATTAGAGTCAATTAAATAATGCAGTCACACCACACACCATACAAAAACCCACACCAACACAGGGAGAACATGCAAACTCCACACAGAAATGCCAACTGATCCAGCTGAGGCTCAAACCAGCGACTTTCTTGCTGTGAGGCGATCATGTTATCCACTGTGCCACTGCGTTGCCGACATTGAGATGAAATGTTACATTTTACAGTGTTGAAAAAGAAATTAATATTAAAAAATTATTTATTAAAATATATTTATTTGTTTACATATAGTCAGTGACACACGTTTTAGTGCTTATTAAACTCATTTGGTCATCATCTGTTTCTTTTAAAGTCTTTAAATTTAATATTAAGCCTTGAAAGGGCAAATACTTTATTTAATTCATAGGGCATATCATTTTATAAATATAATTCAATAATTCATGTAAACCATACAATATTATAAACATTAACATATTAATTAGATCAAATGAACATCTGCACTGGAAAAAAAAATAGCACAGCCTTGTATGCTTAATTTGAACAAGAAAAAATATTCATCCAAAAACATGAAATAAATGTTATAGAAAGCAAAAATTTAACTTTGTCAAGCATCAACATATTGTTACAACACCAACAATTTTTTGATTGTATTATTTGAAGAATAATGAATGATCTGCCAGATAGAACCTTATAATTCCAAGTGGAAAATGACTTTTCAGAATTAGAAGGTTCTATCTGCATTAAACCTGGTTTATTTACTCTAATTTGCAAATGTGAGAAAACTTTGATAATTTACATTTAGAGAATCCTTAGGCTCTCTGTAAAGTTAATGTATAAAATACACACATGTTGTTTGGTGTATGGAATGCAAAAAATTTAAAGCTCAATATCTCAAAATCATTCAGACTGCTGATAGAACCTTATAATTCTAAGGTGACGTAGTAGCCATGTAAAAAGCACAGTAAATTAGATTCAGAACAGTTGTTTTTGCGGAATAAAATCCCTCAATCTTATATCAGCACTTCACTTCACATCAGGCTTCTGATGCATGTTAGGCTTTATTCTGTGATAACAACCACATGGATGCACTTCATCCATAATACAGCATATTTTGGAATGTTGCAAATGAACAATCAGAATCAGGCATTCCAACATTTGAGCTGAAATAGTAGACCATCCAGGTTACTCATTTAGAAATACAATGGTATGAGACTTCAGTTCATGTAACATCAATTGAGTATTGAAAATGACTTTTTTTTGTGACCAGACTCTATCCACCTTTCCTCTATGCCTCCATCGCCTTTCTATGAAATGATAGGTATAGTGTTAAAAAAACTGGTGGCATTACTCTCCTCACATTTTCCCCACTGAATTTAAAAAAGAAAGCTTATTAGAATTAACCTGCAAAATAAAACTTTGGCCACAGACAAGCTTGTGAAGTTATTTTAAAACACCATCCATTAAATGTTATTTTCATGACAAACAAAAACAAAAAGGACAAAATCAAAACCTCCTATTCTCAATTTAAACAATGTTTATAGATTATTATAGAGTAGTCTTGTTATTTAAAATGATTTGTTTTGAATGAAAACTCCCCTAACTGGAAACGCAACCCATAATTTGAAACACAGCAGTGACTGGAAAAGGTGAATTCAGTGATAGAAGCTGTCAATTAACACTGCATTTTAAATTCACTTCATTGTTTTAAAAATACCCAGATGGCTTGAAGAACACATGTAAATAATACATCCCAGCAAATGTATGAAAATGTTGATGTTTGATCAGTTTTACTGATTCTTCTTTTTACTCAGCGAAAGCCAAGTGCCTTTGTGTGAGATTCACATGTGAAGTTTATGTGTGAGGGCACCCTTTGATTTCCAGTATGAATAAAACATAATATTATATTATGTGTATCCTCATAACACCCTGTTTTGGTGGTTGAAATCATTAATTAATAAATTGCACACATTATTAAAGTCCATATGCCTAGTGCTTCTCAGATCTTTAAGTCCACAAAAGGTATTTTAAAGGACAAATAAGATTTAAAGCCGTTTCCATCCTTCACTGATCATAGCAGGACACCACTTACTGAAACATGCATATATTTGAGAGAAATGAAGAAAAGGTCTAATCAAATACTGTATAATCAAGCTCACTGGGGGAGATCCTCTATGAAAAGATTATAAGAAGTGAGGTTATAAAATATACATTTATGCATGTGTGTGTGTGTGTGTGTTTGGTGGGGGGTGGGGGGGGTGCAGTTTTCATATTAGATGAATAAATGAAAGATGAGTATCTCACATGAGCAGTAGCATAACATGCATAAACTGATTTATACATTTAAATTACAGTACACAGTTATCTAAACACTTTATCCCCAACCATACCGGTGGTGAAGTGGGTAGCACAATTGCCTCACAGCAAGAAGGTCACTGGTTCGAGCCCTGGGTGGGTCAAGTGGCATTTCTGTATGGAGTTTGCTTGTTCTTCCCGTGTTGGCGTGGGTTTCCGCTGGGTGCTCTGGTTTCCCCCACAAGTCTAAAGACATGCGCTATAGGTGAATTGGGTAAGCTAAATTGGCTGTAGTGTATGTGTGTGAATGTAAGAGGGTATGGGGGTTCCCCTTCGGTTGGGGAACTTCAGTGCCATAGAGTGGATTGATTGTAATCCACGAATGGGAGATTCGGATCAGAAGCTGCTTGTCTGGAGAGTATTGAACGGGCCAATGAATGAAAATTAATTGGCAGCGTAAGCTTGCGCAGGTGTGCTGCATGGCCAATTATCCCAGCATATAAGCACACCTGAAGCGAGCAAACGCCATCCTTTTCGCTTCAGATCCTTTCTGAGTGAGTCGATGAGGGTTCCTCTTGCTGTTCAGCACTTCAGAGCGAACGAGTGTCTCCCGGTCCAGAGTGGGTTTTCGCGGCGGCAGACGGTCGAGCTGGGTTTCTCCCTTGCCTGCGGTTCTTTGGGTCCGGTCCTCCAGAGCGGTGCGTATTGTTGCAACTTTCCTAAAAGAGCAACACAGTCGTGCAGCACGTCCTTTTCAGGATGGCGCTCCGACTGTGCGTTTCTGGATGCGGGGGTTTCATGGCTCCGGATGATGGACACGATCACTGCATTGCATGTTTGGGGGTCCAGCATGTTAATGCGGTGCTCGCAGGCGGTTCATGTTGTCATTGCAATGCCATGACCGTTGCACAGCTAAGATCGCGGCTAACTTTCGTATAAGAGCGAGCCACTCCAGTTGCCTCCTATTCTAAAAAAGCAGCGGGCGCTCGGGCAGATCTGAGGGTTCCAGTGGGAGATAATCCGCCGCCCACGGGCTCGCGGACCTCTCGCTCCTCACGGCGCTCCATCCAAGCTTCGGGTAGTGGGAGTGATCCGTCTAACCAGATGGTAGCTCTCACACTCGCTGACACCGGAGATCAGATGTCCTCCGCGGCATCGGAGGGTGGGCTTTCACTGTCCGACGAAGATCCGGACCTGCTCGCCCCCTCCGGGCAGGTGAGCGCCGTCAAATCGGATCCTGAAGCGGACATGTTAGCCGTGCTTTCCCGGGCTGCTTCGGCCGTGGGGTTGGAGCTGGTTTATCCCCCAGCTCCGCGGCCGGACCGACTAGATGGGTGCTACGTAGAGGACCAGAAGGCGAAGCCTTCGAAGCCTCTCGTCCCCTTCTTCCCGGAAGTGCACAGTAGGCTCACGCAGTCTTGGAGGGCACCTTTCTCTGCCCGTGCTGCGTGTCCTTCCACCCTCACCGCCCTTGACGGCGGAGCTGCCAGGGGGTATGAGGCGATCCCGTCAGTGGAGCGCGCTATCGCAGTCAATCTTTGTCCGCGCGGCGCCTATATGTGGCGGGGTTTGCCCCGCCTCCCGTCCAAAGCCTGTAGGTTGTCTGCCTCCCTCTGAGCCAGAGCTTATAAGGCTGCGGGCCAGGCTGCTTCTGCTTTGCACGCGATGGCCACCTACCAGCGCTACCAAGCGCAGGCGCTGGCCGAGCTGCACGAGGGCGGGTCTAACCCAAGCTTATTACATGAGCTGCGCACCGCGACCGACTATGCTCTTCGGACTACTAAGTCCGCCGCGTGTGCGCTGGGGAGGACGATGTCCACACTTGTGGTTCAGGAACGCCACCTCTGGCTAAACCTGGACGATATGCGCGATGTTGACAAAGTTCGCTTTCTTGACTCGCCCATGTCCCAGGCTGGCCTGTTCGGCGACACCGTCGGTGAATTCACCCAGGAATTCAAGGAGGTGAAAGAGCAGTCGGATGCGATGGGCAATGTCATCTATCGGCGTGGCCGTAAGCCCGCTCCGCCCGCCGAGCCATCCACCTCCGCTGTTCCTCGCCGAGGGCGCCCGCCAACGAGTGCTGCCCCGCCCCTCCGGTCAAGCGGGCGCAGCGTACACCTCGTAAGTAGGCAGCCCCCCTGCCCAGGGCGCTGTTAAGTCTGGCAAACGGACCGCGAAGCGTCCCTGAGACAGGCCATCCGGAGAAGAGGAAACTTGCTCTTTCCCCGCTGGAGGGCGGGGCCCCGATTAC
Source organism: Danio rerio (assembly GCF_052040795.2). Taxonomy (NCBI): domain Eukaryota; kingdom Metazoa; phylum Chordata; class Actinopteri; order Cypriniformes; family Danionidae; genus Danio; species Danio rerio. The sequence continues at coordinate 21,913,787 of NC_141021.1, forward strand.
AACGGTACTTTTCAGTGCCACCAAAACATCAATCAAAGAGCACTTTTCCCCTTCCCCGGATGTGACAGCACAAACTCTGCCAGTCCGGGATGCGCTGCCTTCTGGCTCGCAGATTCTACGTGCTTCGCCAGTGGCTCACGAGCGCTGGGGGGACGGTCTCCCTTCCCTCAGCCCTCCAGCCCCCTCTCCGGAGTCAGGGTGCAGAGCCAGAGCGAGTCGCTCTCCTCCAACTCTTCCGCGGGACCTTCGTGCTTCCCGGATCAGCACACCCACTCTGCGCTGCCCCACAATGAATAGCAATGACTCCATTAGCGAGGGCTCTGCCTGCCTGGTTAGCGCGGGCCAGCCCCTCGCGGTGGCTCATACGCACAATCAGACTCGGTTACGCGATTCAGTTCGCGAAACGGCCCCCCAAGTTCACGGGCGTGTATTTCTCCAGTGTCAACCCCCTGTCCGCCCCTGTCTTGTGAAAGGAGATTGCTGCCCTCCTGGCGAAGGGTGCAATCGAGCGGGTTCCTCCAGCCGAGATGGAGAGTGGGTTTTACAGCCCATACTTCATCGTACCCAAAAAGAGCGGTGGGTCACGACCAATCCTAGATCTGCGCATTTTGAACCGCTGTCTGCACAAGCTGCCGTTCAGAATGCTCACGCAGAGGCGCATTCTCCAATGCGTTCGTCCTCGGGATTGGTTTGCAGCCATAGACCTGAAAGACGCGTATTTCCATGTCTCCATTCTTCCACGCTACCGCCAATTTCTGCGGTTTGCGTTCGAGGGTCGAGCGTGGCAGTACAAGGTCCTCCCCTTCGGGCTCTCTCTGTCTCCGCGGGTCTTCACCAAACTCGCGGAGGGTGCCTTAGCGCCCCTTCGGCTCGCGGGCATCCACATACTCAATTATCTCGACGACTGGCTGATTTTAGCCCACTCGCGGGAGCAATTGATTGTGCACAGGGACAAGGTACTTCGGCATCTCTGCCTACTGGGGCTTCAGGTCAACCGAGAAAAGAGCAAACTCGCCCCCGTGCAGAGGATCTCTTTTCTCGGGATGGAGCTGGACTCGATCACCATGGTAGCGCACCTCTCCAAGGAATGCGCTCGCCTGTTGCTGAACTGTCTGAGGGAGCTCGACAGCAAACTAGTGGTCCCACTGAAGTTCTTTCAGAGGCATATGGCATCCGCAGCCGCCGTCACGCCACTCGGATTGCTCCATATGAGACCACTTCAGCACTGGCTTCACGATCGGGTCCCAAGACGCGCATGGCACGCGGGCACACACCGGGTCTCGGTTACTGCGCTGTGTCGCTGCGCCCTCAGCCCTTGGAATGACCCCTCGTTCCTACAGGCCGGTGTGCCTCTAGGACAGGCGTCCAGCCATGTTGTTGTTTCAACAGATGCTTCCAACACGGGTTGAGGGGCCGTGTGTCGCGGGCATGCGGCTGCGGGCCTGTGGAAGGGTGCCCAGTTGCATTTGCATATCAATCGCCTAGAGCTGTTGGCAGTGTTCCTCGCTCTCCACCGCTTTTTACCGGTGCAGGAGCGGCAACACGTGCTGGTCAGGACGGACAGTATGGCGGCGGCGGCGTATATCAACCGCATGGGGGGTATGCGCTCTCGCCGCATGTCTCTGCTCGCCCGCCGTCTGCTCCTCTGGAGTCATCCGCAGCTGAAATCGCTGCGCGCCGTTCACGTTCCAGGCACGCTCAATCGTGCAGCCGATGCGCTCTCACGACAGCTGTTACTTTGGCCCAACCGGACCTGGATATCAGAGCTCTCACTCCTCGCGACGGCCCTCCCCTGGCGGATCCCTTTGAGAGAGGACCTACTCTCTCAGGGACAGGGCACCATCTGGCACCCTCGCCCCGATCTTTGGAACCTCCACGTGTGGTCCTTAGACGCGAGGAAGACTTAGGTAACCTACCGACTGCGGTGGTTAATACCATCACTCAGGCTAGAGCCCCCTCCATGAGGCGTGCCTACGCCCTGAAGTGGAGTCTATTCACTGAATGGTGCGTCTCTGGCAGAGAAGACCCCCGAAACTGCCAGATTAGTGTTGTGCTCTCTTTCCTTCAAGAGAAGTTGGACAGCAGGCTGTCGCCCTCCACTCTCAAGGTTTATGTGGTCGCCATCTCCGCTTATCATAACGCGGTAGCTGGCGGCACCGTGGGAAAGCATAACCTCATCATCCGGTTCCTTAGGGGTGCTAATCTCGCCCCCCTCTCATGCCCTCTTGGGATCTCGCCCTCGTTCTCTCGTGCTCTGCTGGTTGCGTTGGCCTCCATCAAGAGGGTCGGGGACCTGGAGGCATTTTCGGTCAGTGACTCGTGCCTGGAATTCGGGCCGGATTACTCTCAAGTCATCCTGAGACCCCGCCCGGGTTATGTGCCCAAGGTTCCTACCACCCCCTTTAGAGATCAGGTAGTGAACCTGCAAGCGCTGCCCCCGGAGGAGGCAGACCCAGCCCTTTCTTTACTTTGTCCAGTTCGCGCTCTGCGCATTTATGTGGACCGTACTCAGAATTTTAGATCATCTGAGCAGCTCTTTGTCTGTTATGGTGGTCGGCAGCAGGGAAGTGCCGTATCGAAACAAAGATTATCCCACTGGATTGTGGATGTCATTTCACTCGCTTATTCGAGTCGAGGTCAGCCGTGTCCCCCGGGAGTGCGTGCACACTCCACTCGGAGCGTTGCATCCTCTTGGGCGCGTGCACGCGGCGCCTCTCTAACAGACATCTGTAGAGCTGCGGGCTGGGTGACACCCAACATATTTGCAAGGTTTTACAATCTGCGAGTGGAGCCGGTTTCCTCAAGGGTATTAGGTAACCCTTTGGTGATTGAGGAAACAACTCGGTAGGCTGTTGAGACACGCTTGCTGCGCCATTTTCCCCAACACAGAGATACGTGCGCCCTTTTATCTGTCAGTAAAGTTCCCCGTCAGGTGAGCCCTGCAGATTCCTCCGTGGCCCCCAGCACTGACTCAGCGGAGGAGTCACTTGCTGGCCCACTACGTTGTAGGTCTGCCCGCTGGTCAGCCCGCGTTTTGGGTATAGGTGAATGCTATGCGTGATCCCCACTAGGCGATCCCATATGCTTATTCCGCCACGGTTAAGTCCCCCCCCTGGGCGGACCCGTGTCTTCCCTCTCCGCTAACCACTCTTTTGCTATGCGTACTCCCCCTTTTTAGGGCTAGTCCATATGTAAATCCTGCCATCTATCCCCCCTTGGGTAACGGATGGCCTCCGCAGCGTCCTCCCTATCGGAATTGCACGCTTCCCAACGTACTGTCGTATTTTCCTAGAATTATCTAGATGCTCACGACTTCCCAAAAAATATATCTAAATCTGTAAGACTTCTGTTGAAGTAGGATAAATTAGGGCCAGGGACACGTTGGAGGATCGCGTCTCCCATGATGTGGGTGCGTCACGCTTGCTTGACTATCCCCTCATCGGGGGCGTTGGTAAGGTGCAGTCATTATGGAGCTTTCCATACTTCTCTCATTCGTGGATTTCAATCAATCCACTCTATGGCACTGAAGTTCCCCAACCGAAGGGGAACGTTCGAGGTTACAGAAGTAACCCTTCGTTCCCTGAGGAGGGGAACGGAAGTGCCATACTCCGTCGCCATAACGACTGTCCCTTAGCTGTTTGAAAGTCTCTTCAGCTTAAAGGGATTGCGTTTGCTCGCTTCAGGTGTGCTTATATGCTGGGATAATTGGCGATGCAGCACACCTGCGCAAGCTTACGCTGCCAATTAATTTTCATTCATTGGCCCGTTCAATACTCTCCAGACAAGCAGCTTCTGATCCGAATCTCCCATTCGTGGATTTCAATCAATCCACTCTATGGCACTTCCGTTCCCCTCCTCGGGGACGAAGGGTTACTTCTGTAACCTCGAACGTTTCCCAGTGTTTGGTTGTGGCTGGAAGGGCATCTGCTGCATAAAACATATGCTGGATAAGTTGGCGGTTAATTCCGCTGTGACAACCCCTGATTAATAAAGGGACTAAACTGAAAAGAAAATGAATGAATAAATAAAATGAAATTACATTTGTTCCTGATATATCAGCAGTTGCCATCATTTAAATTTCAATAAAATTTTCCAAAACATTAGACTGAGATAATATATTAATTTCTCAGATATTTTTCCATGTTCTATGTTTGTTTGTTTGTTTGTTTCTGTGCTTGGCACAGAAAGAAAATTTGTCTGTATACATACAGTACAACCATACAACAATCACACAATAGCAACACTCATCAAGACAACAACATAAATTAAAAACCAAATAAGCCCCATACATATTACTGCAGATCATTCTTAACTACCCCATTCACTTTGAAGTTGCAACAACTGCAATTGGGATAAATTACTTTTTATAAGCATTTTGTGGGCTCTAGGAATTTTAAACCTGCATTTACAGGGACTTTCAACCTTTATTATCCACTAGGGATGTGACGAGATCTCGGACTACGAGATTTCACGACACTAAATCGCAACAAGATTTCTCGTCAAGGTGAAAAGTTGTTTCGGAAGATGTAATGTTATGATGGAGCGTGAGGATGAATTTAGCACTGAATATTGGAGGCAGATTAGATTTGAACTACACATCAAGTGCTTTGCACACACCTGGCAACTCAGGATGCCTCTGTGTTGTGCATCACTCGTTTGTTTGGGTAAGTGTGACGTAACCGCTTTTTTGATCAGAGTTCAAGGGTTGCTGAGTCCAAAAGCAGAAGCTGCTACAACTACTGCTACACAATTTAACCGGTTCGTAACCATGCGATGGAATGGCAAATTAGATATGCTTAAAGTCATAATTGTCATAAACACAAATGGAATAAAGACACGGAGTATTCCTATTTCAGTCTCATTATTGAAGTGCCGTACAGACGTAAACACCGTAATCAAACTATTGCCATCGTGTAAGACTTTTAGCTGCATTTTGCAACAGGATATTACACACACACACACACACACCAGTCATCATCATCATCATCACTGAACACATGTCAAAAAGTTACATTTGTGGAAAAAAGTTTGATTTCTCATGTAAAACAGTACAGCGGAGAAGTCAGTCAGTGCAGTTTATAGTTAAATATTTTGCAGCATTTGCATGTCCTTTATGGTATAATTAATAAAAATAAATTTAAAATAGCAATAATTACAAGCTGATTTTAAAAAAGCACCTAAGTAGTTTTGGATTTTGTAATTTGTTTTTCAGTTAAATAAAAAATATTATTTTCCGTTCATATGTTTCAACATTGATTTCTTAAAAATACTGTAAAAATCTTGTCTCGTCTCATTCTCCTGAGCCCAATCTTGTACCTCGTCTAATCTCGTGGATTAAGCGTCTCGTCACACCCCTATAATTCACATGTTTGCTAACCTCTAAACCACCCGCAGCAATTACAGAAAGCAATCTGTTTATTTTATTTTTACATTTTTATTTTATTTGTACACACACACACACACACACTTGCCATATGGGGATTTACATATATTCATGTCAAAAATTACATAATAATCTTTTTATTTTATTTATCTCCATAATATTTATTTGGAAAATTTTGTATAGATTAAAGAAACATAATAAATACATTCACTCTCTCTCCCTCTCTCTCATACACACACACACACACACACACACACACACACACACACACACACACACACACACACACACACACATTTAATGTAACTATCTATATAAATGTTGACATACTTTTATTTTCAAATAAAGCTGACTGACTGATTGATTAACTTTTTGCACAGCTAGTGTTTTTCAGCCAGTGATGAAATTCCAGTAAAGCTTTCTGTGACTATTTTTTTATTTCATAAAGTGCCTTTTACAGCATCGACTTTGTAATGTAACTCAAATATAATCAGTTATATAGACTTAAGCATCCATTTGGTTGTTAAAGCATAATTCAAGAGGTCACTCTTAGATATTGTTTGACAACTGTTAGCAGGTTTGGCATGTTGTCCAGGGAGAGAACCCTGAGCTCTGAGATAGTTGAGCCCAGGGTTTCCGCCAGTTCCATAGAGCATGTGAGGGGAGTACGAGATCAGGTGGTTCTCGAGAGCTCCCCTATAGTAATGGAGGAAAGGAGGAGAAAGGGGTGGACGGGGGGTTTCTTCGGAAAACGAAAATAAGGGAGTAAATCTAGCTAGGCTACTTATAGTGAGTTAGGATAGATCTGATTGGCTAACTAATGAATGTAGATGGGTGGCCGCCTGCAGTCAATCATATCACGTGCTCCTCTCAAAATTGGTTTGAAAAACTTCACAAAGAGACAAAAGGTCGTTAAAACACAGGCGCCGTCATTAGCATCAGGCTGGTGCAAAAATTCCATTGAAAATACTGGGGTAACAATAATTTCCATATTTTAAAGACATGGCACGGAAAATAGAATTTAATGCAGTGCTTCTTGTTTGGTCTAATTCGCACTTTATATCGTATCTCAGCCAGGCAGTGATGATGGCAGCAATTTTGTATGTTGACTGAAATTAAAAGCCTGTGTGCATATACCCCATTGATTGATTGATTGATTGATTGATTGATTGATTGATGCCAGTTTAGTAGGGATGTAACGGTATTGTAAATACCGTCATACCGCAATATTAATTTTTTTCGATATTACCGAAGTCGCATGACTCGGTAAAACTATAGGTCTTCTGAGAAAATTTGCTCAGGCGAATGAAGCGAACGGGAGGTCACGAAAACTACAATTGCCATCAGCCCATGCTTGACCATCATCCCTTGCGGTCTGTTGTTGCTACAGATCCAGTAATGCGGAAATGGAGTGTGCTGCTAGAGCGGGGATGAAAAGAGCTGGAAAACTCTAAAGCAGGTCGCACACCAGAAGCGCCACTCGGCGCCGCGACACGGCGCGTACATGACAGATTAAAGTATCGCACACCAGACGCGCACATTCGAATGATATTTAACATGAAACTAATCAAATGGCGCTCTGTGGCGCGGCTGAAAAATGAACTGCGTCCTGAGCCGTCGCCGAGCGCCGCCGACAGCCGCCGACTTGCGGCGCCGGTGTGTGTATCCTGATAGAAACCTATGATTAGAATTCTAAAATACATGGCGCTGCGTGGCGCTGCGCGGCGCGCCGCCGAGCGTCGCTTCTGGTGTGCGACCTGCTTTACACGCACAGTTCAGTCCTGCATTATCTCCGTGTAAGTTCAGACTTCGCAAGTTTGATCAAGGCTGCAGTCTCTTCTTCTCAGTTTGATATGGAAAAGCAGATTATACCGAGGACACGGGTAAATCTTCAAAGGGAACCATGTACTTTATAACTTCATTCACATAACCCTGGCTTCGTTGTTTCACTTTCTCAACAATAAAATGTAAACATGATTTAAGGAACTGCCTATTTTCATTTTAATATTAGCAACTTAGACAGCAGAAATGTTGAGGCGTCGTGCTGCATATATGAGCGTCATCTTCACTGTGTGGATATTTATAACAAAACGGAGCCGATAACAACTGCCTCCTTTCAATTTCAGTGAAAATACGAAACACAGCCTCTCTTTTGCTGAGTATCAGTTTTAAGAATCGATAATGGCCATTTTAAAAGTATAACATACAATAAGTTTATACATTATAGGAAATAAAGGCAAGCGATCAGTCAATATACAGAATGTACATGGTTACATTAATCATTAACTTATCTTTGCGCTCAGCCAAAACACGTTACCTGAGAACAAGTAATAGATTCCAATGCCCAAAGTCAGGGAATATGTCGTTAGATAAAGACAACAAGATAAATGAAATATCCCGTTTAATAAATATAGTGAGATTAGATCCAGCGGGAGATGCTTGATGAGAAGTCCGACTAGCACAGCTCTCATCTGGGTAGATGGGCTGAGTGTGATTAAATGTTGAATGTGATGAGTTTTCAACAATACTAAATTGAAACTTTATTTTTTACATGGTTTAATAGTTTTTTGTTATTAAAATTGAAGTTCCTGTTTCAAAGCTTACAGATAGATGGCTAATTTGTATGTCATTGACACTTTTGGCACTTTTTTGGAGTATTTTCATAAGTTTTGTTTTTTCCTGTAAATGATTCAATAAATACCGTACCGTGACATTCATACCGAGGTATTACCGTACCGTGAAATTCTGATACCGTTACATCCCTACAGTTTAGAATATGAAAACACATTTTAGTACATTTTAAGACATTTGTCTTTTCACGCGTTCACACTCACAGATATTTGACAATAGAATATACATATGTTGCGTCCTGTTCAGGGAGAGGGTAATAACTCCTGTTATTCCCCTTTTTAGGATAGGTTCGAGCACAGTGTGTAGCCCGGCTCCAGAAGGTTTCCCCCTCAAATATAAGTAGGTATCGTGATTAATAGTGTGTAGTTGGGGTGGTGGAGGGATACGGAAGTCAAGAGAAAATGAAGGTATGACGTGTTTGACTATTTATAGGGGTTTGGTCTTGAGCTGATTGAATAATAGAATGATTGTCTGTGATAAATTAGCCTCATCAAAGACTGACCATGCTCCTCCCGAAACATGTTTATAAACATCACATTGTGATACAGGAAGTGCTCTAATACACTGAATAAATGACTACTGACAATATTAGGCTACTATTACATTTTCATTTACTGGTCTTAAATGTCAAAAACTGGACTGGGTTAAAAGTTTTGATAAAATTATTTATGATATAATTGATTGTATTTCTGTAAAAAGTACAGTGTATAATTGCACAGCTGAATGACTACATAAAGCAGGGTTAACTGGTCCCCCATGGTTTTTATTTGACTCTCGCAGCACTAAATAAAAACAAGCACCAGCACAGCACTTTCCAGAAAACCTGTTCGTCCAGATGCACTGCAAAATGTTCCAAACAAATGAGGTAATTGAGTGCAATGACAAATGGCTGACTCTGAGATTAGTTTTATTAAAATAAAACACGATTGTCTAAAAACATTCAAATAACATGCATTTTAATTAAATGGACACATGACACATGAAGCAAACATTATAGCTCTGTTTATTTATTTTCTAATCAGAGAAAAATAATAAGTTTGAAAGACCACCTATTATACCCCTTTTTCAATATCTAATTAAAGCCTTTTGTGTCTCCAGAATCCGTCTGTAAAGTTTCAGCTCAAAATACCCATCATATTTTTTATTATACCATTTAAATGTGTGAAATTTGAGCTGTTAGGACATTGTAGCTGTTTTTGTTGAATATACCTTTAATGCAAATGAGCTGGTTTTTGTCAGAGCCATAGAGATCTGTCTGTGTAGAGTTCTGATGTGCGTAGCCTTCACATAGATGAACAGCACACTGAAAGACAAGAATAAAGTAGATTTCTTACTACATTAAGAACTTTCCCAAATATTGTTTAATATGTTTGTTGGGGAGTTAATTCAAGCCTTTCTGCAATGATGAGTCACACACAAACACACACACACCACGCACACACGCACGCACGCACGCACACGCACACACACACACAAACACACAAACACATACACACACACACACACAGTTTTTGCTTGGCAAATGTGACAGGATATACGTTAATATCCACTGCTGTATGGACATCTGTTATGTTAATGTACAAAATACACCAGATTTCTGTCCCCAAACCAGAATTGAAGTGTGTTCTTTTATAATCGTACTGACACCATGCGGCTGTGGTAATGAATTATATTAATTTTACTGTCTTTATTACAAACATGAGCTGTTTTAAACTTGTAAAAACTCATTCTTGAGGTGCAGATGATCACACAGTTGAGATCTTTAAATCCCAATTGCTTTGTGCACTTCCTGCCTTGTGGAAATGATTATACACGTTATTAAAGACATGTTAATATGCGTCTGTCAATCTTTTTGGTGGGTGGGGAAACCACACTCCTATGTCATGTTGTGGTTGGCCTCAAAATGGGAGGGATTTGGATCCTATTTTAACATCAGAAAAATAAAGGATTTGTGTTTATTATATTTCACTCCATTCTGACTGCGGACACACTATAACTACACAGTTCTGTTCAGTTCTGTGATGATTTTCATCATAGGTGCCCTTTGATGAACTCATTCAATTATTATGAAATGTAACAATGAGTGATTAAAATAAGCCACATCCTATCATCAAAATATGCCACATCACAATAATTAAGGAACATGTGATGCTGAAGAATGAAATAATTGCTGCTAAAAATCCAGCTTTACCATCATATACACTTCCTCAGCATAAATAATTACACCCCATTATCCATTTCTCAGTGAATGTAGGTCATATATTCTGGTGCATTTGAACAAAACAGACTTAGTAAACAGATATATTTATTAAAATTACATTTTAGTCACTAAATATCTTTAGAAATAGAAATATAATACATTTAAATTCAAAATATTGCAAAAAAAATTACAAACTAAATTTAAATAGATTTTGCTTCTCTTGATTTTTAATTTTTTAAAGATGTTCTTTAATAGTTTAACCGTTATCGTAAATCATTTGGTTAGATTAGCTCCAAGTTTGGCTTTAGTACTGTCTAAACTGTATTTGCTCAAATAAAATATTGCATATAATCCAACAGAAAAAGTTTAATTAAAAATACATTTTTGAAGTCTATATGTGATGAGCATTGTAAATAAATTACATTAAAACATATTCTAAAACAAACTTATATATTTTTTTATTGCAATAATATTTCATAATATTACAGTTTTTAATTAAATAAATATCCCAAAAAAAAGGTTTTAAAAATAATTAGTGTATTTTTATTTTATTTAATTAGGTTAGTTTTTTTAATACAATTTTCTTAGATAAACAACTGTGGAACTGATATCTCATAACAACATATACAGAAGATCTTGTTGTACATTGAATTTTATACAAATTCTTAAAAGCAAAAACTGAATAAAAGAAGATTAGAGACCCAGATTAGAAAGTCAATGAGCATCCTCAAGAAAGTGGAACATATGCACTTAAATAATTCATATCTTTGATGTAAACCAAAAGTTAGTTTTTCCAGTGGTAAACGTGTTGTTGCCTGGTTCAACTGCACATTGACTGAGGGTACATGCAATTGACCATAATAATAGTATACATTTTTGGCCAAATGTATACAAACATTTAGCACCCGTTCTTTATTACAAACCAGACAAAAGCCCACTGTATAATTTGGGAGGTATACCATTGGCAACTTTACAAAAGTCTTTTTCATATTACTCACTAAATAATTTTGTGAATATCTTTTCAGTACATTTGAATTCTGTCACAGTCCCATGCAAAGATAAATGCACCACTGTGCCAACGTCAACCACACAATTAAAACAACTGAGAACAATTGGAAAATATTCTATGAAGGTGAACTGGGGTTAAGTAAAATCTGTGAATAAGTTTAAAACTTTATTCATGTTTTTTTTTTTTTTTTTTTTTTTTTTTTTTTGCCTATTCGTTAGCAGTAATAAGCAAGGGTGCAAACTAATTTGTGCTTAAAAGAACCAAGTAAAATATTCAACTAAGAATAGAGCAGTATCACATAGACCCATTAAAACAGAAGCACAAAACTAAATCAATAAAAACCCACTGCACCATTACTGGCATTGGAAACATAAAGTGGAGGTTGTGAAACCTATGCGCGATTCCATCCTGTTATGTATTTTACACCTGCTTTGTCACATCCTCTGAAAGAGCTCAGAGGGACAGAGTGTTTGTGTGTGTGTGTATATATATACTCTACACTCCAGTGACAGTGTCTGCTTATCTGGCTGTGCCACTATGCGAGTCTGTGAGTGTGTTTACTCTTGATACACTCTCGCTATACGTTTAGGGCTATCACTCTCAGTCAAGTGTGACCATTGTCTTAATACGTGTAACAGGAAAAATGTGTACTGGAGTTTAGCCTCAAGAGGCTCAGTCCTATCTGAAGTAAAGATGCTCAGAGAAAAATTCCTTACTTCTACAGGGTCTCAATGTCATTATTCGTGACCGACAATGTCATTTAAACATTTAAATATTACAAATTTTGATCATGGGATTAAAAAGAGGGTTTGCCATCTGTTTGCAGCAATAACATATTTAACACTTCAGGGAATGCTTTCCCCAAAGTTTAGGAGTTTGTGTATGATTTGTGAGGTTAGGCAGTCATGAGAATCTCTGCTCTGCAGTCTCTGTTCAAATTCATCACAAAGGTGTTCTATCGGGTTAAGATCAGGACTTCGTACAGCCCAGTCAAATCCCTCAAACACTAAGTGCGCTCATCCATGTCTGTTTGTACCTTTTATTTTTTGAGCACTGAACTGGAAGGGGCCAAAGTTGGGGGCATAAAATTGTCCAAAATATATAGGAAGAAATGAAAGAAAAAAAAGAAAGCAAAGGATGGTGTAGTATGACCCATACTCGGAATTTGTGCTCTGCAATTAACCCATCTGTACGCACACACAACAGGGAACACATAAAAGGAGCAGTGGGCAGCTATTGCTGCAGCCCCCGGGGAGCAGTTGGGAGATCAGTGCCTTGATTCTTACTCATTTCAGCCATGGTATTGAGGGTGTTGTTAATCACTCTCACCACCTACAATCCCTGCAGGTGCCAGGACTCAAACCTGCAACCTTCCGATCACATGTCCAGCTCTCCCGTGTTGGGAGAAACTCACGCCATTATCCTCCTTCTACCTAACTTTTCACTTAGCACAATGCAGTCAGACAGTAGTACTGTTCTATTGGCAACTGCCAAACTATAACAATCACCAGCTATTTATTCCTTACAGATCACTGGTAAACTCACAGATCACATAGAACTACAAATCAGCAGGTATATGGACAACAAGATCCAGTCATGCAACACACACACCTGCTCCAAGTCTCCATTAATTGGACTCACACAGCTAAAGTTGCTTATGGACTGAATACTGGACTATTTATAAAACACACAAACACACAGAAGTTCCTTAATCTTGTTAAACTGTATAGTGAACATTACAGCGCATTTTCCTTGCCTTGCCTTCCGTGTTTTCGAACCTTGCTTTGTTTTGTTTGTTTTTTTACGTTGTCTGCTGCCTGCCTTTTGACCATCTGCCTGTTTTAGGACTTTGACTCTGGATTGCCTGTATACATCTGTTTGCCCATGTTGACCATTGCTTGTCTGACCATCTCTGTATAATAAAACCCTGCATTTGGATCCTCACTTCCTTTGCCAGCGTCACTTTCCATTACACAAACCCAGTCTCATCCATCGAATTTTCAGACTCAGAAGCATGAATCATCACTTCAGAGAACATGTCCCTGATGCTCTAGAGTCGAGTGTGATGTGCTTCACATCGTTGCATTCTCCATTGCACTTGGTGACACTTTGATGCAGCTGCTTGGCTATGAAAACCCATTCCCTGGAAGCTCCAATAACGCCGTCAAATGACATTGATTTTTGGTTGAATAAAGGTTGTATTGGACAGTGACCAAAATCCAACGTCAAGCCAACATCTTAAACCAACATTATAATGTTGTCAAATACTGACATTTACTCGTCAGGTATGGAAACCAAAAGCCAATGTCTGATGGATGTCATAATGGTTATGTCGACACAATATCAAGCTGTAACATCTTTAGACATTGATATTTGGTTGATTTTAGGTTGAATGTTGGACACTAACGTCGGCTTGACATTGGGTTCTGACGTCAACCTGTTTAGCATTTCCAAACAAACTGCAATGTCCCCTCAACATTAGGGTACAATGTCAATCTGACGTCATGTTGAGGTGCTGTGCCTAATAATACTGTTCACCTCAACATGTGCTGACCCCACTGAGTTGTCTAAAACTTCATGACCAAGTTGTTGATTATTGCTTCCACTTTGTTATAATACCATTAACAGTTGACTGTGGATAACTTAGAAGAGAGAAAATTTCCCAAATCAACTTATTGCATAGGTGCTCAACCCTGTTCCTGGAAATCTACATTCCTACAGAGTTCAGCTACAACACTGATCAAACACACCTGAAGCAATTAATTAGGACCTGAACAGCACTTTGTAATTACAGGCAGATGTGTTTAAAATGGGTTGCAGCTGAAATCAGCAGGAAGGTACAGTACAGTAGATGTCCAGGAACAGGGTTGATCAGGGTTGAACAGTACCAGTTCACTGAGCTCCTGAGAGCAACACATTCTTTCACAAATGTTTGTAGAAGCTATATAAACAGAATTAAAATAAGTTTTCTAATTAAGCTATTTTTTACTATCTGCCAGTGGGTTAAAGAAAATAATCTAAACACCACCAAAAAAAAAAGAAAAAGAAAAAAAGTTCATTTGACTCACCCCACTGCAGATTATTTTGCTTGTGTTGAGGAAAATTATATTTTTTAGATATTTGAACTAGAAACAAGACAAAAATTAAATTAAGAACAAAGTTAAAAACTAAATTAAAAAACAATTAAGAAAAGCATTTTTACAGTGCATTACTGCATTCATTAATGCATTCTTTACATTATTTTTTAGAAGTAATTATTATTTTGATGGTGCCAAGAAGAAAGTATTTTTATGTGTGCATTCTCACACGTGCAGTTGAACACATAATTTATCAAATTATGCTAAAGACCATTTAAAAGCCAAGCCTCTAATACTAGCAAAGAATTTTGACAAAAAAAAGCATTGCAGGATACCCTGAACATAGGGCCAAAACCATTTTTGAAAATGAATGTATGTTGAGGTATTATGATCATTTACATCAGGGGTCACCAATCTCATTCCTGGAGGTCCCGTGCCCTGCAGGGTTTAGCTCCAACTTGCCTCAACACACCTGCCTGGATGTTTAAAGAATACCTAGTAAGACCTTGATTAGCTTGTTCAGGTGTGTTTGATTAGGGTTGGAACTAAAATCTGCAGGACACCGGACCTCCAGGAACAAGTTTGGTGATCCCTGATCTACATCATCTACTTTACATTTTGCAAATTGTGTCTCATGATGTCTTGGTGAGGTTAAAGTTGATTCATCTGCCCTACGTTTTTAGTTTTATGTACTACATTCCAGGTGTTATTTTCCAGAAGAGGATGGCAGTACAGTTTTCTGGAGTGCAACATTAAAACATCTGTGGACAAGTACACTAGATAGATTTGTCGTTGTCCACTGTCTGCACTTCATTTCAACCTAAATTATAAATGCCTTTGCGTCCATTAAAATACAGCAAGTATTTTTTTATTTCTCTAGAGATGTACGTCATTGCAGATGTTCATTGTTTTGCAATCTTCAATTATTTGTTGTTGTTTTTGTTCAGCCCTGTTGTATCTTTTCCAGCTTTGAAACAATGGCATGATTCAGTGTTGACATCTCATGGACAGTAGTTCACTAGTAAGCAATTCACAATGAAAGCGTAATGTATATGTGAGGCAAAAGTTTAACACAATGTACACAGAGCCTTTAACATGCATAAATATGATAATGTGCGATATATGAAAATAAACTTGCAGTTTAAAAATCTAAAATCACCTATAGTGTGTGTTCACGCACAAAAATGCACTCATTAAAATTACAAAATAGCAGGCAGACATTTATCATCATTCACTGTAATTAGCACTAGCTCCATACAATGGCAAACAAAATAAAAAATGATTGATGGAATAATTCATTTTGCTCTGCATTTGAAACTGCTTTTGACAGAAATCAATGTGTCAGTGAAGGTCTCTCAGAGCAAAGGTTTTCTGTCATTTCAATCTCGGTCTGATTTGACTGGATGACTTTGAAACAAGGAGTTTGTTGTCAGACGTAAGATGAAGAGCCTCTCTTTTAGAGAATTAAAAATTACACATCACCAAAATTCTACTGTCTGATCTGAACCCTGTTGCATTTAGCAACATCAAAGAAGCAATTCATATTCATGGAGAAAAAGACCTTCATTTAATCCCATCTGCCATGAACACACACACACACACAAACACACACACACACACACACACAAGCAGACTTTATGATATAAAGTGCGTTGTTTGTAAGAACCAGTTATGTGTGTACGTGTGAAGTTGAGAGGCAATTTCCTTTGTCGTCTCCCGCTGCGTGATTATTAAGCTGACTTTTTTGTCTTTCATTCTCCCAGCGCCCTCTCTCTCTTCCTCTCTTTCTCTCCTTCTCCCTTGTGAATACAGTATGCGCTAATAGACTGCATCTGTTAGCAGAATGTGCCTGCCAACCAATTTAACTGACCTGCCTCCTCAGTCTGGGTTTGTGTATGTGTGTTTGCTGCTGATAGCCGTACAACTGCTTTGCTCAGATTCCACTGCCCTATATAATCACACCAAAATCTGCTTCGTAATCAGTTTCACAGACAGAAAAGTAAAAAACAAACTCTCCTCCATGTAATTGTAACAACACTCGCTCAATGTTTGTAACGCAAGGTTTATTATGATTAAATGATAAAAATGAATTGCAACCTGACCCTCCTTTTCTCAAAATCCAGGTTACACTGAGGCATGAGTTAATACGGGCTTATAAACACAAGATGTTAAGAGGATGCATGTAAATATAATTTTAGCTTCCCATTTTGGCATAATAATATTTGTATGTGCAAACATAAACCATAAACATCATCAAGAAAAAAGATTACTGAAATAATAGATTACATAGATCACATAGTATGCACGGTAAGACAGAATGATCTTAAATCCAGAATTTATAACATTTTAGTGCACTTAACTGAAATATTGGAAATGAAATGGATGGAAACGAGTCACTTTTTTGATCACAATTAAATAAGCACATGCATTTTAAATGCATCTTCCTAAACTTGAATCTTGTAATCCAATAATAAGTGCTTATATTTGTGGATAAGTAAATAATGTGCATTTTTATTGGGCATTTATTATGTTTGACCGTACACCCAATGCACTTAACAATCATGAGAGGGTCTCTCCACACCACCACCAGTGTGCAGCATCTACTTGGATGATGCAACAGCAGCCACAGGACAACAGTACCAGTGCACTCAGCACACACTAGCTATAGGAGGTGTGTAGAGACAGTGATAAAGCCAAGTGGGTGGATGGGGATGATTAGCAGGCCATGCTGGATAAGGTACAATGAAGGAAATTTGCCCAGGACATCGAGTTTACACACCTATACTTTAAGAAACGTGCCAAGGGATTTTTAATGACCACGGAGAGTCAGGAACTCAGTTTAACATCTGAAAGAAGGTGCTCACTGACAGTATAATGTCCCAATCATTATACAGGGGCATTAGGACCCCCACAGACTACAGGTTTTTACGGGTTTCGTGAGGAGTTAGCCAAGTGAAGCGCACAACGTCACTAAAGGTGCAACATTCCAACTTACCCCAAGGCCCTTAATTACCTGAAGTCAAGGCGGACTTGACATGGCTGACTGATGCATATGGAATCACTGAGCGGGCTTGCAAATAACTTGTACCAATCCCCATAATGCTGATTGACAAAGCGGCATACCAGACAATGTAATGGGCCAAAAATCGGGGTCTTCCACCAAGTCTAGTGTTGGGGGCCTCGAAGAAACTTTCTAAGGTTCAAGAAATGGGAAACTTACTAGAAGAACAAAACGGCCTGTGTTATCTAGCAATCAGGAGAAAACAATCTCCACTCAAATATTGTAAAATCTCATTAATGCATACTGTAGCTGTCGCTCAGCCCACAGCTCTACAGATGTCTGGTAGAAAGGTGTCACAT
Organism: Danio rerio; assembly: GCF_052040795.2. Classification (NCBI taxonomy): domain Eukaryota; kingdom Metazoa; phylum Chordata; class Actinopteri; order Cypriniformes; family Danionidae; genus Danio; species Danio rerio. The sequence continues at coordinate 21,931,447 of NC_141021.1, forward strand.
GCTAATGCCAAAAAGGAGGCAAATACTCCCTTTTGAGTGCACTCTAAAGCCTGGTTTATACTTCTGCGTCAAGTGACCGGCGTAACTCACGGCGCAGGCAACGCACGCAGCTGTGCATTTATACTTCTGCGCGCTGTCTCTGTTGGTCTGCATTAACACTTCCAAAACACTAGTTGGCAGTGAGGTGTAAATGTTCCTCTGTGTCGAGTTTTTTCACTTCTGTTTTTCACTTCCTGGTTGTACAAGTGACGCCAACGGCCATGGCGAAGGGCTATGCGTCAGCGCCGTAGCATATGCCAGCGTTTGACGCAGAAGTATAAATCAGCCTTAACACCCAGGGAGCATGGCTAGCCTTGGCATAGGTATGCAAGGGTGGTACCATTCATTAAAATTTAAGCCAACCTCTGTTTGGATATGGCACTTCCCGTCTGTGTTCCCTCTGTGTGTGGTCAACATAAAGGCACAGTGCGTGAACAGAATGCAGCAATGAAAGATCTGGGTCTGCTTCTTCTGCACGCAGTGCTTGCAGGCTGACTATCTGGTCTCAAAAGGAAGTGGTAGGAACCTTGGGCACCTAGCTGAGCTGGGGTCTTAGGAAGACATGAGAGTTATCCATCCCGAACTCCTGGTATGATTAGTTCACCAATACTGCCTCCAGATCCCGACCCTGTTTGTTGAGGCCAACGCATCCAGCAAAGCTGTCTTAAGTGACAGCTTGCAGGACAACAGAGGAGACCTCAAGAGGACATAAGAGGCAGGTGGGCTGGATTCAGCCGTCTCAAACCTTTGTGGAACCAGATGATTAGGTTCTGTTACCTCTCCAGCACCACCAGAATTGGCCAGGGACTGACTGAGGGTGTGATTACACATCGTTGTGATGGGCACTCAGTGTGTATCCCAGCATGCCGTGCCCATCTGAGGACCTGGTCATGAAGACAGTGCTGAAATGGTCCCAAATGCACAATCCAAGCTGTGATCATGGCTGCAGATGACATATGCCCCAGCAGTTTCTAAAAGAACTTGAGTAAGACCACTGTTTCCTTGTCCAGCATGTTACTTGGAAAGGTGCGCTGTCATGGAGATTGATTCCAGCTCTATACTGAGATAAGAAATGCTCTGCCTGGAGGTGAGCATGCTCTTTTCACAGTTGACCCAAAACCCTAACAGGTTGAGGTGCCAGAGCACCATGTCTCTGTAAACCAGTCACTAAATAGTTGAAAATGCAGATGGCCATGAACTGAAGTGGCGCTTGGGCACCCCCCACAAGTTTGGAGAAAACCAACAAAGGCACAGACGGCCTAAAGGGGAGGACTACATTGCCATGTCAGGCCTACCAAACGCAAACTGAAGAAATGGTCTGAAGCAAGGAAACATCAAGCATGAAAGTATGCATCCCTCAGGTCTATTGCTGCCAACCAAACCTGGCTGAATGCATCATAGAATGTGTTTCTGCATGAGCATTTTGAAAAGCGTCTAATATAGATTATAGTTCAAAATGTACAGAACCAGCATTGATCGCAGCCCACAGCTCTTATTTGGTGCCCTACATCTCTGCTGGAGGGACCAACTCAATTGCATCCTTCAGGAGGATCGCAATAATTTTGTGCAACACAGAGGCAGCTTGGGTGTTAACCATAGTGAAATGCACAGCCCTGAACTTGGGAAGCTGTTTAACAAACTGAATCACACAGCCAAGCCCATTCACTCGAAAGAGCCACCTCAACAGGCTGAGCAGTGCTAACCACGCTGACAGAGCTTACATAATTGGCACCATCAGAATATCCGAATTGCTGGCACACCAGCAGTAAGGTAGTCCAAGATGGGGAGTACTCTCTTTGGAGGGCAGTGCATCACGTGAGAGGGCTAGAAGTGAGAGACTGGCCCTCAAATCCTTCCCAGTATCCCATGAAGAGGCTGGATGCGCAAGATGATGGAGTTTGTGATCTGGCAGGCTCTGAGCCTGTAGTAAGGTACATTGAGGCTGTGAGCTGGAAATCTGTGCGTCTCAGACTGGCAGCACTCGGGACTTTACACCTAGAGTGATAAAAATCTGTTCTTCCATTGCCCTGTGTCTTCTTGCAGGAATAATCCCCAGTCAGTATTTATGACTCTGCATATACCACTATATAAGTTAACAGCACCCTAAATGGGGACATCATCTTCTCGCAGTATATTTGATGCATCGGAGCATGTTTGTAACCTATGGGCAGATGCTTTTGGCAAAGAGCAGCTGGCACGGAGCTTACCGGCATTTGGTGGTCTTCTAATACTATCTATGGAACATGCTCGGCCACCCTTTTTACCGTCAAGAACTTCTGGGCAGAGTTCCCACAGCAAAGCCAAATAGACAAGTCTGGAATATGAGAATGTCAAGAAGGCAAATCTAGTCTACATCATGTATATCAACCAGGTTAAGGTTACACTATGGGCATCGCCCTCACCAGGGCACGAGTGGCTGACTTAGATGACGTCTGCACAATGAAAGATGATGCTCTCTATGACACATAGGGTGGGGCTATCCTCATGCAGCTTGGCCCAGCACTCTAGGTATGGAGGGCAGAGGCCTGGCCCACATTGGCGTAGGCTCTGACCCAGCGCTGCAAAAAAAGCTGCAAGCTTTGGACAAGGTTTCAGATTTCAGTGCCTGCAATCGCATACTGCGGTAAGAACGGAGAGAGCGGGGCTCGAGAACTGAGTGGAGAAAGCACCCCTCTCTACTAGCTTTCCATGCATCACTGGGAAGCAGGGGACAGGAGTCGTGCTATCGTAACACCTCTCTAGTCAGTCCAGCTGCTGAGTTAATTATATTATATTGCCAACCCAACCACCAAAGTTGTCTGGGAAAGCATACAGTTCGATACAGGGTTCTGGTCCAGTTTGGAGTAAGGGCATGAATTGTTTAAGAGCACTGCTCCAATATGCTGGACCCCCAGCATATGGCAGAGCGATCATGCCCATCATCCAGTGGCAGGAATCCACTGCATCCAGAAACACATGGTCATTACAAAATATTGAAAAAGACGCATTAGCCAACCATGTTCCTCTCTAAGTGAAACGGCTCTATTTTGACTGCTCTTTATAAATACTCAGCAAAACACCTAGAGGATGGAAGAATCCAAGCTCATCACTGCTGAATGCACCATCACCCCACTGGAGACTGAAACACTGGAAACTCAACCAGGAGATCAGCTTTGCAGTAGCGTCTCTTCAGTGTCTCTCCTCTTCACCGTAAGGCTTTGAAGTAAAGTCTGGGTAGATCTCCTGCAGGTCCTGCTTATATGCCCAGCTGATCATAAGCAGCCGCACCTGTGAGAAGCTTCTCTTGCAAATTCATAGAAATTCGTTGGTCTTTTTTCTAACTCTTCAGAGTGAACGGCCATCTGGCGATTCCCCATAATGTTGGTTAAAATAATGTCAGGGTTCCCGAAGTGAAAACTGTTGATACAGCACATCTTTATCTAATGGAAAGCTATGATTTGCGCTAATGATGTCATATATATCTAATATGTGATATACTCTCTTGCTCCAGTTGCAATCTTTCCTCTTGTTGATTCTCTTTTTCTTTCAACAAGATTTATAAGATATCTAATTTTCAGGCATCAGAAAGCCATTTTGAATGTGCAGGCGACTAGAGCTTTCAACACAGGGGGGATATCTGCATTTTAGACCTGTGTCACTTAGCTTTGTTACATGAGCCCAAATTGTTAACTGTTTCAACCTAGCCAGATGACTATTTGTCTGCACATAAACAACCATGTGATAGGATGGATATGGATATGAAAAAGGATATCACACTATGCTTTTTGATTGACCAAATATGGGCCACTTGATGACAACATTCAGTGATGTAAAATGAAAAGCAGCAGATTTTAGATCACTATTAACATAGAAGTATACAATGACAAAGCAGTGAAAGTCTTGTTAACAGTACTGTTTCAGTAGTCTGGTACTGACCCAATGACATAGCGGTTAAAACAATTCTGGTTCTTGGTACCCTTCTATACCAATTAGCAAGTCTGAGAATAACAGTAGAGAGAAAAATATAAAAGTAGTGTAAAAATAAGGAGTCTATCATAAGAGAAGCACTTCTCACAAAACAGATGCTTTATACACATTACTACTTGTGTATAAATGTTCATATTTATATATATATTACACATTATTATCGTCAGCTCAAGAAGTTCGTTATTTTAAATATAGACATAGCACACAAGCTCTCTCAAGAAAGTGAACCCGCTCATGCTTTAGCTGACCTTGTAAACAACTACGGGGCACAGAGTAGATTCTGCTCTTTTTCTTAGCTTTGTGGCTGTTAATCAAGACGACGACAAGGTTTGTTTAAGCTCAGGTCGACCATGGCTCGCCATTATATGAATATAATGTTATGGTGTAATGTCTGTGTATTTAAAAATGGCACTTCTTTTTTTGTCAATCAATAGCGTTCAGTTGTGCGTCTCGCTTCACTTTTTTTGTACTCTTTTGTTGTGCTAGGTACCATTTCGAAAGGGGACCCAAAAAGTTGTATGGTATGGTTAGCTTTTTTGTACTTTTTGCCAGTGGAAATGGCCATAAAAGCGTACCAAACAGTACCACTCCGTAAAAACGAGCCATAAATCAACTATACACATTGTTCACTTGAAACGAAAAACAAAGAGATGCAAGGATTCCAATATTTCGGTTTCAATCCAACTTGTATTGAATTCAGAATATTCTGAATATTCCCATTACACAAAACCATGTCCTTTACTCCCATTTTCTCTGAAAAGAGAAGGTCAAGAGTTTGGGAGCTGAAGTGGGTCGGTGGACCTTAAATTAGGCCTGAAAGAAAGAGATGAAAGCATCACTTCTCTGTTAGCCACATGGAAGCCTTGAGAAAATCTGCACAAACACTGCATTACAGGATAGTTCTTCTACACACACTAATGGAAGTTGCAAGGTCCACTTGAGGAAGATTTTTGCAATTCTGTCATCGCTGAAAGATTAGGGCAAAGAGAAGGGTTGAGGCACGAGCGAATGGGCAGCTCAGAGAGGGATAAATAAAGGCTATATGAGGGGGTTCGAGCAAGAATGAGTAAGAGAATGATTAAGTAGGAAAAAAAGGACAATAGGGTGAGCAGTCAAAGAGGATTGTAATGCAAACTACTCAGAGCGAGATCTGTTATTGTAAAAGGACACAGTCAGTCTGTTTAGAGTATGATGATATAATGGCATCTGCTCACACTGCCCCACTCATGCCCATCTTCTTATTTTTATCTCCCATTTGAAGATATACGAGCTAAAAATAATCAATAGAGACAATGGCAATAACTGTAACTGTTAAAGAGACATTATCTTACCGGAATCATGCCGTACAGGTACAGCCAGGAAGAGAATCGGTAAAAAATGTGAGCATTTGCTCCTATACAACGAGGTCAAAAAGCTTATTCATGGTCTTAATTTTGTCATAAAAATATTTTAGGGAAAAAAATAATCCGAAAGGATATTTGCAACACAATAAAAATGTTTACAAGGAAACAATGCAGACAAAAATAATTTGAATAATCCAATCATAGTGGAATGGGGATTAAACTGAAAAGCAAGCATGTTAATACACTCTCTAAAATACATCTTATCCAGTATATATGAGATTAATTATCTGTGTCCAACAACAGAAATATAGTGTTGCTGTTTACATTTGCTCAAACATTAAAGTAAATGAACTTGTGGATTTGAAATAAGACACTTTAAAGCCAGCCACATACTCTAAAGCAGTAGTACATTACAAACATGTTCTTTTTTGTGATAATTTTATTTTGAGTATCATAGTGATAAATAAAGCTACAAAATATATCAAAGTAAGCAGTTCTTTCAAATTACAATAATATTATAGAATATTTATATTTTTTACTTTGATCAAATAAATTAATAACTTTAATAATATGATTTTATAGAGTTTGGAAAGATCATACCATCTCATTTTCAATATTATTACATTTTTACACTGCTTAACTAATAAATAAATAAATAAACAAATAAATAAATGTGTGAGTGTGGTATTTACATTTTATATTTTACTTTTTTTTTTCTAATTATTTTGTTTAAAATATTATGCAATTTATATAAAAAGTCAATTCAGACATCATAATAAGTAATATAACACCAGTTTTACAATTCCAGACCTAACAGCTGGCAATGGCACATTTTATTTCTCTTTAATCCCGGCATAATTCTGGCATCTGCTGTATGTTCGTATGTACGCTCACAAGGGTCCCAATTCCAGCTTCAGAAGATGCAACAGTGTAATTGATTTATTTTATATGTGAAGGGAATGTTGCAGGAGTCTGAAAAAACTCAAAACTTTTTTAAACATGCTTTTTGAAATTGGGCACTACAAAGCTGGACCAAAGCTGGACTTTAGAAAAATGCACTAAAAGAATTAATCTGTATTTACAATCTGAAAGTCAAAAAGACAAGTTTTTTTATATTTTTCTAAAATACAAAATTCATGTTTGTGTTTGTTTACATTAAGCAAATATCAGCTTCAAGTCACTGGTGTTTAGAATTAGATCATCTTCCTGTCATGTGCAGAGCTGTACTTGTCAGTGCTTTGCACACTAACCACCCGCAGCGGAGCATTTGTTAATGCTACACTTTTTATATGTATAGATGTTTGTTTGAATATATTTTACAAAGATAAGTGGGCTGCGGTGTCAAGCAATGATAAATTATACACAATAGCTATAAGCATGGGATGACGGTCTAATGTAATCTCACATACTATTTTCATAATTTGGAAACAGCTTCAAATACTGAAGCTGCCAGTCATACAGACAAAATTCAGTAGAAGCTCAAGGTTTGGTTAAGCACTGTGTGTGCTGCACTGATTTAGATCCTTAAAACTGGGTAAAACAGTAGGGTAAAACTAGGAGTGTCAAAATTAATTGTTTCTTCGGTGCACCGCGATGCAGACGTGTACAATTCGGTATCGGTTTAATAATAATCATAACTGGTTATTATGTACTGACGTCATTTATGTCACCATAGCTTACTATGGCGAAGCAGGCGAGCACGAGTATTTACCATGCTCCAACTACTTAAAAACGCAGAAACTGTGCACAATTTCACTCCGTGTGTTTTCTGGGCAGTCTTTCACTGACACTTACAGCAGAAGCTCCTATTTCACTGCGACTGTTACTTAGTTATGAGCCCTGACAATTATGCTTTTAGACGTTAATGATCAAACACGTCTTTATATAATTTCAATATTTAGTTTTGTAGTTGCAAATGAAATTTAACAGAAAACACCATTTAAATATTTTCCAGTTGGCTAGATGTCAAGTCATACAAACATCTTTACAGAAGCCTCTCTACTTGAAGGTTAATATATCATGTTTATGGTTTATTTACACTTTTCACCTGTGTTTGTAGTTAAAATTGAAGTTACATCCAACGCGCAATGTTGTGTGTGCAATATCAGCAGTTTTGTTTGTTTTACACTTTTTTTTTCTTTTTTTTTTTACCGGAAATAGTAAACCATCCGGGAATGTTTGACATACTTTTTTAAAATACTATAAGATTTGAGACATAATTACATTTTCAAATACTATTAAGGATGGATAGTATGCGAACGGGGATGCAGAAATAGATTTTCATTAAGATCAGGGGTGTTTTAAGACTACTCTACTGGGACACATCTCCCACTCACCACCGGGACTTACACAGGGAGTAGAGCAATGCATCAGCGTCAAGCAGGAGCGGTGCGTGAGGTGCGCAGGTAAGTTTTTCTTTCTGCACACATGCTAAGTTTGCTTTTTGATTAAACTACATTGTTATTGGTTCGGTTGCACATAGAGAATAACGTCTTTATTCTGAGATTACCACTCTTAATATATAAACCTGCAAATAAAGTAAATTGTATCTCAAAGCGTTTACTGGGCACTGCCAAATTTTACTGAGGCACGTGCCCCAATAAATAGGGTCTAGCCACGCCCCTGATTAAGAGCCTAAAGAATTATTTTTACCTTGTGTGAATTCAGCATTCATTGTGACTGTTAAAACCTCCTTTGATATTATGTAGAAGAATAAGGTCATTTATATCTTGGATGGTCTTGGGGAGTATAAATACAGCAAATTTCAATGTTTAGTTGAACAATGCTTTTTAAGAGACATCTATCTTTCCTCATGTTGCAAAAAACATGTTTTTTTCCAGTAGCATAAAATGTCAAAGATGCTTTTTTTATATATAATAAAAAAGCCCTGTTAGATCTAGATTTAAACCCCAGTGCTCCTTGTTTTGCCATGTAATATCTTGTGGATCAGCCCTACAGATTATGATGTCTCAACATCTGTCCCTGGCACTTCTGTTGAGTCGACACAGCTCTCCTGAGCGAAGACGAGCTTCATAAGCCTATCACTTTGGCTCTTCCCTTGTCTTACTTATTTCAAACTCACACATACACACTATGCACAAGTCAAACATGTATCATTTGTTTTCATTTAAGCTGCCAGGCTACCCTTTACACACTATATCACACTTTCTCCCTCTCTGACTCCTCTCTGTCTAACATGTACAAGGCAGCAATGCTAAAACAAAATGACACAAAATGTGTGTGTATGTGTGTGTCTAGATAAAGTTAGATGCAGTTTGGTTTCACCTTAAAAGGTTAACATATCTGCATCAACTTCCTTTACTTCTAAACACATTTCACTTTCCACTTTCATGCCTCTCTCGTGTGTTCTCTGTGAATTTACAGCTTTCTGCTATACAAATAGACACATATACACACAGATAGATAGATTTCCTCACACAAACATCAGCACATTTATCTTTAAGCTGTTATTCTGACAGAATGCACAAAACAGAACATGTCTATAGCAATGCTATTTAAAAAAACTAATAGAAAAACCAGCTTCAACAATGCATTTGCATTAATTTCATTCAAACACTCACTAATTATGCATAACATTCTAAACTTGATTTACTTAATCTACTTAATGCCTTAATTATGTGGAACACAAAAGATTACAATGAATGGTTACTGAAGCTTTGATGCTTTTAAAAGAAAACAAAAACAACATGAAATGCATTATATTTTATTATATTACATTTTGTACTGATAATCTTCCCCTCCAGCAGTTAACCACTGCAACCAATTCAATGACCCAGTTTCAATTTTACAAGTTGATTGCACTAGCTTTAAGTGAATATTCAAGTGTGTGTGTGTGTGTATTTTTATGGGTTTTATATAACTATGTATATGCTTATGATTTGGCTAATAATCATATACAGATATATGATGATATTACTTACAAAAAAAGTTGTATATAGCATAATATTAGAGTTAGGGTTGGGACTACTCTCCAATTAGCATGTACATTGTTAACTGTTTTGTATACTGCACAAAATGTAACCTGTAATATGAACTGTTTTACTGTAGGTTAGTTATGCAGTATGTTACTGTATTTTTGTAAAAATTACTGTACATGTTACAGTAAAGATATACAGCTGAAGGCAGAATTATTAGCCCCCCTTTGATTTTTTTAAAATATTTTCCTAATGATGTTTAACAGATTCAGGAAATTTTCACAGTATATTCACAAAAATATTTTCACAAAATATTTGTTTTATTTTGGCTAAAATCAATTTTTGAACAAAATCAGTTTTTAATATATAAAAAAACATTAAGCTCAAAATTATTAGCCCCTTTAAGCTATATGTATTTTTGATAGTCTACAGAACAAACTATTATTATACAATAACTTGCCTAATTATCCTAACCTGCCTAGTTAACCTAATTAACCTAGTTAAGCCTTTAAATGTTCCTTTAAGTAGTATAGAAGTCTCTTGAAAATTATCAAGTCTAATATTATTTACTGTCATCATGGCAAAGATAAAATAAAATATATTAGAGATGAGTTATTAAAACTTATAATTAGAAAAGTGTTGAAAAAAAATCTCGTTAAACAGAAATTGGACATGAACATGGGGTGAATTATTCAAGGGAGCTAATAATTCTAACTTGAACTGTACATTTCAGTAAATTCACTGTAGAAATATATAATCAATTAGTCATGAAAGCATGTTTTTAGTTCATTGTAACTTATTAAACTTAAAGTTAATCATGTTCCAACTCAATTTTATAAGTTATGCAAGCTGTTTAAAGTCAGTTCAATATAGATTCAAGATAGATGGTGCTGTAAATGTAAACACAGTATTTTTGCTGTAACTGATTTGTAGTAAGTTACTGGTGAACTGCTGCCAGTAAGTTATTGTCGATCCTACAGGAAACTGTTAACAGTGTTCATCTAAAGACTCAACTCAATTAACTTTTATTTGTATAGCGCTTTTACGATGTAGATTGTGTCAAACCAGCTTCACATAAAACAGTGTAGCTCAGTTTTTCAGAGTTTAAGTTCAGTTTCAGTGTGGTTTAATAATCACTACTGAGAGCCCAAACACTAAAGAGCAAATCCATTGACACGCAGCTCTACAGATCCCGAACCATGCAAGCCAGTAGCGACAGCGGCGAGGAAAAAACTTCACCAATAGGCGAAAGTGAGGAATTAGGTTATTGACTTAATGAATACTGAAAAATCAACAGCATATATTGTCTGTATTATTGGGTAAGCAATGCCAAGAAAGCCTGCATTCCAACTTCAAAGACATTTAAAACGTATAAGGGTATTGTTACAATAACTAAAACTAAGGTGACTTGTAATTGGTAATTAATAGATTGGTATATTTTAACTTTAATGTTAAAAACCATTATTTTATTTTATCTTTTTTGTACATATTGTGTAGCATAACAATAGCATAACCTACATGCTTACATTTGTCTTCACAGCCTTGGAAGGGGTGGTAAACAGTGCATTTTTAAGGCTTGGTTGTGTTTAAAATATGCATAATATGAATATTTTTAATATATCTTTAATTATAAACTGCTGCTCAGCTAACATTAAAACGATTGTCATTTTCCTGTTTCCTCCAAAGGCCCACCCTCAAAAGGCTCTGATTGGTCAGCTAACATAATGTGCTGTGATTCGCAGATCGGCTCCACGTGACCGGGAAGCATCACGCCTCTACTAGCACGTGCTTTGCCTCTGTTGTGTAAATACTGTCAGTCAGTGTATTAGTGTGAGCCTGAATCAGTCAGAAAATGAAGAGGACCCTGCTGAACCTCATGCCTGCTTTCTAAAATAAAATCTGACAGGTGTCTTTCACATATTTGGGTTATACGCATGTGTTAGTAATATGAAACGTTCACATATCTTTTGTGAGTTTGTCATTCGAGATGTGGAAAGTGGCCCGATAGAGAGAGGCTGCAGCGCTGCTGAACACTGTGGGTGTTTACAGCAGTTTGACTGAATTTGTAGCTAAATTGTTAGTGGTGCCAAACATCCTTGTTTACGTCATTGCTACAACATACCATTAACGCTAGAGACTGTGCATGTAATAGATCAATTTTAACAAATAAAAATACTTACAGGTTGTGGCTCACAATCCACAGCTTCGTCTATTATGGTTGGAGCTGCTCCTCCTTTGATGAGTTTTTAGTCGAATCCAGCACTGAACTGAGGGAGAATCTGGAAGCTGGCCTTTGTCAAATACTAGCTATATCCTTCTTATAAATCTCTGGAACATAATTAAAAGTAAACTGTAAGCACTTCTCTCTTTGTGTTGTGTCCTTTGGAAGCCCAAATACAGAAACTGAACAAGCTCTGTGAAAATAGCAGCGTTTGGCGGCCTTTTAGCTTTCTCTGCTATAACATTACAGCGCCTCTGATTATGCCCCTTCGCTGCAGTGTATGCGAGTGTATGCGCGTAACCTGAAGGATTTATTTTCTCATTAACCTGAATGTATTTTTTGTAGTCGCCAAACTTGGTTCCCTGTAGGCTTTGCTAACCCAACTCTGTAAAAGCCTATGTCTTCCTTTGCAATGAACTTTGAGCATCTTTACATTCAGAGATGTTGTTTGTGGTGACGCAGCTACATTACACGAGCTAAAGTTTAAAATATTATATCGCAGAGGACCACCCCTTTTATACAAACACTGATTTACTAGACAACATTGGGCAGGCTGTTAAAAAAAGATGTATTTGTTATTCAAATATAAACAGGGCCGAAGTGGGAATCCTTTTCAGCCCTGGAGTTTCAAGCCTCAGACCGGCCCACCTCAGTTCATGACTGACTATATTAAAGTAAGGTCATTTCCAATTCAGTTGCTAATTACACTATCACGTCTTTTTTTTTTTTGAGAAAACAGCTGGTTTAGAACTTCAAATGTTCAACAACCCTAACAGTATTATATATCTGGACCAAAACAGCTGTGTACAGTGTGGAGACACAATTAAGTTTTATTATCATTAAAATAGATAAAAAGAGAAGAGTTGCGATAAAATAATGAATAAAAAGGCTGTGGTCAAGTAAATAAATAAATTTAAAAAGTGAGACTGCTGAGAGCAACAGATTCTGGAGCTAGGGACACCGGCCCTCGCGGCCAAAAAACGGACCGGCCCACCGGGAATTCTCCCGGTCCTCCCGATTAGCCAATCCGGGCCTGAATATAAACAAGCAGAAAAAAACCTTCTCAGCCCAAAAGTTAGAGAACAACAGGGTCTTGGAAAAAGATGGCTTTAGAAAACCTAAACCATTTTATCTAGACATTTTGTAAAAAGAGGTGATGCTGCAGTGTATACAAAATCAGGAACCTTCAAAACAGCATAATATCCTAACATTTAAGCACTTATGGCAATACTATAAAACTGAACTTGTCAGACTTGCAATCTAGCTTCTATCCGATATTTTCTGACAGCAATATTCTGTGTTGTTTCAACCTTTAGGGTCTGACCTAGTGCTGATGGTTAAATTGGGCAACGCATCAGCAGGCAAATTCCAACTCAAATAACGTGAATCTGACATGTTTTGACAACCTGTCTTTTGCCCACGTTTACAGCGAAGAGGGAGAGAGCGTACAGAGCCATTTTAAATGAACACAAGAGGAACCCGCTCTGTTTTAACAAGCCTCCTCCAGCCACAAACACACCACCGCAGAAAGAAAGCAAGTTTGATTTGAGAACACGGGCAAAAAAAAAAAAAAAATGCTGTATGACATCCTTCCAAACGCACACACAAACACGCGCACAAAATAACCCCATTTAACAGGAGTGACATCTGTGGCGCAGGTGATTTGCTTACAAGGTGACACTACATCAGTCTTGGCGGCCATGTTTGGCAGCTTGTCAATAGAGGAAAGACTAGACATATGAAGATGGTGGAATGCAGAGCCTTTTACAATTTATGATTCCAAGTGCCAGGAAGCTCAAACCTCAAGCTTGGAGAACAGCCTGAAAAAAAATCAATGACAAGGTAAATTTACTCAGGTTTAAATATTTTATGTTTGAAAATGTTTTTAAAACTCCCATCGCATCGAGAGGAGGCTTCGGCTGTCACTCCAGGCCTTCTTCTTTAATGCAAACTTATTTTCCAAATTAGGTATTTTCCACCCACTCATTTTAGCACAGCCTTCAAAATGATTAGAAATCTATATTTCATACTTCTGCACAGTACCGTGCCCTGCAACACGCACCCAGTTAGCCCTCGCTCGCTCTCTTTTCATTCTCTCTCTCTCCTTTCATTTCATTTCAGATAATCTGTCGTGCCCGACTTCATACTCCCCGGTCTCACAGCAAGCATTTTTTTTCCTGATGTTTAAATTTAGATTTATATGGATGTTATGCTTATTAAAAGCATGCAGTAGATTGATTCAATCTGGCCCTCTGTGTAATCTGCGAAATAAGGAGAGAGTTGAGGCAATCGATTTATGACATCATTTTGCTTCTGATTGAATTTGTGCATTAGCCATTAAAATTGCAAAACAAACTTTTTGTACCGAGAGTGCTTTCATCTGTGGGGAAGAAAAGAAAGGAGAGATGGAATATAATTCGGGGGTGGAATAATACAGTAATGATGGTTTTAGGTTTGTGTTTTTGCTTTCCATTTTGGTCTAGAATACAAGTGGAACGCATAATGAAATAAAAAAGCTAAAACAGGTACTGGAACGAACTGACATTTTGAAATACATTTTCTAAACCCCCCAGGAGAGGATCTTACCCCAATTTCTTGAGATGCTTAAACGCTGCGTCTGGATATATGGAGGAGTACAGAGTGGAGTGTATATATGGCTGTGTTCAGGAAAGTAACACTACAGAACAATGAAGACTCTTGGGGTCCATCTACAACAAGATGAAAAGCGAGGCCTTTATGTTTACCTTGTAGCTATTCTGCAGTATTCTTCATCTATTTGACATCCCTGATGGAACATGCAATAATGCTGACAGATTCAGGTTAGAAATGTATGAGTTTAATCGAACTTCTCTTCCTGTCTTTTTTTTTTAAGGTAAATGGTTGATGGTTTGGGTTTACTTGTAAATAATGCTCTAGTACAGGGGTGCCCAAACTTTTTCGTATGAAGGGCCAAAAACCAAATATCATTGAGAGCCGTTGGCCGAAAGTAAATATACCAAACTATATTACATTAAAGTTGTCATGGGTAATTTCCAAATTTTTTCATAATATTTAAAAATATAAAATAAATAGAAACAACTGCTTAAAATTGTGTAAATTAATGCATTTAAGCTTTTTTTAATGATAACATATTGCAATAAAACATAAACAATCACATTTAAACACAGTGGATTTCAATACGCTAGTCAAGCAGAATCTGCCTTTGACTTGATTTGCTCCCCAAAGTCTCTGCATTGTCAGGTGACAGTTGGTACATTCAAACAAGATCTGATTAATGTACACTATTTAATTTTAGTTAGCTTTTAACAATAAAACAAACAAACAAAGGGTTACATTAAATTCGAATTGACAATCTTGAAACTGATGAAGATTTTTATTTACTAAACCTATATGTAGACACATTTAATTAGGTGATTGGAGAGCCTTTTGAATCTGCCGTTATACGTCTTTGAAAACAGGTGACAGGTTAAGGCAAAGGGGTCATAAAAGAGCACAAGAGAGGACTTGGGGATACAATGAGAACCATCTGTGTCAGAAAAGCCTGAAATGTACAACATATGTTGAAACTGTCATGTATGTTTTAAAAGACACACTGTATGGGAGATGATGAGTCCAGTTTAGATCTTTGAAACATACATACTAGTCATGATTACCAAATGTGAACTATATGTTTAAAAACAGTTATGAATACATTAGATCTTTACATTATGAGGGCCAACAAGAGGAAGGGACTTTAAAAAGGGGTCATAAAGAAGTAGGAGCTGGGAGAAGCCTGTTGAACCAGTAAACAGCTGTGAAAACACAAAGGTGGGAGGAAGCAAGAATAAAGGGTATAGCAAACTTGATGAACTTGGGATTTGTCCTGGGGAGAGACTGAGATGGGTCTGCTCCACGCTGTCTCTGCTTTTTTGGAAAATATTCCAACAAAGTATATTCTTCTGATATTCATAACCTCCAGACTGAGTTTAATTCATTAAGAGAACAGCCGAAAACCACGACAAAACCATCCCCATTATTCTCCCTCAATTAGATGGGAAGGCGAGCCAAATCAAAGGTTACCATGGGCCAACTATGGCCCGCGGACCCTAGTTTGAACATCTCTGCTCTAGTAGTTTAACTACTAATTATGTTCATACTTATACATTATAACAAATCCAGAGAACTGGTGGTCTCTTGAATGTTTTCTAGAGCTGAAGTGACTAAAAAACAAGCAAGCTATAACATATAGGACAGAAATGCAGCATTAGCTATTTAACCATGTTGCCCATTAATGCATTATATTAAAGTACTCAATGCTGCAAACCACAAGAACAAAGTTAAAGAGGCCATATGATTATACAGGTGCATCTCAAATTAGAAACTCCTCAAAAAGCCATAATCATCCAAAATAAAGAAATAAAGTCTTGAAAAACATTAGTTTGAGTTTAATGAATCTGTATATTGTATATACGTTTTACTATTAGAATTGACTTACTGAAACAAAATCAACTTTTTGATGATATTCTAATTTATCGAGATGCACCTGTATATTAGGGAATATGAATATACATTATCATTAATAATGATATCAT
This sequence comes from Danio rerio, assembly GCF_052040795.2. NCBI lineage: Eukaryota > Metazoa > Chordata > Actinopteri > Cypriniformes > Danionidae > Danio > Danio rerio. Next base: position 21,947,522 of record NC_141021.1, read on the forward strand.
GTAAAGGTTCTTTTAGTTTGTCATGTATCATTTGTGAATTTGTCTCCCACAAAAGGTATTTATTCCATCTAACAGAGAACACTGCTTCAACACCTGCCTAAGATTTGTTTTAGTGTGTCAGATATTACAATCATAAATTATTGTTCTAAATCATTTCTAAAAAGTCCTAAACTATAATTGAGGAGAAGAAATATGTTCTGCATGTTCTCAACAAAGTGCTTCTTCAAATATTACCACTTTTGGCCATGAAGGCAAAACTTTTTTTTTTTTACAGTTTAGTTTTATTTCAGTATAGCAGTGCCGTAATAGCAATGCAAATACTTAAATTAGAACATTTGTAATTTTTGTATTGAATCCATTACAAAGCCATTTCCATCACATCTTAAATGATGCATTGTCATTTTAAATAATAAAATACTCATTCATTTCTATTATAGTTATGTATTTATTTATATGTATGTATCCTTAATATGTATGTAATACTAACACTGAAAGAGAAAATGAGGTTTGCAGTCTCAAGAACTCTAAATATGTCAAAAATGATAATAATTTGAATGCATATTTATATTTCTGGTACTGCAGAGAGGTGCGATTCAGGCTTCCTGCTATTTGTCTATGATTTCTTAATTCAGCCTCCAGCATGCTAACACCTTTTATGGAAACCAAATGCTGACAAATGTCATTGTGTCAGAAATTAAGTTGCCCTTGCTGTCTCATTCTCTTCACACTCTTGACAGCATTATGCTCAACCACATCAACACAGTTCAGGAAAGTATATACCATATATACAAATCAAATAAATCTGCATACCATGGGTTGTTGCTGTTTTGTTTTATGTTTTTTTGGTGTTTTTTTTTTTTTTTTGGTGTTTTTTTTGCACTATGGCTCCTTAATTTTTGAACATTCTAAGCTGATATCAAACACTAGTACTGTATGAAGACTGACCAAAGTATATTTTAACTGATCATCAATGCCTGTATGAAGCCTGATTCTTAATTTTTTTTCAGCTACGGTAATGCATACAATTCATACAGTTTGTTAAGTGGCAGCACCAGGAATTTATTCAACACTATACTAGTTTAATACCAGTTTAATACAGCACTTACTGTACAAGCTTAACTCTCAACAGATATCATTGAGGTCACTCAAGTTTGTGGTACAAAACACTGGTGATGTGATGAACATTGCAATGTGGCTTTACCTGTCTTTAAGGTATTTTACTAAGTCACTAGTTAAAAATGCTTAGTGAGTTGTGTTGAGTTATAAAAAATCTTTTAGTTCTTTTCTGAAGCTATGTAAACTGCACACTGCACAATCTTACAACTGTGTCAAAATGACAAAATTTGAAGTTTCTATCTTTGGAGAGTTAGTTCTTATTCATTACAGATTTTTGATGTACATTCCAAGGCAAGAAGAACTAGCATAGACAGTTGCTAATGGCAACACCAGGACCATTTATAAATAGGCTCTTTGATGGGGTAGATACCCCAAAAGTTAAGAATGTTACAGAAATGTAAGACTTTACCAAAAAATGATTGCATTTTTTAAAAAGGTGTTTAATAAAACTACAGCATTTAAGTTCCATTATGTTCCATTATTAGTGGGTAATGTTAATAAATATAAAAAAATAGTGCTGGGCAAATATTAATCATAAATTCACATTATTTTTTGTGACATTATACAAATGATAGACACACAACCACACATATCAATTTTGTTACATAGATATTTATATTTTATATATAATTTGTATCTATCTATCTATCTATCTATCTATCTATCTATCTATCTATATATATATATATATATATATATATATATATATATATATATATATATATATATATATATATATATAGCTTAAGTCAGAATTATAGCCCACTTGTTTTTTCCCCAAATTCTGTTTAACAGAGAGATTTTTTCAACACATTTTTAAACATAATAGTTTTACTAACTCATTTCTGAGAACTGATTTATTTTATTTTTGCCATGATGACAGCACATAAAATTTTCCTAGATATTTTTCAATACACTTCTATACTGCTTAAAGTGACATTTAAAGGCTTAACTAGGTAAACTAGGCAAGTTAGGGTAATTAGACAAGTTATTGTATAATGATAGTTTGTTCTGTAGACTATTGAAAAATATATATAGTTTAAGGGGCTAATAATTTTGACCTAAAAATGTTTTTAAAAAAAATTAAAAACTGCTTTTATTCTAGCAGAAATAAAACAAATGAGACTTTCTCCAGAAGAAAAAAATTCTCAGACATACTGTGAAAATTTCCTTGCTTGGTTAAACATCATTTAGGAAATATTTAAAAAAGAAAAAAAAAATTTAAAGGGGGGCTAATAATTATTCGCTAGTTCGCTAGTATAATTAAATATACACAGTATATGCTTATATTACGTCAAAACAAACTTTTTATTTTGGATGCGATTCATCGCAATACATTTTTGCCCAGCACTAAAAGTGAATGTAATATTGAAAAACGTATCAAATATAAATTCATTAAATATAAATATAAATTACTATAGTATTTTTCATGTGTTTATTACATTGCACTTTGTAGCATTACACTGGCTGGGTACACAGACTACTTATTATGCAGAAACATTAATGAGACACTTTCCTTCAAATTCCTTACCAGCTACATCCAAGAATGAGTCTTACTTGTCATTCTTCAAAAACTAGTCTGCTATATGATGTTATGTCTTAATTTGGGGCAATAGCATATATGCACAAGGACTTTTAATTTTTAGCCGGTTCAAGTGCTCCCGGTGAACTGTCATGCCATTTAAAAATCACCACACTTCAGATATAGTTTCTTTACAAATCAATGCTCTTCACTGCCTGAATGATAGATGATATAAAGTGTCGAAGCATATCTAGCTGAATTATTTTGCAGCTTATTAAATAAGCTTTTTGATCTCAAAAAAATCGAAGTTCTAGAAATCTAACACTTTCCCAAAACATGATAGCCTAAAAAAAAAGCATAGAAACTACAGCATTTAACTATTGGGTGTAGTACACCAGCTTTATTTGTAAAATTCTACATACGATTTTAATAAATATATGAATATAATATAAATTTAGATCATTCATTCATTTTCTTTTAGGCTTAACCCCCTTATTAATCCGGGGTCGCCACAGCGGAATGAACTGCCAACTTTTCCAGCACTTGTTTTACGCAACGGATGCCCTGCTAGCCGCAACCCATCTCTGGGAAAATAATATACATTTTATATTAATAAATATATCAGATACAAAAATATTAAATATAAATTACTAAAGTATTTTTATGTGCTATGGGATAGTATGTAAAACGCAAAAGAAAAAGAAAAAAAGAAAAGTGGTGATTTCCAAATTTTCTTTGACCTGTATTTCATTGAAGACAATATGAACTTTCCTGTCAATCAGAACAATTAGGAAAAATTTAAGGATAGTAATCAGGTAAATTGGTTGTCAGGTGATGTCAGCAGGTGATTGTAATTATGATTTGGTACAAAAGCAGCATCTAAGAAAGGTCTGAAAATTTTGAAGCAAAAGATCCTTGGGCAGAGGATTGCCAGTTTACCAACAAAATACATGAGAAAATTATTGAAATATTTATAAACAATATTCCTCAAAGAAAGATAGGGAGACATTTGGATATTTGACCTTCAACAGTACATAACATAATTAAAATATTGAAGGAATCTGGAGGAATTTTAGTGTGTAAAGGACAAGGGCGCATGCATCTGCATCAAGAATCGTCATTTATCCATGAGTGATATCATGGGCTTAATCATGTAATCATTGGTTATCAGATAATATTGAATATCTCATGGGATATAATTACTTTGGCAAACCTTTGTCAAGTACCACAATAAATAGTTACATTCACAAATGCCAGTTAAAACTGTACTGAACACACTAACAGAGTCCAGAAGTGCCATCAACGTCTCTGAGCTTGGAGGCATCTGGGATGGACCATCACACAATGGAAACATGTACTGTGCTCAGATGAATCAGTATTTCAGACATTTTTAGAAGAAATCAACACCGTGTGCTTCGGACCACAGAAAAAAAGGATCACCCAGATTGTTACCAACAAGTCCAAAGGCCGGGGTCTGTCATGGTATGGGGTTGTGTCAGTGCCCATGGCAAAGGTAACTTGCACCATTGGCCAGAACAAAAAAAGAACATCGATTTTGGAGCACAATATGCTGCCTTCTTTTCCAGGGACACCCATTCATATTTCAACAAGACAATGCAAAACCACAATCTGCACACATTACTAGGTCCTGGCTATAGAAGAAGAGGATACAGATATTTGACTGGCTTGTCTGCAGTCCCAACCTGTCACCAATAGAGAATGTGTGATGCATTTTGAAGTGCAAAATGCGACAACAAAGACCCCCATGTTGCCCACCTTAAGACTTGTTTGCAGGAAGATTAGGACAAAAATACACTTGAAACACTTCATCACTTGGAGTCTTCAGTCCCAAAATGTATTTTAAAGGGCACCTATGGTGAAAAATCTACTTTTTAAGCTATTTGGACAGACATATGTGTATATATAGTGTATAGACCATCATATTGGGGGTGATATAAACACACCCAGTCCTTTTTTTCAATTTAACAACAAAAAAAAAACGGTGGACCAATTGGAGCGGTTTTCAGACCGACCGCAACTTTACGTAGGAGTGCGGTCCCCCCGCCCACCTAATTGATTGACAGCTGCACGCATTAACATGTCCCAGTAGTCACGTGTATATGTCAACAAGACCAGACATACGCAAAGCAACCGGGAATAAAAGGTCTGTTCAGTTCGCTAGGATCAGCAATCATCATCAAATGTGATCATGAGTTTCACATGTTTAAAGTGTTTTAAAACAGTGCACGTGTGTAATTAATTACAGCAATTTACTTCAGCTTTACTTCATCAGCACAGCCGCGTGTCAGAACAATTATAAAGGAAGACGCTTCAATCCCAGTTTGTAGACGTTAAATCAGGTTTATTTTGTACAATAACATAACAGATATGCAGATATCCACACAGCAGTGGAGATTAACCTGTATCCTGTCACATTTGAGTGCAAAAACAGTGCAAAGCTAAGCGCGCTCTGTCTGTGTGTGTGTGTGTGTGTGTGTGTGTGTGTGTGTGTGTGTGTGTGAGTGTGTCAGCTGCGGTGTGAAACCGTGTGTGTGTGTGTGCGTGCGCGCGTGAACTTTGTAACGATATTGCGTGTGACTCATCAATGCAACTTCACAACAAATACTGATTAGTAAAGGTCTTACTGTAGTATTTCTCACAACCGCTAAGTGAGACCTTCTTCCTTCAAGTCTGTCTGTTGTCTAATGCAGCCGAGGGAGGAGATTAAGGCACGCAGAAAGGCACGTGGAAACAGTAGGCGGGGAGGGCTCGTGTTAAAGGCGCAGTACGACAAAACCACCCCCTGGTTGAAATATGTATAAAACAGGATCTTGTAAAAGGTATAATGAAAAATATTATAGGTGTTTTGAGCTTAAACTTTACATACACATTCTAGAGACGCAAAAGACTTATATTAAATCTGAAAAATGGGGTAACCTAGGTGCCCTTTAAGTGTTGTGAAAAGGAATCACATCATTACAAAGTGGTAAATGCTTTACAGTTCCAACTTTTTTTGAAATGCAACTACTGTAAACTCCATGTGTTTGGACTGTGGGGAAAACCAGAGCACCCGGAGGAAACCCAGGTAAACACAGAGAGAACATGCAAACTCAGAAAAGCCCTAGAAACTGACCCAGCTGGCACTCGAACCAGTGACCTTCTTGCTGTGAGACAACAGTGCTAACCACTGAGTCACTATGCCGCCTAGAATACAGGTCTAAAAAAAACAATAAATAATGTGTTGTTATATCATCTGCAATGAAATAGAAGTTAAAGTAAATTTAGAAATCACTTCATTCATTTTTATTTGCATTTTCCATACGGTCTATACTTCTGATTTGGGGTTGTACATATTAAGAAAAATAATAATAATAATAATAATAATAAAAAATGGAATGAGACAAAGTTCAAATTCCTACCCCAGCTTTATCAAAGATTGGATCTTGCTCGTCATCCTCCAAAAAGTAATCTACAGTAGGATATTATGTCTTGATGATCAAGCGTCATTGCAAAATGCCATTACAAAATCGCCATGTTCAAGATCTGGTTTCTTTAAAAATCAGTGCTCTTCACCACCTGATTGATATACAATATAAAGTGAATCTAAGTCCAGACAAGAAGCACAACATTAAATTCTATTGTTTTGCACTATGTGTTTAAAATATGGAAATGTATTTTACCACAGTATTTTCAATGGATGAACTATTTAACTGATTATACTTTAATTACATTACAACATCAGTGCTGTAAAAGACATCTTATGAAATAAAATATCATCACATTAACCTTTCACCTGAAGTTTATCAATGGCTGAAAAACATTGTCCTGCATATATCCCATTTCACAGAGATGTATATAACATTATCTGGTAAACAATGTACTTCTCGTTTCTCACACTTCATAACTACTGACCTGTCCAACAAAAAAAATCAAAGCATAACATCAGTATGCTACATATCTAACCTAATTATTTTGCAGTGTATCAGCTTATTAAATAAGCTCTTTGATGTGGTATAGACTCAAAAAGTTAAGAATGTTCAAGAAACCTAACACTTCGCCAATCTTTCAGATACTGCAGTTCAAAAATGAAAAAATAATAATAAAAAGACTGAATCAAATCGATTTATAAATTATATATAACTTAAGGAAACATTCAATGAAATGAACACGATTCTCTCCCCCAATTTTTTTTTTCTCTATTCCCTTCTCTCTCTGTCACACAGACATTTTCTCTCATGGTTTCTGTCTAGCACCTGGTAATAAGTTGACACCCTTGCATTCCCCTCTGTGTGAGAGTGACACCAGAGCCAGGCTGCTGATAGATCTGACTTCTGCTTTAACCAATCTCTCCTCACACTTCCTTTCCTTTCCCTTGTCATCTGTTAAATTAAACAATGCAAATGGATACTCTGGCGATTTGAACATAAATACTGTATTATATGCTTTTGAACTCTATGGGCCCTATCATACACAGGGCGCAATAGGGTGCAAGACATGTTTGGAGCGATTTGTTGCTATTTTCAGACCAGCACAACCCTCATTTTCACATTTTGCGTGATGTTATTTAAATAATAAATCCATTTGTGCTACTTTGTGGACTCATTGTTGTGTCCTAGTCTAAAAAGGAGGTGTTGGCGCGTTGCTATTTTGAGGAATTAAAATAAACTGCGCAATTGACCAAGTAAAATATTGTCTTCAGTCCAACACAGAGAGTGTTAGTTACGCATCCTATGCAGGTTTCAATTCTTAATACACACAGGATGTACAGCAATACACAAATATCTTTTCATCTGAAAAAAAATAAATAAATAAAAGGATTAAAATATTACAAAAATGATTTTTTCTACATAAACATAAAAACCACCTTCATGTCTTCTTCATGTCCATTTTTATTAAAAATGTTTGTTTTTTTTAGCAGTTGTAAGAGGCTAAATTATCATATGCATTTGTTTATATAACATGTCTTTTTGACTCAAGAAGGTCCATACAAAGGCAGATACTGATAAGATCAGGGCCTGTTGTGTGGACTTTGGGGGTTTTATGATGTGGTCATATGTTGATTGGTTAGTTTGAATGTCTCAGCATTTGGGCTTTAGTCACATGGTCAAAAAAAGATACAAAATAGGTGGTGAACTCGAGCTCTGCCTCTTTTCCTGCCCTCTCTTTCCCTGGCCTGTCTTTTCCTGCTATGCTTCTCTCCTCCTCTGGAGTCTATCTTGTCTGACTCTACTGCAATCAGGCTAACTTCTGGGCCTGCTCTCTTCCATATTTAGAGCTATTAATACTGAAAAAGTCAAAGTAAAGAGTAAAAGTAAAGTGAAGAGAAAGTAAAGAGACCAAATGGAGGAGGCTCATGTGACTTGCAGGCCTCATCTCCAAAGCACCACAAAGAAAAGGTATAGTTACTGTACATGATGGCAGGTAGGTAGATGGAGATAATCCTGCAGGAAAAAAATACACCTCAGTCTCTGTACCAACAGGGCCAACTGGGACAAAACACCAGCTTGGGGTGAAAGACCAGCCTGAGACTAAAGGTTCCTATTGATGGGAATCTGTCAGGGAGAGACATATTCTGGATAGACGAAACGGCATACTCTCTTTAGAACTGCCATGAGCAGATCGATTGAGGGAAGACCTACAAACTTACTTTGGCCACATCTGTACCACGGCATCTAACCGTAACCATGTTGTACTGTATGTGTAAAGGAAAACCACAGTGGAAAGTAGGATGTCTCTTGTGATGTAAACAGATCTACAATGACTTGGTTGAGCAAATCCCATCTTCACTATGTGTCCAGCTAAAGTCTTCATTTTGCAGGCCTCAGCCACTGCCTAGACAGAATATCAGAGACCTAGTTCAGATGCCCAGCAATATAAACTGCTCTGCCTGAGAGCAGCATCCTTTAGGCCCACAGAAGGATATGGTGTGCCAATCTGAAGAGGGCGCACAAGCTTGCCTGTGTGAATAAGCACAGGGTGACTCCTGAGATCTGGAAAGAAGTGTCAATAGGCAGCTATGTCCCACAAGAGATAGTGGTCTCTCCACACACCGTGTAAGCATTTTTCAAGGAATCCTCCTCAGAATGTTAGAGAAGCATCTGTTGTAAGTGGCATGCAACTACAATTTGCTGCTAACACTGGTCCCTAGGGAAAGGAACCAAGGCCTCTTCCACATCCAAATGTTGAAGGCATCCACTGTCTTTGTAATCTTTTTCAGGTAAAAGAGCGAGACTGGACTGAAGAACATCCGCCCTTAAAGGAGTCCTCAGAAATATATGGACTTGAAAGTTGTAATGTGGCCAAGTACAGTGACCCATATTCAAAATGTGTGCTCTGCATTTAACCCATCCAACTGCACAAACATAGAAGTGAAAACACATACAGTACCCTGAACACACAACAGGAGCAGAGGGCACTCATTGCTGTGGGGACTGCGAAGCAATTGGGGGATCAGTGTCTTGGTATAGGTACAGTATCTCAGTCATGTTGAGAGGGTGGAGAGAGTTGTGGTGGTTATTTAGCTCCACCACATACAATCCTTGGCAGTGCCTGCGTCCAACTCAAGTCCAACTCTCTAACAATTAGGCCACGGCTGTACAACAGTCTTTCAGTGTTATGCAAAGAGCACAACCTAATTGTCAAAAATCTAGAATCTGAAGTACCAGAGAGTACACAGATTTTCTCTTATTCTCCTAAATACTGTGCCCAAAGAACAATTTCAGGGCCCAGTGAGCAATTAGGGGTTAGGTGCTATGTTCAAGTGCAGCTAAGCCCAGTCCCAGCCAGGAATCAAGCCATTGACCATTAGGCCACAACTGTCCCCTGGTAAGCAGGATGGTTTTCAGGATGGTTTATTTATTATGGGTCTCCAGAATGATGTAATTCATGCTCAACTTGCGCAGAAAACGAATCTCTTTTCATTCATTTGCTTTACATACATTACATTCATAATAAAAAGTTGCATGCCAATAACAAAACTAGATTTAGGGGTTCTATTTTAAGGATTTAGGTGCAAAATCTAAAGCATTTTAAGTATGTCCAAATTCAATTTAGCTATTTTAAGGACGGAAAAATAAGGTTTGTGCTGCAGCACATGGTCTAACAGGGTTGTGCTTTGTCTCTTAATGAGTTATGGCAGTGTTATGAGCATAACTTGCATCAAACTAATCAGAGTCTCATCTCTTATTCCCTTTAGGAGTCAGTTGTGTCATTTGCTATTTACATGGCAGACTTTGTAAGTGGAAAAAACGGAATGCTTCACTAATGAGAAAACGGTTAAACAAACAATCTGCCCCAGAATAAAGAATGAGTCTCCTCCATTCAGCCTTTTTCTTTACTTTAGTAGTAGTAGTAGTAGTAAAACTTTATTGTCCTTGACAGGAGATTTGTTTTGGGCATCGCCATATTGCTGCAGACACTCACTAAAACAAGCAATAAAAAACAGTATAAAATACAACAATTACAAAATTTATGGTGCCAATTAAGATATACTCTTATTAAGTAAACCCACTGACACAGGTACAAAGGATTTCTTGTAACGGTTTAACCTACACTTTGGGACTCTATATCTTCTACCAGAGGGAAGCAGTTCGTACTGGGGAAACAAAAAATGAGTTGGATCCTTGACAATCCTATCCACCTGATTGAGGACACAGTTCTCATATAAAACTTGAGGATTAAAATTTCATTGTGCCCGACAATTTTCCATGCTGTCTTTAAGAGATGCATCAGTTTAGATTTACACTGAACAGAAAGGTTGCCAAACCACACTGTAATGCCATACCTGACAATGCTTTCAAGAACTGCTTTATAAAACAGCATCATGAGCTTCTTGTTGACTCCAAAAAGACGCAACCTCCGTAAAAAATACAATCTCTGGTGTAAACGAGAACAAACCCAATCAATGTGTGTTTTCCATGTGAAAGAACTGTGGATATGAATGCCCAAGTACTTATAGGTATCTGACTGAGTAATAGGATCATCATGTACAATCACTTGACGATGGTCACCTATGCACTTTGGGTCAAATACCATCTCTTCTGTTTTCTTAGTATTTATTTTTAACTTATTTCTATCACACCAATCAATGAACTGACTAATTTCTGACTGATATATAACCCCAATATCATCCTTCTCATAAAGTAAACTTAAAATGGCTGTGTCATCAGAGTATTTAAAAATAAAATTCTCTGAATGCTTACTTATACATTCATTTGTAAAAAGTGTAAAAAGAATAGGTGAACTGACACAGCCTTGTGGAACCCCAGTACTACTGTTCTTTTTCTCTGAACAGATGTTTTTAACCTTGACAACCTGAGTTCTGTTTGTTAAAAATGAGAAATACCATTTGCATATGAATGGGTTTATATTCAGCTGTTCCATCTTTCCAATTAATAAATGTGGTTGGATCGTATTAAAAGCGGAACTAAAATCAATAAAAAGCAGTCGAGCATAAGCTTTAGGATTGTCTAAGTGCTTAAGAATCAAGTGCGAAATACTATTAACTGCATCTTCAGTACCTCTGCCATACCTATAGGCAAACTGTAGAGGATCTAAATTACTAGCAACTTCTGATTTTACAATGGACACCACACATTTCTCAAAACATTTCATGATAACAGATGTTAATGCCACCGGTCTAAAATCATTGTACTCAGAGGGCCTCGCCAACTTAGGAACAGGAACAATTAATGATTTTTTCCACAAACTAGGAACAATACCAGAGTCTAAGGATTTTTGAAATATGGGAACCCAAACTGGAGTCAGTTCATCAGCACAGCATTTAACAGTGTATGGCAAAATTCCATCTGGACCTGCAGATTTAGAGCCAATATGTTTAAAATAAAAATTTATCTGCTTAGGATCAATCAGTGGCCTATCATAAGTAACACCTCTAGGAGACATTACCTCCGAACTGTTGACTGGGGTGTATTCACAATTCTCAAATCTTAAGAAAAAGTCATTCAACTCATTCACTTTCTGTGAGTCATCAAAAATAGAAATAGAGGGAGTAAAAGACTGCATATTGGACATAGATTTCATAGAGTCCCACAGTTGTTTAGAATTAGACCTGTGTAGTCTATTCTCTAGGCATTGTTTATGTTTTATCCTAGCGTCTCTTAATAATCCATTTAACTCCTTCTGAGTAACTCTTAATCCTTGATGATCATGATTGTGAAAGGCCAACTTCTTCCTCTTAATACAATCTTTAATGTCCTTTGTGATATATGGTTTATTGTTGGCATAGATGACTATATCCTTTTTTGGTATCACATTCTCAGTGCAGAAATTAATATAATCTGTTATTACCGTGGCAGTTTCATTAATATCCTCGCTATGAAAAACTTCCCAGTCAGTACAGAGAAAACAGCCTTTCAAGGCTTCAACGCTGTCCTCTGACCAAACATTCACAGTCTTCACCACGGGTTTATTTTTCTTTAAAAGAGTCTTATACGTAGGAATTAAAAACACAGTATTGTGATCAGAGTTTGAAAGGGGAGGTCTTACCCTGGACGTGTATGCCTCTTTGATGTTCCCATAGCATTTGTCTAAAACATTTTTGTCTCTTGTATTGTCTTTAACATATTGATCATATCCAGAAAGAACAGTCTCCAATTTACAATGATTAAAATCACCAAGAATAAACACCGGCGCTCCTGGTGTACGTTCAAGTTGGTCTTGAATACAGTCTCTTATAGCACTGGCGGCTATAGCTGCCTTAGCGGAAGGTGGAACATAAGCCACACAGATTAATATATTCCCGAATTCTCTTGGGAGGTAGAAAGGTCTCAAACTCAAGCATAAGAGCTCAATATCCGGATTACATACTGCAGATTTAATTGTTATGTGACTGCACCAACGCTCATTCACATAAACGCAGATTCCACCTCCTCTGCTTTTTCCTGAGGCGGCAGATCTATCGGCTCGAATTAGAGAAAAGCCTTGTACCTCTACCAGTGAATTCGGAATCTCCGGACGAAGCCATGTTTCAGTCAGTGCCAGGAGACCCGCCTCTCGATACTCAAAGCAGGCTCTAGCTTTGATGCGCAGTTCATCCATCTTCTGTTGCAATGATCTGACGTTACTTAGAATAATTGCAGGTAACGGGGGTCTGTTTCCACGTCGGCGAAAACGCCGCCGGACGCCGCCTCTGTGACCTCTTTTCCGACGACATGTACTCGCCGTCACCCTGTTTCTCAAACAGTCGGGAAGGTTAGGTGGTGCACCAAAGTCGGCTGACCGAAGCTGAAGCAAGTCCTCTCTTGTGTATACCATGATCAAGTCGCTATTCGTTGTTATGTGCGTGTAGCCGGCAGAAAACAGGTGCCCGATTATTAGTAGGCCAATAAAGAGTTCTACGAAAGTCGTCATACTGATATTGCACCCGAAACTACTAAAGTACCAGTGTACCGCCACAAAGTTTAAATAATTAAGTATACCAGCAAGTTCAAAAGTAATTTCACAAAAAACGTCAGCAGCAACAAGTGCCCGTGTCGCCAGCAGTGCAGCGCCACCGGAAGGTTTACTCTTTTACTTCTGTGGATAAGGAAACGTGTTGTACGCACTCCACCTAAGACATCCATTAGCCTACATATTTAATTTGGTTTGTTAAGCACAAAGATTTGTGTCAAAACTATTTCTAAATTCAGCTCTAAATTCCAGCAACCGAATAAATGAACAATAATAAAGAAGTGTGATCAAAAACTGAGTTATATCCAAAGAAATATCTTATTCTTATGCCCCACATACGTATCCAAAGCAATTTTATACTAGTTTTTATTAAGACAAATATAGATATGCATATAACAAATAATACTGCTAATAATAATACTAACATTATACAAATACAAACTGTCATGAATGAACTAAAAAAAGGCATAGAGTCATGAAGAAGGCATGACTAGTGGTTTTTATTTTTATGTAGAAAATAATAATTTTTGTAACATTTTAATCCTTTTAATTTTTTTCTTGTTAAGATATTTGTGTATTGCTGTACATCCAGTGTGCATTAAGCAATGTGTAAGCATTGCGCTGGATTTTAGACCTGCTTTTAAATGGTCAATGGCGGTCTATTTCAGTTACTCAAAATAGGAGTCTACAAAGTGGCGCAAATGGATTTGCTATTTAAACATGGAGCAAAATGTGAAAATTAGGGTTGTGCTGGTCTGAAAATAGCAACAAATCACGCCAAACCTTGCACCTTATTGCACCAGGTGTATGACAGGGCCCTAAAGGTTAAACTTTAGGGAGTCAAACTCAGATCTTAGCTGTGGTGGAAAGAGTACTGATACTTAAGTAAAAGTACCATTACTTTGCTAAAAATGTAGTGTAAGTAGAGTAAAAGTATCTCTTGTAAAAATTACTCAAAGTATGAGTAAAAAGTAGCCCTTTTAAAAGTACTCAAGAGTAGTGAGTTGTGAGTATTATGCTGTTAAAAACTGATGCGTTTACATGTAGTTTGTGGATGTGTGTAAACGTTACATTCTGTAGTCCAATTAGTTATTGTCCAGGAGGCACACAACGTCATAAGATAATATAAGGTTAGATTTAGGTTGTGATGTCAGGTGACCACAATTCAATGTCTAGCCAGCGTCTAAGGATAACTATATTTTGATGTCCAATAACGACATTAAATGACGTTGATATTTAGTTGACTTTAGATTGTGTTAGAAAGTAACCAAAATCCAACGTCGAGCCAACATCTTAAACCAACGTCATATTGACATTAATTCATCAGGTATGGCAATCAAAATCCAAGGTCTGATAGACGTCATGCTGGTCATGTCCTCCCAACGTCAGGCTGTAACATCATTAGACGTTGATATTTGGTTGGTTTTATGTTGGATGTTGGCCTGACCTTGAGTTCTGACATCAACATGATTTTCATTTCCAAACAAAATGCAATGTCACCACGACACTGGGGTACAACATCATTCAAACGTCATGTTGACGTCTTGGATCTGCTGGGCGCTTAAGGTCATTTCGGTCATCATACAGTAAATATCCGTCATCTTCTCATTAGTGACATGCATCTGAACAGTCTCTGGGTCAATGCGTGTGACGATTTTGGACATGTTCTTGGACAATTTTAATGCTTTCAAACTGTTTGCTGCGATTATAAAGCGCCCATGTCTTGAGGTAGCTCATTATGTGGCGATTTACCTTCTGTGTGCGATTTGATTCGACAGGAATTACAGGACTGTTTTTTATAATCCCCATAGACAAGAAAAATAAAGTAGTGACTGCAGGTTAAAGGAAAGCAGTGGAGTAAAAGTACCAATTATGACACTAAAAATGTACTCAAGGAAGAGTAAAATTACATATTTATAAAAATACTAAGTAAATTACAATTTCTGAGGAAAACTACTTAATTACAATAATTTGAGTAATTGCAGTTAGTTACTTTACACCACTGGATATGAGTAAGCCAACTGAGTCATATGTAAAGCACCAGCTGATAATGGAGTCTTGCAAAAAAAAAAAAAAAAACAAGATCATAATTATAATTTCAAAGATTTAAAAATATGTACATACAAATGTATAAAAATGACAAAAAGTTATGTGCACCCCTGATTATAAGAACCCAAAGTTTCAGTTTAAAACATTTTATTTTATTTTTCTTCCTTTAAGAGGTGATCTAAAATGTGTGGCTCTTCACAAATGAAAACTGCACACTGACTGACAGGCCTGAGCTGCAGTTCTATAAATATAGTGTCTTCTAGTACAAGCCACTAAAGATGTTTTGTTTGCCTTTTTAAATCTTTATCATCTTTTACTTTGATTATATTATGAAGAGTGATCTGCATCAAATATTTACCCTTTGTGTTCATATGTACAGAAAGAAATTCAAACAAGTTTAAGATAAAATGAAGGAATTTTACATGTTATTGTGCTGCTCCAATACGGCATAATTCTTCCTCTATTCATTAAATAATATATGTATATATCTAGTTTAACTAAAGGTCCAATATCAAAAAATATTTCTAATTACAGGGAGCTCAGATTCTTACTTTGTTCCCCACTCAGATCCACTGAACACAAAGACCTTGATTTATTATGAGTGAATGTGTTGTATTTTTATAATATCAAATGCAAGGATTTAGCTGGAGTTAATCTGTCTGCTGCTAATCATTTTGTTTTGTTTCCTGCTGTGTCAAAGGTGGCTAATGAGAGGAGCAGACTACAGAGTGTGTGTGTTATGCTCGGGCTAAATGAGAATCATTCTGAGTGACTTAACATCACCAAACAAAACTGTTTATTTTGAACAATTTCATACACACACACACACACACACACACACACACACACACACACACACACACACACACACACACACACACACACACACTTCAAGATTAGTATTCTTTCCTCCCTGTGGGTGGGAGGTGTCTGCTTTGCCATTGTTTGTTTATAGAATTAATTTAGCGCAAGCTCTGTGCCGTGCTCCGGCTAATTATTTGCACCGATGCCTGTCAAAGCGGAACAGAACCGGTGACGGCAGGTGAATAGATGAGTGTATTTAACCTCCGCATCTTGCCGCACTAATGGCCTGACTCTCCGTTAACCGACAACGCTGACAGTGACTCTGGTAGCCATGCAGAAAATCGCACCATTATTGCCGCATATATTACCTGTATAATGAATCCACATGAAAGGTGTAATATGAGGCCCTTTAAATACTACAGTTGAAAGTGTTTGTGTTTCCTAGTCTGTTATAACAATGTTGAACATAGCTTACAAATTATAATAGTCTAAGACCTTTATTTGAAGTTTTATATCTGTGAGCTAGTTGTGATTTTTTCTTTAGGTGTTGTATTTGCTGTTAGCACTGTAGCTAATGCTAGCTCAGCTCTGTCATGGTATCTATGGATCAAGTTGGCCTTTATTTAGCCTGGCTGGGATGCCATTATTTTGGACAATGGAGGTTTAGCTGATGGCACCAAAATAACACACGATATTTCCTACATGGCAGAATTGTTTTAGTGGTAGTTTTAGTAAAAATATCTAAGGATCATTATTTTGACCTGTTTAACTCGCTGGCACTTTGTAATGTATAAACTGTATTAGAATTATACTTGACATTTAAATAAATATGTCATTTTTTGATTCAATATTCAAAGTATTGCTTTTCAAAATACAACCTATAATTTAAAATCCAAGCATAATTTAATATATTGAAACAATTTTTCTCAGGAAGGCTCTATTAAAAAAGCTTATATAAAAGTATGTTGCTCATGTTGGTGTCGGCATCAAATATAAAAAAAAATAAAATAATAATAATAATAATACTAATATTACTACTAATAATAATAATTATTATTATTTTTATTATTACGAATAGAAAGCACATTACAACCAAATGTTTTGACTATTTTCGTTAAAAATCAAATGCTAAAATGGTGGTAAAAACACTTTAAAATGTGTAACACCACCCTTACAATTGCAGGTAAATGGAATAATTAGTATTTTGAAGCTCTATTTTGGTTTTTTATAAATGTGTCTCATAATATTTTGGGTTTATAAACTATTGTTAAACTGAATGACATTTTAGAGAGCATCTTCTGTATATTATAATAAAAATGACTATATTCTTTGCTCAAAAAAGATCAAAAGAAACTTTAAAAATACAGGTACTTTATTGCAATGATGGTTCCATGAAAAAACATTAAAACATCCATAGAACCTTTATGTTTTTATATTGGAAAAGGGTTCTTTAGATTATGTTGTTAAGACAAGCTTCCTTTAAAGGTGCACTAAGTGACTTTTGTTCTTTGCACCAACAAAAAAAATCTAAATGAATATAAAACGATAATAAAAAAAACATGCTCATCACCGAAAAGGTGAATTTATGCTATTGTGCAGAAAGAAAATCTAATACATTTATGACAAAAATAGAGATCTCATTTATGACTAATCAGTATTTTATGTAACCGCCAGTCTACATATTATTAAGAACCTTTACTAATGGATTAAAAAATAAGTAATTTTTACCTTCAGTAGTTTGAGAAAAAAGAAGAAAAGAAAAAACCTCTCCAACGAAGGTAACAACACGCATTAAGAGCCACAGAATTATTTTTTTCCATTAAAGCTAATTTAACTTGGATTTAAACTTCCAAGCATGACCACTGTACTCCCTGTTGAGCATCTTTAAAAAGCTCACTCAGCTTGTTACAATACTCTGTAAAATAATAATCCACTCCTGAGGCTTTCTCAGAGTGTTGCTGTCATCCCCGTGCCCCATGAGACGCTCTGAGTTGAATAGACCTGTTCTGACGTATGAATTTGTGAAATAACGATAGCGAGACAGAAATAAGGCCCTAATAAAAGAATCTACTCCCTCTAAAACCTGCTTTAGATAAGGGCCACGGTGCACAGCCAGAGCCTTGAGAGTCACACAGAACAGAGAATTTCCATTTAGGTTAATCCACCCATTTTCCCTATGGTTCAGAAGAGGCACGCACACACACACACGCAAACACAATCTCCGTTTCATACTATTGTAAACACATACACGATGTTCTATATCTCAAATGCACACTTGCGCTAGTTTGTACCTTTTCCTTGTTAAACACACACAAATGCAAACCTTCGAACACAAAAGCTGCAGGTCTTTTGATTTACAGGCTGCTGTTTACTAAATTTAAGTGGGAACACTGGAACAGATGTTGGTAAATCCTATAAAGAAGAAAACCCAATACCAACATAATCCCAAAACACAATGTTATTGCTCCAATCCTGCACTGCCGTGTACAAAATTATCCAAATCCAGGATTTCAGCATTGCCAAAACGCTGCACCGTTTCCAATCTCGAAACTCATTTGGCCTTACAGAGGAGCAAAGTTGTACAAGAAGAGAAACATATTTAATAACAAGCCTTGGTTCTGAAGGCCGACGCACCAATGACAGGCTTCAGTCATGTTCTCTTCTGGCTGAACAGAAGGCAATCATTCAGTCATACAGTTCATTCTTATTCACAGGCCGACTTGCTTCCACTGCTTCGGTTACTCACAGGAGTGTGAAAAGTACAGAAAAAGACAAAGAATATATAAACAAAAATGTCATGAGTGAAGCTAAAAAGTATTACCATTCAATCAGAATCAGAAAAGAATTAGGAACAGATTGATGAAATCAAGCAATAAAATTGTATTTACGTTTCATAAAACACTTCATTTTAACAGAAGTGAGCTGAAACAAACAGTATAAAGGGATTCTTATAACCTGCTATTCATTATTAGAATAACTTAAACTACAATAATGCAGTTTAAATAGATTGTTCACCCTAAAATGAAAATGAGCGGTATTACTTTATGTACTGTACATGTACTTCTATGTATAGTGCTCAGCATTATGAAAATGAGTATTTTTATCCATTTGTCATTGAATATGGGTAATATATATTGTTGCATTTGAAAAAAGAAACAGATTTATTAAACAGAAATATTTCTTAAAATATTTTAGTCACAGAACATCTTTAGAAATAGTACGATAATACACTTAAATTCATGTAGAAATACAAATATTTTAGCAAAATTGTATATATTTTTATTTCTCTTGATTTTTGAAAATTGTATTTAATATTTTTCCCTAACATATAAATTTGAGCTACTAATTTTTAACCTCTATCACAAGTTATTTTTTAGATTAGCTGCAGATTTGGCTTCAGTACTGACTAATCTAATGTACAGTGCATCCGGCAAGTACGCTTCATTTTTTCCACATTTTTTTTATGTTACAGCCTTAATAAAAAAATTAAAAATAAATTAATCTCATATATTGCTTCAAAACGCTACACACAATACCCCATAATGACAATATGAAAAAAGTGTACATAAGT
Organism: Danio rerio; assembly: GCF_052040795.2. Classification (NCBI taxonomy): domain Eukaryota; kingdom Metazoa; phylum Chordata; class Actinopteri; order Cypriniformes; family Danionidae; genus Danio; species Danio rerio. The sequence continues at coordinate 21,966,994 of NC_141021.1, forward strand.
ATTTACAGCCTTTGCCGTAAAGCTCGAAATTGAGCTCAGGTACATTCTATTTCCACTGATCATACTTGAGATGTTTCAGCAGCTTAAGTGGAGTTGATCTGTGGTAAATTCAGTTGATTGGACATGATTTGAAAAGGCATACACCTGTCTATATAAGGTCCCAGGGTTGACAGTGCATGTCAAACCAATCATTAAGACAAAGGAATTGTCTGTGGACCTCCGAGACAGGATTGTCTCAGGGCACAAGGCTGGGGAAGGTTACAGAGAAATTGGTCCCACTTTATATTAAGTGTCCTTAACTACTATGTACTTACATCAAAAAATAAATACAATGTACTTACTGTGTTTATGATGTATTTGAGAACACTTGTGGTGCTTTTGAATTGGGATAGAGGTTGGGTTATGGACAGGTTTGGTGGTATGGGTAGGTTTAAGGGTGGGTTAAGGTGTAAGGGATGGTCGACAGTGTATTTACAAATGTAATTACAAAAGTTAATTACAAATGTAACTACATACATGTATTTAATCAAGCATAAGTACACAGTAAATACATGTATTTACATAATAAGTACATTGTAACAAACTATTAATTCCTGTGTAAGTACATATTAGTTAAGGCCACTTAATATAAAGTGGGACCGAGAAATTTCTGCTGCTCTGAAAGTTCTAATGAGCACAGTGGCCTCCATCATCCGTAAATGGAAGATGTTTGGAATCACCAGGACTCAAGGCCTTAGTCAAGGAGGTGATCAATAACCCAATGGTCACTGTCTGGGCTCCAGCATTCTTCTGTGGAGAGAGAAGAACCTTACAGAAGGACAACCATCTGTGCATCAATCCACCATTCAGACCTGTGTGGTAGAGTGGCCAGACAGAAGCCAATCCCCACCTGGAATTTACCAAAAGACATCTGAAGGACACTCAGACCACAATAAACAAAATTCTCTGGTCTGATGAGACTAAAACTCTTTGGAGTGAATGCTGGTATTGCATTTGGAGAAAACCAGGCACCGCTCATCACCAGGGTAATACCATCTCTACAGTGAAGCATGGTGGTGGCAGCATCATGCTGTGGGGATGTTTTTCAGCAGCAGGAACTGGAAGAGTAGTCAGGATAGAGAGAGAGATGAATGCAGCAATGTGCCGAGATATCCTGAATGAAAACCTGCTTTAGAGTGCTCTAGACCTAGACTGGGGTGATGGATCTTCCAGCAGGACAATGATCCAAAGCACACCAACAAAATATCATTGAAGTGGCTTCACAACAACTTGGTGAATGTCCTTGAGTGGCCAAGCCAGAGCCCAGACCTAAATCCTATTCAACATCTATGGAGAGATCTGAAAATGGCTATACACTGTCGCTTTCTATCCAACCGGAAAGAGCTTGAGAGGTACTGCCAAGAAGAATGGGCAAAAATTCCCAAATATAGGTGTGCCAAACTTGTGGCATCATATTCAAATAGACTTGAGGCTGTAATTGCTGCCAAAATTGCATCAGCAAAGTATTGAGCAAAGGCTGTGAATATTTATTTACATGTGATTTTTCAGGTTTTTTTTTTCAGTTTTTTTTTTTTTATTTCCAACAACTTCATAATTTTTTTTTACATTGTCATTATGGGGTATTGTGTGTAGAATATTGTAAAGCATCCTATAGAAAATATTCATTTAAGTGAGAGATTTGAGAGGGGTGTACTTGTCTATGCTGAGCACAGTATGTATAGGTTAAAAAAAATTCACCCATAAATGTTCAATTATATTAAATGACAAAATTTCTTTACTATACAGTTGAAATCAGACTTATTGGCACCCCTTTGATTTTTTTTTTCTTTTCAAATACTTCCCAAATGATGTTTAACAAAGCAAGGACATTTTCACGGTGTGTTTGATAATATTTTTTTCTTTTGGGGAAAGTCTTATTTGTTTTATTTTGGCTAAAAATCTGTTTTTAATTTTTTTTAAATCCATTTTATGGTCAAAATTATTAGCCCCTTTAAGCTATTTTTTTTTTCAACTGTCTACAGAACAAACCATCATTATACAATAGCTTGGCTAATTACCTTAACCTGCCTAGTTAACCTTATTAAGCCAGTTAAGCCTTTAAATGTCACTTTAAGCTGTATAGAAGTGTTTTGAAAAATATTCAAATATTATTTTAAATATTACTTACTGTCATCATGGATAAAATAAATCAGTCATTAGAAATTAGTTATTAAAACTATAATGTTTAAAAATGTATTGAAAAAAATCTTCTTTCTGTTTAATATACTGAACATTTGGGAAAAATAAACAGGGGGGCTAAAAATTCTGACTTCAACTGTACCCCTATACCATCCCTCTTGCTCATTTTTAAAATAAGCTCTTTTAGTATTACTAAATCTATTCATAAAATAACAATATTTGTATTCAATAAAACAAGAAAAAAATACAACTACGTGATGTGTTACTTTTTAACAAGAAGTAAATGTCATGATTATTTAATAAGTGCAGTTCCCCTAATGTGCCATTCTAAATTCGACAATGTCTGCGCAGCCCTCTCAGAAATAATGATACTAGAACTGAGGTGGTACTCTTTCAAAAGGTATTGTACCTAAAGGGTCTATATTCATAACTTAAAGGTACATTCTGTATTGGAACCTAAAAGTACAAAAAAAATATACCTCATGACATTGACAGCATTTGTACCATTATTTCTAACATAAGAGATAACATAATGTTTCACTAATGAGCCAGATGCTGAACGTAATGGGACTTGCACTTACACAGAAACAGCGCTTGTAAAATCTTCTGTTCAAATTGAACCCTTTCGAACTACAAAAGGTCACAAAATATGATTTATTTTAATATTAATGTTGAAATATCAGCAGATTTTTTTTTATTGCAGCATTTTGTGATCCATTCTTAACAGATTTAAATATGTAAAAATGATTGAAAAAACTTTCATGCATTTACAGATTAACAACAGATGACTCTCCATGGAGATACACCATTGTGTTCACCTTAAAATAAAGTGTTATGAGGTTATCAACTTGAAGGTGCAGTAGGTGATTGTCTTTAGAATTGCATTGTTTTGTGCTGGTTAAAACTCTCGTCAAATTCCGATAGTAATTATTAAAGTAAATTATCTAAATGTGTTTATATGTATTTTTATTTTCTGGGTATAAGACAAAAAAAAAAAAATGTTCGTCCAATTAAAGATCGTTGAGCCGACAGATAAATACATTACGACAGGTAACTCCAACCTCTGTCAACAAATTTAAATTTGTATTTCTGCTCTTTACACAGATCCGCCATTTGCGCATTTATGTGATGCATGGATCTACAGCTGACAGAGAGTGACAACAGGCAACTCTGCATCAACCTGAACTTCTTTCAGAAAGATCAAAGTGGCCTTGTATCCATAAAAAGAAAGATTGTTTTTTAAAGGGCTTCTGCCAAAATTGCAGAATCAAAACCTTTATAAATTCTGAATCAATATTGGATATACTTTTGCACGCTTGAAGGAAATCATATATGCAGTTCAAAACAACGATCTACAGGGTGACACCATGGCTGAAGTCTTACTTTTAGACGGGTATGTTTTAAAACTATTTTAGTCACGCAAAGCTTGTAGATTGTGTTCCTTTTTCACGAACGTGCCCATCCACCGATGAAAACGTGCGGATTTATTATTTTCAAGTTTATAGGGTAACTTTTACAGCATCAATAATATAGTCAGTTAAATAGACATAAGCATTAATTTAGTTGTTCAAGTGTAAAAGGAGATGAAGACAAGCGATGTACGAGGATTAGCGAGCACAATTGAAAATTAACAGTCACTCGTTGTCTAATGTAAAATGATGACAAGATATTTCAGTTTCTAGCACTCTTTTTCTGATCTGAGCGGATCGACTTTAGTGAGGGAGCAAAACGATCCAAGGAACTGACGAACCAGGATATATAACAGTGTATTATTGTTGTGTAATAGCCATATATACGGCTATATGAGAGAGAATGAGGAGTAGGGTGAGATGTCATTCCTACCGGCAATTGTGCAATTCAAGTCAAATATGAAATTAAAAGCATGCTGAAATATTACAGAGGGCTGTTTTTCCTGATAGGAAATTTGACAAAAATTATCATCTGATAACTCTTTCATATATTAATCTAATAATATTTTGTATTAGGCCTATTGTTTTATTTCTGTACTGATACCTGGAAAGAAAGATCAACACTGATCTGCTTTATGATCTGACTGCAGTCTCAGTTTATCTGCCATTTCTCTCTATAATTTATATATAATGGATATAATAGATTGATTAATTCAATAGATAGATTTTTACAAAAATTGACAACTGAAATGAGGCTATGTATGAGAAAGTCTTACCTCTCTGATTTATATTTGATGACAATGTCTGTGGGAGTCAAAATTATAGTGCACATTTTTTCACTATATATATACTGTATTTATACATTTATTTATTCTTTTCAAATTTTCTTTCTTCATTCATTAATTTTTTTTCGGCTTGGTCCCTTTATTAATCTGGGGTCCCCACAGCGGAAAGAATCGCCAACTTATCCAGCATATGTTTTACGCAGCGGACACCCTTCAAGCCACAACCCTGGGAAACCCATACACACTCATTCACACACATAAATACACTATGGACAATTTGGTTTACCCAATTCACCTGTTCCGCATGTCTTTGGACTTGTGGGGAAAACCGGAGCACCCAGAGGAAACCCATGCCAACACGGGGAGAACATGCAAACTCCACTTAGAAATGCCAACTGACCCGGCCGAGGCTCGAACCAGCGACCTTCTTGTTGTGAGGCGACAGCACTACCTACTGCGCCACCACATCGCCTTTTTTCATCATAATTTTATCATTTTCATCATCAATTTAAAATTTTCAGTTGTATTTAAAGAAAAGTTTTGCTGAATAAAAAGTGTATGTATAGAATTATGCATACTAATTACATTTTTTTTTATATATTTTAAATATTTTAAATAATGTTTGACAGGGCAAGGACATTTTCACAGTATGTCTGATAATAATTTATCTTCTGGAAAAAGTCTTATTTTTTGTATTTCAGCGAGAATAAAAGCAGTTTTAAAAAAAAAAAAAACATTTTAAGGTCAAAATTATTAGCTACTTTAAGCTTTTTTTTTCGATTGTCTACAGAACAATTCATCATTACACAAAAATTTGCCTAATTACCCTTACCTACCTAGTTAATGTAGTTAAGCCTTTAAATGTCATTTTAAGCTGTACAGAAGTGTCTTGAAAAATATCTAGGCAAATATTATGTACTGTCATCATGGCAAAAAAAATAAATAAATCAGTTATTAGAAATGACTTATTGAAACTATTATGATTAGAAATGTTGGGAAAAAAATCTTCTCTCCGTTAAATAGAAATTGGAGAAAAAATTAAACGGGGGGCTAATAATTATAAAAATAATGTGGGGCTAATAATTTAAAAAATAATGTGGCTAAGAAATAGCTACTAACTTCTTTTTTCGGTGGGGCCAGTATAAAATTTCGCAGGGCAAGTAAAAGTCTAAACCAGTTGCCCGATCGGACCAGTTAAAAAAAAAAAACTCCTTAGAGCTGAACCCTGCCTTTAATTTAATGTTATAATGATTTTAAAAGTATCTTTATTAATATCATTATATAGTACTGTCCTCTGTGTCAACAGACTATAAATCATGGATAAATTTGCCTGCTAAACTGAATTTAGCAGATGCACATTGCACATTTCATTGCTTAATAGACACCACACAGACAGATACAAACAAATGTGAACAATCACCAGATAAAAGCACATCATCTCTCAGATATTATCTGACATGATGGCTGCCTGTTCAGAAAATGAACAGATTCCAACAACACAGCAACAGGGATATCACAACAATCCAGCAAAACCTGCTGAAGTGTCAGTTGCATCAGCTTATGAAAATGCTACATTGTAGTGAATGCTAATGCTAAATCAATAAAATCAATAAAGGTTCTAAGTAACACATTGCTACTGAAAAATAACGCTACCCCCCAGTCACTGTGTCATTAATGCCACATTATTTACACTTTTCCTATTCTGCGTACAATATGTAAACATGCTATCATGTGTATAAACTATTAGAATATCACGCTTCAATTAAGTCACTACATGGACAGTACTGTACAGCATGTGGTTGGGCAAAATCCATCAGTGTTAAAGGGTTTTCTTTATTTACTTGTCAACCTGTTTTTGTTATTTTGGCTCTGTGTCACCATGTCTTATTTGTACATAGTGGCCATGGAGGACATTTTTGTTTGTGGTTTACTCAGTGAGGACACGGCTATTGTTTATAGAAGATAAACCAGTTTCCCACAGCGCATTTGTCCAACCACGGGTTAGGGCAGAATCTCTTGTTTGTTTGTTTGTTTTCGATTTGTACTCTTTGTCTTTGGAAGCACTGGTTTGTGTTTGTCTTTGTATTAGAGTTGATGTGTGTCTGTGTGTGCGCGCATTTATGTTTGCATCTTGTATTCCTTACTTTTAAATGTCCCCACAAGTATAGCAATACCAGTATCCTTTGTGGGGACATTAAATTATGTAGAAGTATAGAAATAATTATTTTGAAATTAATAAAAAATTCAGATTATTTCCAGCTTGGGTCAAAAGTTGGGGTAGGGGGATAGAATATACTTTTTATACAGTATAAAAACCGTTCCATCTATGGGAAGGCCCCATAAAGATAGCTGTACAAGTGTGCGAGTGTCACTGTGACAAGGTTCCAGTAGCCACAGCCATCTTTTCCTCATAGCCTCCCCTCTCCTTCGATCAATGCGGCTCCTGTCTTAGCCTTCACCCCCAAGAACACACATTAATTTCACACACATATACACCCTGGAACAAACCGCTGACTTTTCTGCACTGCCACAACACACACACACACACGTTATTTACGACCAGATGTGACAGATGGATCAATAGTTTAATATCAGTGTTTGTGGAGTGCATTGCCTCTGCCTATCAGATATCCAGACAGGCTATGCTACAAAACACACACACAGAGCAAGAGTAGCTCTTAAACACGTACATTCGAGTGCCATCTGCTTGGTGGACAGACCGCTGCAAAAAATCATTGACACTTACTGACCCTCGAACATGACAACCACATGAGCAGCCCACCAGTGGGCTTTAGCTGATGCCTGACCCCCTCCAAAAAAAATAAAAAATGAATATATAAATAAAAAAAATTTGACTCGAGACTTCTAACAAGAGTGTGATCTCAGGCATGGTTACTGGTCATTCATTATAGCAGAGACAGATGCTCGGGACTTTCATTACTGATGACGTTTGATTATGTAAAATAACCAGATGACACAATTAGTTAAGTGGGACTTCACATTTGAAGGGTTGATTCGGTTCATGTTTTACAGAATGTTTTTGCTCATGGCAAAGATAAGTTACATGTCAACTACAAAAAACATGATTTACAACGTCTGTCGATGTTGAAGTCCAATGGTTATGTAAATAAGGCTGTAGAGCACAATATATAGTGCAACACCATATCAACTTTCAAGGAGTTTCATGTAATTATTTTGTTGAAAATAATTCCAAACGTTCTATACATTGCTATGAAAAATTACTTGTGTTGTCTTTTATTTAGTTGGCCCAAAATTGAGTTAAAACATTTTCAGTTGAGTTCATGCTGAGAGGATTTAAAAATAACCATTCATTTAACATTTTAAAGTGTATTTTTGTAGACTTGATATACAGTAATATTTTAATAGTTTTTTCTTTTTTCTTACTTTCTGTTTTGGTTCAATGGGTCAATTGGTACTAAGCCAAACAAGAAATCATTCATTATTTCTGTTTTATTTATTATCTAAGTCTGAACAATCTTTTATTAAAAAATTCTTTCTGTAAATCTTGATCACAAGCACCACAATTTAACCCACAAGCTAGCAAAATGAGTAAAAACTGACATCTTTGGAAAGTTTATTTGAGAGAAGAAAAGGTCCAGTGAAGAACCAACGAATTGAAAAGGAATGGATCTGCACCCCTTTGTCAACAAATCAGGTTGACAAACAGCCGCTTGCACACACATATTGGGAGCGACACGTGCAAGTGGCATGAGTCATGCAACGCACTTGCCCATTTCAAATGCACCCAGATAAAACTATTTCACTTTTCAGCTTCATACTTTGTATGAAATATACACATTTTGGTAGACTAATTATATTAGACAAACACAGAACACACAAACACTGCAGTGCTTTTTAATTTTCTACATAAATAAAACTTGTATTTTGCAGCGATGTTTTGTCAGCTTGTTGTCCTCTGAGAAAAGTTAATGGTTGCCTACCAATTTATGTATACAAATTTGTCATTTTCAAAGCATTTACTGGTCTGTGGTGATAAAATTTGGGGACCACTGATGTAGATCTTTTAAAAGCTGAGTGGCTTCAATTATGATTATCCTTCTGGAATTTCATACTATAAAAGTAAAAGGCATCTGTATAGTTGCTTGTATAAAAATGTAATTTCAAGAGTTCACACTGAGCTCAGAGATAATTGAGCCCAGGGCTCCCACCTGGTCAACGAGCATGTGAGGGGTACAAGACCAGGAAGTTCTCGAGAGCTCGCCCTGGTAAAGGAGGAAAGGAGGAGATGGGGTGGATGGAGGGATTTAAAAATAATAATAAAATGAGCGATTAATGCTAGTCGGGCTATTTATATTGAGTCTATTAAGTCTAATAGACTAGTCCTTTTCTAAGTCTGACTAATGATTACAGATGAGAGACAAGCTGCAATAAATTATATCATGTGCTCCTCTTGAAATTAGTCTGTGAAACTTCACTTATGCTGTAAAAAACAAATAAATCAGTCTGTAATGTTATTTAGAAAATTAAATGGAAAATCAATTTCATTATTACAATAAATCACATCATATTACCATATTTATTTACTCGTGTTTTTTTATTTGTCTCTTTTATGTATTTTTTATCTTAATAAAAAAGCTTTGTAATTTTCTTTAAAGGTGCAGTATGTAAGTTTGAGTCCCAGTGGTTTAACTAGGTAATACATTCCTGGATCAAAACAAATGCAATAAGAGCAACGGCACGCGAGAGAAGAAATATTTTCATATTAAAATGAGTTTTGTCCTAACCAATACCTGGAATTTAGATTTTAAAAACGGGGTCTAACAACCTCATGTGCTTTATTCAGTGTTAAATGCTAATAATGTGTGTTTGAATGCCATTTTACATGACATGTATTGCCATATACTGAAAACAGATAGTTTACCTAAGATCTAGAAAATAAACTGTTTGTAACTGAACTTTAGAACTGTGAAATAATGCCAACCAGCACATCTCATTGGTTTAGCATCTACATTTAATAATGTTAAAGAGGTTTAATATGTATTATTTAGATTATCAACCTTACCATTTTAGGAGTGAGTGCATATTCTGTGCTTCTGTATGGCTGTATTTAAATATCTGTCGTGCTTCAACCGGTGCAAACAGCAAAATTGCTTAACACTGCGTATCTCCCCACATAGCGTGTCGTTAGGACACGGGGTTACAACGTAACCTGCTCACCAAATGTTTACATTCCTAATATATATATATTACTTGTTAATTAACCTCGTGTGAAACGTCTAATTTCGGAGTCTGCTACTGTCCACCGGAGGTCGCATTTCGGTCACGGACGCATACTTTGAGAGCCTCTCTGAATGAATGAATAAATGAAATGCATGGTTTTCCAACAAGGCAACCTGAGGGGCTGAAATATAATTGACTGAAGAGTCAGTGGGCGGGTTAAATAACCAAAAACAAAGACAGACGTTCCAGCATGTACTGTAACTCACATTCTCAAAGCAGAATGTCTGACTTTACAAGAATGCTCACTTAGCATGTTTCTTAAATTTCTGCAAACATATTATGGTATTTTTATGCTTTAGAAGAGTCAAAAACTTACAAACAGCACCTTTAATATTTAAACATTTTATTCAATGATTTATTGATTGTTTTTCATATATTTCTCCAGTTTTTAATGCTTTCTCTCCAAACATTTCCGAATTCCCCCTTGAGCTCCTCTGTGGTCCCTTTGTGGTTCAGATATTGTATGCTTACTCGACTTCAAATAGTGATAAATAAAATCATTTTGAAAGCATATAGTAGAGCATATAGTTAGGTTTTTACAGCATGGCCTTAAAACCAGGCGAGAACTTTATATATCTCATATGCGTCTTATTTGTCTTCTTGTTTAATGTTTTGTTTAGTCTGTTTTACAGCCAATCGGATCCCAGCCTCGTCCGGGTTATTGATTGCTTGCGTGCCCTTATCCTCCAAGGCTGTTCCTTAATAGACTACAGAGGGCTGTAAATATTATTGCTTACTGTGTGCCTGGCACACCACAAATGCAATCACTGTTTTATGACAAATATAAACACCAGTGAGCCAGCAGATCAGGAGTTATCTGAGGTAAGCTTAAAAGAGACGTTTTATTATTATTTTTTTCTTTTTAATGCGGTCCCCTTTTTTTCCTTTTTCTTTTGTCTTCGGCAGTTTGATCAAAGCAGGTTGATTTGAATGTGATGAGAGCCTCTTACTTTTTTAACTGACCTTTCTTAGAGCACACCTCCGTTACTCTTTAATGAAAATAACAGGGTGGCAGGTTTTATTAACATTAAACATCCTTGAATGCAGGATACATCTATGAACCAGTTGATCTGTATTTTTAAGTGTGTCATGGTTTAATTATACATTATTGTTTTTAAAATTTCAGTAATAATCTGTAATGTCAGACACTGCGTCAAACATTTATGGCTTACAGTACTGTGTCTGAATATGATTGACATGGCATCCTCAGCTGGGGGATGTCAGAGGCTAAGCTCTTGAAAACATGTTGTGTCTCTCTTATGCTTCTCTTGCTGCATTTCTTTTTTTTTCTCACATTGCACATTTTCTATCTGTCTCATTCTTTCTGTTCATCCTGCTTGCGCTCTCTCCCTCTCACTCTCTCTGGGATTGGCTGTCAAGGAAGACTGCCGAGAGGTTTAGGAATTGTGTGTTCAGAGTTAAAGTGGGTTAAATTACTGCCAGTTTCAGGGGAAACTGTACTGTATGTTCTCAGTAATAACATAATAGAGATTACACAGGCCCATTTTAGGCAAAGTGACACCATTTAATGTCACTTTTTACAACTGTTTTAAGTAAGAACCTGTGCATTTATGCTCAAATTTTGGATGCAAAAGACCCAAGTGCATTCAAGATGTATTTTCATTTTCCTTACGCAGTGGATTCCCTTCCAGCAGCAACCCAGTATTGGGAAACGCATTCAAGATGTACATTTCTTTATTTTTCTTCTTTAGTAGAACATTAAAGAAGATTTTCCGCTAAAACTGTGGCTTTGGGTATTGGCACTTTGAAAGTCCAAATAAAATAAAGACAAAACTAAATTAATACTTATGTCTCATACAAAAAAAAAAAAAAAGATGTACTCGTTAAGTTCATTTAATAAAGTATATCCAAGTAATTTTCAAGTATACATTAAAAGATACCTAAAGGGTTAAATGAACTAAAATCTATTAACTATACATGAGAATAACCGGTTTAAAGGTTTACCGCAGTTTGGAAAAGTCATGGTTTTAAAACCACTACAATTTTATGTTATAGTGTTTCAAGCAGGGCTTGACATTTGTACCCGCCACCCGGCCAAATGCAGGTAGATTTTACCTGTGACGAGTTGAGGCCGGCTCACATGATTTCTTATAATCCTGAATGATTGTAGCATGTCAGACTGCATGAACATGGCTCCTATGTCACACTGTAATATTTCAGCTGTCATAAAGTCAGACTGAACGACAATGAAGACGCGCCAAACACCAAAGAAACCCCCCCGGAGTTTGACGTCATCCACCCATGACACTTTCACTATCCTGCATTCTGAAATAAATCTTCAGAGCAAACATAAACAATCCGTAGCAGCAATTTTGCACAAAGTGTGTCTGAATAATAAAACCAGGATGAAAAAAAATGTTTTGACGTTTCCCAGTGGTCATTTGAATTGTCACATGGATCAAATTTGGAGCTCCCATTGGTTCTTGAATTGATGCTCATCGCAGTTGTTGTCACACTGCAGGAAAGTGTCTGAAAACTTCTAACACTGCCAGAACTTCATCGGAGGGAAAATCTGATCGCAATGGGCACTAAGCAGCTGTCTGTGAACATGTCAAGCCAACGATCAAAAACCACAGATTTTAGGCCAGGATTTCTGGAATCTTTTAGGATTTTGTAAATTTGTCTCAAATGACAAAACCGTGGTTGAAATCTCACAGTGTAAGCAGGGCTTTGGAGAGCTGCTCTCACTTTGGCTAGTAAAATCCTTTTTAATTGTAGTTCATCGGGAAGCAGCACTACTAACTTTTAAAATAACTGTTCGCACAAGCAAAAAAAAAAAAGCAGAATACCGAATAAGATGATGATTAACAGGGTTCATACATTTATGGAAAACCTGTCATGGAATTTTGATATGGCATTTTCCAGGCCTGGAAAAGTTTTGGAAAAACAGACAAATTCACAAGGTTTTGGAAAAGTCAAGTAAATTACATTTACAGTTAGTCATTTAGCAGACATTTTTGACCAAAGCGACTAAGGCTGCGATCACTCTAGAGCTTATGCTTGCAAAACTCTGTCGTATGGCGCTGCGAAAAGGTGCGGGCTTAAACAATATCATTAGACATTCCAAAAAGTGAGCAATTGCTCAATATTTTAAATTTCTTATTTTATATGATCTTCTATTGGTCTCACACAATCACCTGATGTGATTTTACAGGTAAGAATTCACCAAGCTTGAACTTACGTATACAGTGAAATGCGAAACACAGGCTTGCGTTTCTGGTCTGCCGCATTCGCATGCCTATAAATGAAAGTCTATGGAGCAAAAAGAGCAGTGCTTTATAATAGAAGTAGTTTTACCTACTATAACTAGTTTGACAAACTATTAAGTTTATCTAAAATTAGTTTGATAAATATCTGTATATTGGAAAGGAGGATAGTTGTTTTTTGCTTCTTTTGTTTTCTTAGCTAAAAAATGCTCTCACATTATAAGTGCTGTGTATGCATCGACTAATTTACATTTACTGAATAAATTTTTAGGTCATGAAATTCTTTCTTTTTTTTTTTTTTTTACAGTTATTTTATTTATGGTTTAAGTACCATCAATTACAATAACATTGCTTTAATAGGAGAATACCTTCCCATGTATAGTTAACAGGTGGTTTGGGACCTTTTAGCCTACACAGACTACTGTTCGTAGTTTTAGATGACAATAGTTATTTTTAAAATATCATATTTTAAAGAAAGGTTTTGTTGAAAAAAAGTACATGTATACAGCTATGTTTAGCTAGTTTTTTTAGTTTTTTTATTAAATAAGTTTAAATTTGTAGCTAAAAAATAATTGGTTATTTGTTTATTATTTTTGGTGTGCTCAGAGAAAAATTAGGTAATTCCTTATTGTTAAGTTATGTGAAATAAAAACTATCGTCATGCCATGAAACCACAACCCATTTGCTCATGCTCATTGAGCCGCTCATACACAACATACAAGCAAGTGAAATAAATGTGGAGGCTTGTGGACATGACAAAAAAACTAAATTAAGTAATTTTTGGATGCTAAAGTCGTTTATGCATATAAAATACATTTTATCAACAACAAAATTGTGGCTAGTGGAAATGCAGAGAAGCTAGTAACATTGAAAAGCTAGACACAGTGGCTGGTGATCAAAAAGGTTATGGTCAAGTCCTGGTTTCAAGGTATATGCAAGTTGTTGTTTTGTTATCAAAGACTATTTAATTTTATTTATTTAGGGCAACAGTATCTCCAGCAAGAAAGGAGCATCTACATCAAGAGCTACTGGTCAGCCCACGATTCAGCAAACATTTGAAAAACACATCACTTACTCACCAACATCCTAAAGACCTGAACAGTGCAGTGACTTGTTTATATCCACAGAAAATAAAGATATGCAAAGATGGCTTTTTAAGTTAAAGAAATTTGTGTTGTTGAAACTAATGAAGAGAGCAGAAGTCAATTATTTATTTTAATTGTTTAGCCTGACATGTTTACTGTTCCAAAATATTATGAATGGTTTTTAAAATAAATGGGGGTCTGGGGGGATGGGGGGAGCAATTTTTAACCAGACATTTAAAAGTAACATATTTTGCTGAGTAATCACAATATAGTGAAAACGTGATATTTTTATCTGAAGTTATCATACTGTCAGAATCTTATACAGCCCAAGCCAAGCAGTATACTTATAAGTGAACTACTAGGTAAATACTGCTTGGGACTAAACTGCCCACTTTTTAGTATATAAATGTACATTTTAAGTGTACTGCAAATGTAATAGTAATAAACTTTAAGCACACAAGTAGTCCAAAAATACATTTTTCATTTGTACTGCAAGTAAACTTATGAGTATTCTAGTTTTATTTATATAGCACTATTAAACAGACAATATTTGAACAATGTGCTGCACAACACAAAGCCCAAAGAACAATACAAAAATGGTTACTAAAACAATTCTTACTGAGACATGGAAAATCCAAAAGGTAGGTTTTCAACATGGATTTATTAACAGATAGTAATGATGCATATCTATAACAAAGGGGCAGAGCATTCACCAATTTAGGACCAGCTACTGTGAAAGCACTGTCACCCCTGCACTTCAGCATCTACTTAGGGATGCATAGTAATATCTTATTTGATGACCACAGTGACAGACGGGGCCTATAGTCAATAAATCTGACAGATAAGGAGGGGCCAAAACATTTAATGATTTAGACGCCAAGAGAAGGATTTTAAAATTGCCACAATATATGGTCAGATCTTTTGGTACTCATTAAAAGCCTTGCAGAAACACTTTGAACTCTGCAAGCCAGCTAGTGCTAACTGACTGACTAATCCTAAAATATATTGAGTGACAGTAGTCCAACCTAGATGTAATACAAGCTAAATTAAAAATATAAATATTAGGAAGTAACGATTTATCGTTGTATGATTTATTGCGATGCAAAAATGTCACAATATGCATCGTGGCATTATGACGATTTTATTACGATATGCCGTCCGTTTTCTCTTATTAGTTGAGCTGTTTGCACGTGAGCTACGTGAGTTCAGATTGCAGCAGCAGTAATGTTAGCAGACCAAGACGAGTGGAGTTGAAACAGAGGATGGCCCATCCTCTCAAAATCAGACGTCTGGCAACATTTCGGTTGTCCAGTCATTGCTTTAGACTCGTCCGCTTTTTGACACGCATACTGGGTCAAACATAGCCTAAGTTTTAAAGTCTTCCCAGTGATTTACATACTTTGCACAGCGACATGGATACCTCCTAATGGTGTTGAAAGAGTCACATACTGTATTTATAAGGTACAAATCACCCTAAAATATCATTCTGTCTTTATATAATGATGTATCGGCGGCTGCAAAATCACACATGACGTGAGCTGACCGTGAGCTGTTACTACAGAGAGCGGACTATGATAGACGCGAGAGATGTTTTTTTTTTTTTCCACACACAAAAAACGCAAGTGACCAAGCAAAGCCTTAAGCTCTTACTGTTAAATTCAATTGAATTGAATCATTTCAATAAGACTTTATAAGAAGTTTTTAAATTGTTTTATTTTCCAGAGACAGTCCTGTTTAATTTATTTTCTTAAAGAAGGTTTAGTTTAACAAGTTGAAACAGAACTACAAGAAATACATAAAAATAGTTTACTTGGTAATTAATTTTTTTTTAAATAAAATTTGCATTTCAGTTTAATTTTCAATTTTTATTCCAAATATCGTGATACATATCGAATCGTGAACATTATTTCATGATACACATTGTATCGTGAGCTGAGTGTATCGTTACACACCTAATAAATATATATTAGTCATGGGATTGACAATTTTCTGTTTTATCATTCCTATGGCATATGTAAGGTTTTTTGTATATTTTTTGTTTTTTTTTAGGAAAACATTATCTCTAGCTATATATATATATATATATATATATATATATATATATATATATATATAGCCAAAGATGCCATTTTAAATTGTTTTGAATTGTGCTTTTAAAACTAATGAAGAGAGCAGAAGTCAATGATTGATGTAAATTATTTAGCCTGACATGTTTACTGCTCCAAAATATTTGAAATGTTCCTGAAAATAAAAAATGGTGTATACATTAAAATAGTATGTAAATAAATAGATTTGTGAAGGAAATAAGGTTGTGATGTGGTTGTGTATGATGTCTTATACTCAGAATTTAGGCTTTGAATTATACCCACCCAGTGAACATGGCTTGTAGCTTTTCAAAGGCACTCGTGATTTATTTGTAATGTACTTCTAATACAAATAAAGTCCCCTTTAGCACACTTGAATAAACTTATTTTTTGTAAGAGAAAGACACACAAAAGACTCTTACGAAGTGAAATGATTGGTTAATGCAACAAGCTCAACATTTACGAAATTATTACAACAGTAAAAGCCTCCTTTCGCATAATGATGTTTGCATGGATGCACACATGTTAGTTTTCATTGGAGAGGAGGATTCAGATGTTGTATCATCTATCAAAATTATGCTTGTGCTTATCTTAGGTGTTGCAGCCTACAGTATATAAAGTTGTAAACAAACAACATTAGCTCATGTGCATGAATGCCAATACTCAAATGGGCACTTGTGCTATAGACTGCGAAGGCTAAAGTAGTATATAATGTTCAGTTTCTTGCAAAGACTGATAATTTTGCTTCATAACATTCACTTGATAATGTCTGGGTATGAAATCGGACTTATCTGTATATGTTTTTGGACTCTAAGGCCACGTTTACACTAATAAGTTTTAGTTTTTAAACAACGTTTTGAAACGAAAAAGATCCATGTCCACACTGGCGTTTCACCTAGCATTTCTGAAAGGATTTCCATCCACACTATACTGCTGAATACGCAAATCATATGACCATACACATACTCTGGCATGGGTTGCTGTGTATGTGGACGTCTGAGCTCCAGGCTGACAGCGGGTGCTTTGAGCACACCTCCCCAGATGAGAGTAGCGCATGTCGGACATTTCATCAAGAATCTTCCACTGGATACTCATCTCACTGTAGTTGTTAAATGTGATATTTAATCCATCTTGTCTCTATTTAATGACTCTTTGTTCTTTTGAACCTATTACTTGTTAATATATTATTAATGTAACCACGTACACCAATTCTGCACATTTGACTGACTGCTTGCATTTATTTCCCATATTGTATAAACGTATACGTTATACTTTTATAATGGCCATTATTGATTATTAAAACTGATAATCAGTGAAAGAGACAGGGTATGCTTCATATTTCTCAATGAAAATGAAAGGAGGCAGTTATGTCATAAGCTCTGGTTTGTTATAAATATGCATACAGAATATTACGGTCATATAAGCATAAATATGTAGCTAAATGACACTTCAACATTTTTGGTGTCTGTTAAATTGCTAATATCAAAATGAAAATAAGAAATTCCTTATATCATGTTTTCATTTTACTGTTAAGATAATGAAACAACGTAGTCAGGGTGATGTGAATGATGTTATAAAGTAGTACACTGTTGCCTTTGAAGATTTACCCAAGGTGTCCTCAGGAGTTTGCTTTAAATATCAAACCTGGGAGGTCTAAACTTATAAGGAAAAGATGCAAGACTGAACTTTGCACACTTAATATTGAGGGGAAAATCCCCAATCAGATTTTCAGTGTTCAGTTTTAAAATGAAATTTAGGTTTCTGGGGAAAATATCCCTTTTGAAAAAAAAAAAAACATATAGCTAGATTTACAAACAGCTTGTGGCAGTGCAAACCATGTTTTTGGTACAGTATTAAATAACAAAAAAAGCCAATTAATTTTTATTTTACCTTTTCTCAATAGATTGTGTTGGTCATTAAAAATCAGCCAAAATACTGATGCTTCATCATTAGCAATGCTTTTCCTTTTTCAAGTTTCAACATATAAGTTTATCATCATTGGCAAAGGACAGGCCTACCGAAAATATCAAAAGTACCATCCTGTAATATCAATGGGGAGAGTAGCGTCAATACTATATTTCAATTTCATATTCATCAGCATGAAGTGAAGCAGTAATTGTTGCCAGAATACCTTGTGCCCATTCTGACAAAATTGTCCCCTATTAGGGCAAAGAATCATGCATGACCAGTGGCTCTGCTATTATGATGCAAATGACAGAATGAAAGAATCAGTCAAACAGATTCTAAAGTGAATTTGTAATATTCAATAATATTGTAATGTAATGTATTTTTTATTTAGTGCCATGTCAGCAACCAAGGCTATCTTCATGGCAGGAATCATTCAACAATAAATATACAATTTAAAAATCAACAAACAAAATAAAACATAAATTAAATAAGATTTTTTGTGTTAATACATGATAAAAATTCTAAAATCTTTTCTGGTTCCACTTTGTCAAAAATGTCCTTAAAAGAGTTCATTTCATAAAAAGTCCTTCTGGAATCAGTAAAAGCAGGACAGTCCAGTAAAATATGTTTTACAGTGATAGGAGTTTTGCAGCACAAACACTGAGTGGGGTTTTCACCTTGGAGCAAAAATCCATGTGTAATTCTCGTATGTCCAATACGGCATCTGGTAAAAACTACTTGATCAAATCGATTCTTAAAATGTCTTAAAATTCTGTGTGAAACTTCAGGTTGGATTTCATGTAGTTTATTGTTTTCTAATGCATCCCATTCCTTTTTCAATAATATTGCTCAATAGTTCTGGAACCATTACCCAGGATTCCATTGTCTCTTCGCTCTAGGTGAACTGATAGGGGACGAAATTGACTGTGACACTTCTGATGATGTGGCTGGTCTGGAAACACGACTGTCAATCAATCAGAGAGAAACAGTTAGGCAAATGAGGTGCTCAGAAACAATCAAACATATTTGAATAAATAACTATGCAATGTTTTCAACCAAGAGCTTTATTCAGTGTCTCCACGAGATTGAAATTGCAAACTGGTAGTAACGGCAAATTGCATTTTTGGATATTCCAACATCGAAACCAGCTTCAGTACATACAAAATAATTTATAATTAATAAAGCAATGCAATTGAAATGTTAATGAATGATGTCATGCAGATTTTCCCAACAATTAATCCTTGAAATGTGGTGACATGGACTGATATGAACTGAAGCTAATACGTCCGACAGATCGCACTAATATATATATATATTTTTTTTCATTCTTTTATAACCTATTTTTATAATATGTTTTTATACTATTTGTATTTTCTTTTTGTTTTATACATTTCTCTTTTATTGCTGTTTATGTAAAGCACTTTGAATTGCCACTGTGTATGAAATGTGCTATATAAATTAACTTGCTCTCCCTTGATTTGTTGCAGTGTTTCCAAATAAATTGCACAATTTAAACCCACATGAAACATTTCACCTTACACTTTGAAAAAAGTGGTTTATTTATATATTTATGTTGCAGAAACAAGCTATTCATATTAAAAGCCATCTACTCCAACTACTGCTTATTATCTACTTTGTAAACATAGCAAGAATCAGCTGAAGACAGCCAAATGTTTTGGAAACTCCTTTAATAACTCTTAATTTAGAAACAAAATCTTGTTCTGTCTTTTTTTTAATTCTCTGCATCTGCTTTAGTTTGTGTACTCATCTAGCTAATACCAGGATCTTGACATTGTGTACAGCATACATTCGAGGCTCTTATGATAAATTGCAAGCAGTGTTCCTCATCTGTGAGTCACTCTGGATAAAAGCGACTCCTAAATTAATAAATGCAAAAAGTAAGACTAAGGATGACAGCAGGAACAAGTTACACCTTTAATTTAATAGAGCTTAATGCTTGCTAGAAGAAAAAAAAAAAACGTTGCTCATAGATCTTAAAGGGTCATGAAACCCCCTCGTTTCAGCAGGGTGTTTTCACACCTCTTCTTTGGAAAAAGTCAGAAAAGTGGGCGTGTCCAGCTCTGTTTAGGGGGGAGTGTCGGAGGAAGAAAAGTGGGATGGTGTGGGAGTGTCTATTTGGGCACGCGCGAGTTTCAGAGTCAAAATACACACACACACACACACACACACACACACACACACACACACACACACACACACACACACACACACACACATACACATACACATACATACACATACAGGAGAAAGAGATGGTGTTTAACCTACATGGACATCTGTAGTCGAATTATTAGCCAAATTATTAAATGGTGGACTTTAACTGCAGTTTGGCTCTTTCATTCAGGGAATTCATTCATGCCCCTCGCGACACACGAGATATTTGATTCGAGGAGCTGCTCTAAGCGTGTATTTTTCATGCAATGTTTGATACCGCACGGCGAATGAGAGAAAAAAAACCCTCTGCATTTCTCAGAAACTTAGATGCCCACGACAGGTAGTGTCAGAAAGCCGCGCGTGTTATTCCGGTCACTAAATGCATTAAAAACCCTACACGAGGTTAAAGTTTGGTTGTGGTGCTAACGTGTTTACACTCTGTGCAATAGTTTGTTAGATACGAACAAACTGAATAAACAAAGAGCACTGCTCGCTCACTTACCAAATCTGTAGAGACAAGACAATCACCAGTAACTAGAGCCGCGTCTTTATGAAGAGAATACTACAAACGATTCCAGATCCCAGCGTTTGCAGATGAGAACAGCTCTCAGGTAAACAATAATCCTCTTTAGACACGTAAGTTATTGTTGTCGCGCGTGCCGCACACTGTAATCCACACGTGAGTCTGAGCTCTCACAGAGAGAAAATGAAAACGAAACTTAACTGCAGCAAACTATAAAAGCAACACTTCACGCTTGTTTTGCCAACACAACGTGGCGTCTCTGTCCTGAAAACACGGTCATAGTAATGAATATTAATGAAGTTGCACTATAGAGCGCGCTGATTGGTTTGACCCAAGCCTTACTCATGCATTAATGCAACACACTGTAAGACGTAATAAGACTCACTCTGGCACAGACGCCCAGTCTGCACGCTGGAATACACGCTATTATGTCATGACCGTGACGCAGCTTCAAAAATTCGTTTCAAACAGGAAGTACGAATTTGCTTGAAATAACGCAAAATCAACCAATTTACACTTTTTAGTGAAATATAGGTGTCCTAATAGTGTTTTTAGCAGTGTGGGACACATATACGACTGCCAACAGCTCAAAAAATGTGTTTTGGTGTTTCGTGACCCTTTAATTCTAAGTCATTTCCATTTAAATGAGACCAGAAGTTTCCTTTACGGCTTAGCCCACCCATTTATAGCAACCTGACCATTCAGAAACATGATAGGTGGGAACTAGGGTTGGGCGATGTTGACTAATTTGGCATCGTACGATGTCTAAGTGTGAAACATCACGATGGACGATGCCATCATCGTTGTAGGCAGGGGGTGGGAGTGGTTGTTAAATTTCAATTAATTCATAACGAATTAATTAATTGTAGTCTACTGTTTTCACTACCTGACCCACATGGTCTTTGCTTTACTCATAACCAAACCATAAATAAATAAAGTTACAAACAAATGACCACCTGTCAATTACATTTTTTCCGCAGGATTCTGGCATGAATAGGCACAGTGATCTGTGTCGTTCTAATGGCTTTTCCCACAGTTGGTGGAGGAGACCGGAGTTCGGTTGGAGTACACTGTAATGCATATATTTTCATTGTTATCACTGTAAATCCTCATCGCGTACGCGGATATAGAAGACATTTATGCAGAATGCATCTTTGCACCTAAAAACACCAAACGCAGGACTCAGGAACAGATTAAAACAGTTGTTGTGTGAACTTGCTGTAGTAAAAAGCCTGCAATGCTTGCCCCGCCTTTGTGCTCTTCTTATTGGCTCACTGCTCTAGAACTAAATGCGAATAATTGGTTAATATCACCTGTCAATCACTCAATGCCTTCTGCCTTCAGATGATAGGAGCTACAACTGCGAAAATGTGAAGCGCTGAAGATAAGAGAATGATAAAAACACTGACGGATTTACCCAAAGTTACTAATAATAGCACATCCGGCTCAGCATTGTGAAGTTTGTCGGCCATCAGCGATGGACGATGGCATCCTCAATCGGCACAACACTAGTGAGAGCTAAACAAGCCAATCAAAGTGAAATTGTGGCAATGCCAGCACTGAATTAATTTTTCTCAATGGTACACTGTAAAACCCAAAAAGGTTCAGGTAAGTCAAACCATTTGACGAAAACAATTGCAAAAAAAAAGTTTAAAAACAAATCCTAATGTGTACTGTGAACTTTATCTATTTGAGTAAATGAAGCAATTTGAGCACAGTAAAAGCCAATAAATGAAGAGAACTCAAACCAACTGAGTACTGTAAACCCAATGAATTAATGCAACTCAAACTGTTTGAAGAAACTAATTGCTACAAACCATTTGAGTTAAAAAAAAACTAATTTATACGAGTACTGTGAACTTTCTCCATTTAAGTTGAAGTAATGAGGTATTTAATTAACTCATTACCTTTAACACAAAGTTCAAAACTCTTCTCAAATGAGTAAAATTAACTTTCAGTAATTTTTTAATTGACTACACTCATTTCATTGGAGAAAGTTGACTGTTGGGTTTTACAGTGTAGTTCATCCTAAAGACATAACTCTCACCATTTAGTCACTTTCATACTGTAGTACATAAGAAATTTGTTCATCTTCAGAACACTAAAAATATAGTTTTAATCAGAGCCTGGAGATTTTTGTTTATTCACCTTTATTAAAGTTCTTATGCATTGAGCGGTTTAAGTCTTCAGATATGACGAGCAGATCTAATTCAGGCTTTTAATCAAACATGAACGTGTCACAGTGTTTCTTAAATTAAATATAATAAGGATATCATGTGAGCTTTGTTTGTTAATGTATTTTTTCTAAGCTAAGTAGGAGGGCATCAGTCATCATAATTAAATATGGATTTCACGTTTGCATAAAACTGCCTAATTCATGCAGGTTTTTTTTTTTTCGATCTTTTTATGAATGCTTTGAAATGTCAGACCTTTAGTGATGAAGCAGAAATCTTTTAGATTTCAATAAAAATGAAAGATTTTCATTTCGGGCTGTACTAAACCTTTAATAAAATCAGTGCTTAACATTCTACTTTAAATTCCTTTTTTGTGCTGTTGCCTCTTTGATGAAAAAGCCTGTGCAGTGTTAAACGGAGAGATACAAACACATACTTCAAAACAGAACTTCCATTAGACATATGCTAATAATTAATAATTGAATATATTGTGATAATGACCATGAGCAATATACAGTGACTAGTTATTTATTATTTAAACTTTAGAGTGCCTTTTAAGAATATTCAGCTAGCTGTATTAGTGTCTTTTCATCACAGATGAAGACTTAATAATTTATTTATTTTCAAACAATAACTTTTTTTAAAAACGAATTTGACTTATGATGCTAAAAATTAAATTACTTTTTATAGGCCTTTTGTGTGTTAACAAACTTTATAATATATATTTGTTAACAAAAAAAAAAATATATATATATATATATATATATATATATATATATATATATATATATATACATACATGATTTAAAGTAACTCTTAGACTGCACAAGAAGCACTGCATTAAATTCCATTTTCCCCCACCATGTCTTTAAAATATGACAGTTTATTTTACCTCAGTATTTTCAGTGGAGTTTGTGTGCTCACCTGCTGATCCTGACAGCGCTAGCAGTTACACTTCTTTCATTTCTTTTTATGCTAGAACAACTAAATTAATGCTTAAGTCTACTTATCTGAATGTATTGTAATTACATTACAACATCGATGCTGTAAAAGCAACCTTATAAAATTGAAAATAGTCACATTAGGCTTTAACCGGAAGTCATTGGCTGACAAACATTAAAGTTAAATTTGTTAACATGAGTTAATTAAACTAGTCAATGACAATTACAAAAACATTTATTAATCTTAGGTGATATTCATTTCAACACATTAAGATTCCTAATTGCATTTTACATTTTACATTTAGTCATTTAGCAGACGCTTTTATCCAAAGCGACTTACAAATGAGGACAAGGAAGCAATTTACACAACCAAGAGCAACAATGAATAAGTGCTATAAGCAAGTTTCAGGTCTGTAAAGTCTAAGAAGGGAAGTATTAGTAGTATTAGTATTTTTTTTTTTGTACAGTTAGTGTGATATTCAGAGAGGCAATTACAGATTAGGAAGTGTAGTGGAGACTAAATAGTTGAGTTTTTAGTCGTTTCTTGAAAGTAGCGAGTGACTCTGCTGTTCTGATGCAGTTAGGGAGTTCATTCCACCAACTGGGCAGATTGAGCGTGAGCGTTCGCGAAAGTGATTTCTTCCCCCTTTGGGATGGAACCACGAGGCGACATTCATTCACAGAACGCAAGTTTCTGGAGGGCACATAGATCTGCAGAAGCGAGAGCAGATAAGAAGGAGCAAGGCCAGAAGTCACTTTGTAGGCAAACATCAGAGCTTTGAATTTGATGTGAGCAACAACTGGCAGCCAGTGCAAACGGACTAGCAGCGGAGTGACATGTGCTCGTTTAGGTTCATTGAAGACCACTCGTGCTGCTGCATTCTGGAGCAGTTGAAGAGGCTTGATAGAGTTAGCTGGAAGCCCAGCTAGAGTTAAAGTAATCAAGTTTGGAGAGAACAAGAGCTTGAACAAGGAGTTGAGCTGCATGTTCAGATAGGAAGGGTCGGATCTTTCTGATGTTATAGAGTGTGAATCTGCACGATCGAGCAGTTCTAGAGATGTGGTCAGAGAAGTTTAGTTGGTCATCAATCGTTACTCCAAGGCTTTTCACCATTTTGGATGCAGTAATGGTTGCCCCGTCCATCTGGATTGAAAAGTTATGGTGTAGAGTCGAGTTGGCAGAAACTACAAGCATTTCCGTTTTTGCGAGGTTCAGCTGAAGATGATGATCTTTCATCCAGTGTGAAATATCCAACAGGCAGGCTGAAATGCGAGCTGGAACCGAGGGATCATCAGGATGAAAAGAGAGGTATAGCTGGGTATCATCAGCATAGCAGTGGTAGGAGAATCCATGTCTCTGGATGACTGGTCCTAGAGATGATGTGTAGATGGAGAAGAGAAGTGGCCCAAGAACAGAGCCTTGAGGTACCCCAGTGTTTAGATGCTGTAGGTTGGACACCTCACCCCTCCAAGACACCCTGAATGATCTGTCAGTGAGGTACTTCAAAAATTATTATAATTGTTTTATTTAAAAGAGTTAATAAATAATAAAACTAAGGTATGATTTTTTTAATGAACTTTAACACATCCCTATAATATTTCTCACGGTTGATTCTAATTCATTGTTTACTAATGAGACTTTGGGTCCTATCATACACCCGGCGCAATAAGTCGCAAGACGTGTTTGGCACGATTTGTTGCTATTTTCAGACCAGAGCAACCCCTTTTTTCACAATTTGCGACATGTTGTTTAAATAGCTAATCCATTTGCACCACTTTGTGAATTCACGTGTGTGAAAGGTTTAAAAAGGAGGTGTGTTGAGACGCATTACTGGCATGTTGCTATTTTAAAGAACTGAAATAGATCGCGCCACTGACCAACTAAAAGCAGGTCTAAAGTCCAGCACAAAGTGTGTTAGTTATGCACCTATGCAGGTCCAAATGCTTAAACATTGCTTAATACATACAAGATGTACAACAAAACACAAATACCTTTACATATAAAAACATAAAGGATTAAAATGTTACAAAAATTATTATTTCCAAATTAAGTACAAAAACCACTCTCTCCACACCTTCTTAACCCCAAGGGGCTTTTTTCAGTTAATTAGTGACAATTTGCATTTGTATAATGTTATTATTATTAGCAATATTATTTATTATGTGCATATTTACATTCTCTTAATAAAACAAGTTTAGATTTGTCCACCTGTCGGATTTTAGAGATGTTTGCATCACCATATGGGGCATAAGAATAGGACGCATGTTTGGATATAACTTTTTTGACCACACTTCGATATTATTATTCATTTATTTGTTTGCCGGAAATTTGAACTTAATTTAGTTTTGAAACAAATCTTTGCACTTAAACTAAATTAAATATGTAGGCTAATGGATGTCTTCAGTGTAGTGAGTAACACTTTTTTTAGCCAGGAAATTAAAGGAGTAAAGTAAAGAGCAAAATAAAATAAAGAGAAAGTAAAGAGGCTGAATGGAGGAGGTTCATTCCTATCCTCACATTTTCTTGATAGTAGTTTTCTCTTACAAAGTCCACCATATAAAGAGCAAATGCACCATGGGGCGACGCAACTGGCTATTAATGTGAGATGAGACTCTGATTGGTTTAATGCATGTTATGCTTAAAACACCCCCATGAATCAATAAGACAATAAGCACAACCTATTCTTAAATTAGTAAAAGAATTTGCAAACACCCTTAATACTTTTGCGTCATGCGCATTAGATTTTGCGCCTAGATCGTTAAAATAGAGCTCTATATTTTAAAATGTTACCTATTGCACCATATGATCATTTTGAAAAGCAGTTTAAAACATGTATTTCTTGAACATGTATATACAGTAAAGCAGTACACTAAATATGTTTGGTTATTATATCTGGTGAACTAACATTTTTTGCAACTTATCCAGTAATTACATCATAATGTCATAAATCATGATAAAAGCTTCAGCAATTGATTGGAACAATAAACATTGATATTTGATAGGCACAAGCCTAACTCCTATCCCTCTAAACGCACTACTGGGGTTCTCATTCTATGATTTTTAAAAAGACCAACGTTCCAAGGTCAAAAATAAAAACCCTACAATGTCATATTCAGGACACATATAGGCCTGACTCGTGTTAAATTAGCCCACTGAAACTAAAGCCTGAGGGATACACTCACAACCCACTTAGAGTGCTCTCAAGTTAAAGACACAATTTAGTGAAACTGAGTAAGAGTATGATAAGGTTATTCAAGGTTAATTTGAAGCCATTTCCTCTTATCTTCTGGTCTGATCTCTGCATTTGGGTTATGGATAGTGTTACGTTTCACTTATGGACAAGTTCTGTTACTAAAATGGCTGCCTGTTATCATCTCAGAAATAAGGCCTGTCTTCTGTTGTGGGACAAGGATTATGACAGCATGAATCTGTCCTCGATTCAATATACTTTAAAAGGACATCTTGCACACGGTGACAAATGAGGACAGGCTCTCAAAGCAGAGTTTAAACGGCAACACAGAAAAGGTTGGAGGAGAAACATCTATCAAGCACTGGCTCAATGTTGGTAAACACCGACAGTGATGGAGAAGAAGTGCTAGACTATCGTCAGGGGTAAAAACTCGTTCTCATTTTTTTTTTTTTTTCAGAGGAACACAAATGCTGATGAGATGAGAGAACACTGTGTAGGAGCAAGAAGAAAATAGTCGTTTGAATTACTGGGAATTAAAAAGGGAGCGTGTAATAATAGGCACAAATCAGAGGGCTGCTTCACAATGTCTTACACAAGACAAAAGACAAATAGGCAGAGATGGGGAAAGGGAGAAGTGTAGGGGTAAAAAGAAGGATGATTCATGTTGAGTATGCTGACATTTGAGAAAAGCTGTAGATGAAGACACGTCAGAGGGAGTAAAAGACAGTTTGACGCCTAAACTGAATGATTTTCATACGTTTGTCTATCCACAGCCATGATGTTCAAATCAGTTTGTTTTTTTAATTGGCACAAGAAAGATCAGACTGTTGTGTAAGTCAGTAATAAAGGGCAAAATGACCATTTATACTTTGCTATATATTTATATAATGTCACATATTTGAAGCTTTTTTTTCTGAAATGTTTATTATGGTGATACAATGCATTTCAGAAAGCCTAAAACTAAAACAAAATGTGATTTGAATTTGCTTACATTCATTTAGCAGAAGCAGATGATTTTATCTAAAATTACCAAGACTTACCAAGTAAAACAAAAATAAGACATACTTAATAATCTTCAATAATTAAACATATTGTGATAATGACCATGTGCAATACACAGTGACTACTTATTTATTGTAGTATCTTTTAAGAATATTCAGCGTGTTGTATTAGGGTGCTTTCACACTTGTACCCAAGTTTGATTGTCCCCCCTTGCCACTTTCACAGTTGGTTTGTGTTCAGGCGTTTTCCTGAACACCGGTACTCTGTGTTGTGTACAGCTGTTGCTAGGTGACTGATGTGAAAGCAAAGTGTCAAAATGGAAAGACGTCCGCACATCACGGTCGTTCTGCTTTTACTGAAGCTTTTGGTTTTGAACATACAGAAAGTGACTCACGTCTATCTGCAGCAAAAATATTATAAACGTTCAGAACATAACGTGAATGAACACATGAATGAACGATATAAAAAGCGATAGTTTGTTGTACTGTTGGGGGTTTACTTCCGTTATTTGGTATGATTGCATTCATACCAGAAGTGAACAGGACCAGAGATTTCATGAAGCGTACCCCATACCACCTCTTTGCAGGGTGCTCTCACAATAGCACTTTTGGTCCGTTTGGTAAGTTTAGCTAGTGTGAATGTGTCTTCTGAACTCGGGTGCACACCCATGAACCGTAGTTTAAAACATGTATTTACTCAGAACATGTATATACAGTAAAGCAATTTCTAGTTGTTCTATCTGTTAAAGTAAAAGCAACATAATTGGCCCCAAAAGTTAAAATAAAGCAGAAATGGGCCTTAAATTGCAAGTCAAAATTAAATAAACGCATAAATATATGAATAAGACAGCCTATACATTGAGTCATTTAGAAGCACTTTTTTCTGAAACAATTTACAAATTATCAAAACAGGTAAGGACACATACATGTAAACAAAGTTTTCATGAAATTAAATTCAATAGTGTCTTTAATTATTGGTGAATGTTGATGGAAAACGCATTTGTAGTAGACTTACAGAATAGCAAGCAACATTTTAACTTTTTATTCTGAAATAAAATTGAATGTTAAAAAAAAAAAATCAATGGCAATCTTTACCAAACAAACTATTTCAAAGAAATTGGCCTAAAATAATGAGAAATTTAAAAGAAACTGTGATTGCATTATTTTTCCCATTTAGCAGACGTGCTAACTTTTATCCAAACTCGCCTAACAAACGAGAAATACAACAAAAGCACACACACAAAAAAAATCATTCATTATTCACCTTAATGAGATTTGCCTTTCAAACATTGTGCACAATAATACACACAACGGCCATTTTATTAGGTCCAACTGCTTATTAACGCAAATTTCTAAATCAGCCAATCACATGGCAGCAACTCAATGCATTTAGGCATGTAGACATGGTAAAGAAGATATGTTGCAGAGTGTCAGAATGGGGAAGAAAGGTCATTTAAGTGACTTTGAACGTGGCATGGTTGTTGGTGCCAGACAGGCTGGTCTCAGAATTTCAGAAACTGCTGATCTACTGGGATTTTTATGCACAACCATCTCCAGAGTTTACAGAGAATCATCTGAAAAAGAGAAAATATCCAGTGAGTGACAGTACTGTGGGCGCAAATGCCTTGTTGATGGCAGGTTAGAGGAGAAAGGCCAGACTGGTTTACGCTGATAGAAAGGCAACAGTAACTCAAATAACCGCGGTATACAGAAGAGCATCTCTGAACACACAACACGTCCAACCTTGAGGCATATGGGCTACAGCAGCAGAAGACCACACCAGGTGCCACTCCTGTCAGCTAAAAACAGGAAACTGAGGCCACAATTCGCACAGGCTCATCAAAATTGGACAATAGAAGATTAGAAAAACATTGCCTGCCTGATGAGTCTCGATTTCTGCTGTGAATTCGGATGGTAGGGTCAGAGTTTGCTATCAACAACATAAAAGCATGGATCCATCCTGCCTTGTATCAACAGTTCAGGCTAGTGGTGGTGGTGTAATGGTGTGGGGAATATTTTCTTGGCACACTTTGGGCCCATTAGTACCAACTGAGCATCGTGTCAACACCACAGCCTCCCTGAGTATTGTTGCTGACCATGTTCATCCCTGTATGACCACAGTGTACCTATCATCTGATGGTTACTTTCAACAGGATAACGCACCATGTCATAAAGCATAAATCATCTCAGACTGATTACTTGAACATGACAAAGAGTTCACTGTACTCAAATGGCTTCCACAGTCACCAGAACTCAATTCAATAGAGCACCTTTGGCATGTGGTGGAACGGGTTATTCGCATCATAAATGTGAGGCAGACAAATCTGCAGCAACTGCGTGATGTTATCATCATGTTAATATGGGCCAAAATCTCTGAGAAATATTTCCAGTACCTGGTTGAATAAATGCCTTGAAGGATTAAGGCAGTTCTGAAGGCAGAAAAATGGGTCCAAACTTGTACTAGTAAGGTGTACTTAATTAAGTGGCCGGTGAATGTATTGACCTTATTCTCCGCAGACGAGCGGGCGCTGCCATTTGAATCTTTTTGGCACGAAACTTCTGGTCTCTTTCTCTTCCATTCATTTTTAGACATTAAAAACTGCTCGTTTCGCTGTTTGATGTTGTAAACTGATTTTTCCTTGTTATATTATTCTACTTGGTCTGTATAGTCATGCAAACATTTGTTTGTAGAGCAAGTAGTTTGACCGTTTTTTGCCGTTTATTATTCCTTGTCATTTCTCCCATAGGCGACTGAAACGAAGTTCTAAGACAATCGCGAAAACAGGCGCACTTCCGCATTTTAGAATAAGGTTAATATGATTCATCTTAAGGAGCATTGCAATTCAAACATTGTTCATAATTGTATATGGTGGAACAGGAATGGATATAAGAGATACTGAAAAAAACTGAATATTTTTATTTTCTTCTTTTTAAAAGTCAGCAGGATGCAGTGAAAAATCGCAGTCACATGGTTTATTTTTCCTGTCTAAGTGGGCATTATTGTCCAGCAGGTGCAGCAGGGACAAGACCTTACACGCTACTGCTGAGTCCAAAGGTCTCGCTACAAAGGACTTTTCCAACAGAAACATTAAAAACCCATGTAAATAAGGAGTCTGTTAAGACCAGTCGTTAGCTAATCTAAAAACTTCATTTTTCTTAGAGATAAGAGACAGAAAGGAGACAAAAGTTGCTGTTAGGCTGATGGAGGTCAAGAGATGAGCTGAAGGAGAGATGGAGATGGCAGCGATAGCATCTGAACTTTTCAGCTGAAAGAGCCAAAAGCGAGGGTTGATCGAGGTGCTGAGATAAAATCAAACCTCCCTCGTGCCAACTAAAGAACAGAGAGAGAGCGAGAGAGAGAGAGAGAGAGAGAGAGAGTGAGTGTGTGAGGGGTCATACTCAGCAGTCACCTCTCCTCTCCAGACACCTTCAGACTTTATCATCAGCCCATCACAATGGCCTGTGGTCAGCAGACAGAGAATGACTCACAACTCCAGTCTTATGAGACCACCTGAACGTAAAATAGACACAGATTTCACACACTCTTTGAACAAATGAATAATTTCCCCTCCAGCTGATTTCTTGAGAATACATGCAGATTTTAGCTTCTTTCCGCAACCAAACCTAATAGTAATATTTTATCCGACCCCTATAAGCCTAAGAAAAAATATAATAATACAAAATACAAACAAGAACTAAACAGAATGTGTTCTTTCTGTGATTACTGAATATGTACTGTATAGACAGCTTGAAAAGAGCTTGGCAAGGCAAAAAAGCAAAGATATTTTTTTCATCATTAAGAAAAAAAAGAGCAATGAAAATTTTGATCAGGCACAAGTCTGACAAATAAAGCTCATATCAAACCAATAAATGGCATTACGCCATTATAAACATAATAGTAAAATGTTCTTTAAAGCTGATTTGAAACGTGTATTGAGGACTGTGCTGAACAAATAGATACCTTGACTTGAATACACCAAATACAAGATTGTTGACTATTAGAAATGCTAAGCATGGAAGCAGAGGAGCATGGCAAAATAAAAGAATGTAATAGGTTCAACCTGCACAAGAGTTTTGTTGTCAATGAGCTGCACAATAACATCTGAGAAGTTTTTTTCTTTTCTACTTATTTTCTGAGCACTTTCAATTCAATGCAAATAAATGTACAGTATCTTTAATATATAGCCAACAAATGTGGCTACATAATTTATCATTATAAATTCAAGCTTTTTACCTTACAGTTGTTGTCCTTTCGCTTTTGCCCAAAATACATTGTGTTGCTTCTTAGGGCTGGGCGATTAATCGAAAAGTAATCGAAATTGACATTCAGAACCTATAATCCATTTAATTTTCCAGGTCATTTTTTTTTCAATTACTTTCCATACCGCATGTGGAGTCATGTGACACTGTATTGTGTATATTGTGCATATTTTCCATAACATTAAAATTATTATTTATATGAAAATATTTGTTTACAGAAGATGCAAGAAACGCACTGTTTAAAATATGATTTCCAGAAAATGCAAGAGTTATTTAATTAGAAGAGAAATAGAGCTTATTTTCTACTTTTAATATGAAAAACATTTAAAAAAAAAACAAAAAAAAAACATTGAAAATAATTTATTTTGTTTCCAAAAGTGCAAGTTATTTACTTTCATTTTTTTTTTACAAAAAAAAATTGACTATTGGTTTTAGGCAGTGTGTATTTTAATTTCAGTTGTTTATAAATAATAAATAATCATAGATAGTAAATAGTGTGTTTCCTTCAATTACTTTACAGTTTGGTACAATAATAAGTTATTAAGTTTTAGTAATGCACCCTTTATTCAGAAATATCTCACTTGTAATATGTGAGCATTTTTACAGTATAAAACTTGTCACTGAACTATGAGGACAAAAATAAGTAATAAAATAATCATTCATTAATTCATCAGAATTAAGTCAAAATTTCAAAAATTAATCAAGATTTTTCATTTTAGGTCAAATTGCCCAGCCCTATGCTACCACATTAAAACCTGAAAAAAAAAAAAAAACACACACACATTTTGATTTTCCACAAATCTCAGTGACATTGAGAATGACCTATGACAACTGATGATACATCAAGCATTCAACAAACAAAGAACAAAAATATTAAATTCCTGTATTTACTAGTACCTAGTCTACACCAAATACAACAAAGTCAGAATTATTAGCCCACCTGTGATTTTTTTTTAAACATTAAGGTAAAAATTATTAGCCCCTTTAAGCTGATTTTAAAAACCATTGTTATACTATAACTTTCCTAATTACCCTATCGTAATATGTTAATAGAACCCTTATTACTATTACCTAGTTAAGCCTCTAAATGTCTGTATAGAAGCTGTATAGAAGTGTCTTGAAAAATATCTAGTTAAATATTATTTACTGTCATCATGACAAAGATAAAATAAATCAGTTATTAGAAATGAGTTGTTAATGAGAAATGAGTTGTTTGTTTGCCTACAAAGTGACTTCTGGCCTAGCACCTTCTTATCTGCACTCACTTCTGCAGATCTATGTGCCCTCCAGAAACTTGCGTTCTGTGAATGAACGTCGCCTCGTGGTTCCATCCCAAAGAGGGAAAAAATCACTTTCGCGAACGCTCACGCTCAATCTGCCCAGTTGGTGGAATGAACTCCCTAACTGCATCAGAACAGCAGAGTCACTCGCTATTTTCAAGAAACGACTAAAAACTCAACTATTTAGTCTCCACTTCACTTCCTAAGCTGCAATTGCCTCTTTGAATATCACACTAATTGTAAAAAAAAAAAAAAAAAAAAAAAAAAAAAAAAAAAAAACTACTAACACTTCCCTTCTTAGACTTTACAGACCTGAAACTTGCCTTTAGTACTTATTCATTGTTGCTCTTAGTTGTGTAAATTGCTTCCTTGTCCTCATTTGTAAGTCGCTTTGGATAAAAGCGTCTGCTAAATGACTAAATGTAAATGTAAATGTAAAACTATTATGTTTAGAAATGAGTTGAAAACAATGTTCCCTTCGTTAAACAAAAACTATGGACAAAATAAAAAGGGGGGCTAATAAATCAGGGGGGTAAATAATTCTGATTTCAACTGTATATGACTGAAAGTAAAAATTGCATTCTGAAGATAAACAAAGGTCTGAGGGGGTTGGAACTAAATCAGAGTGAGTAATTAACTAGACTAATTACAGAATGTTTGGGTGAACTAATTCTTTAAAAGTAATTAGTCAACTTTACTTTTAGACCTAGTGTAACCTGCAACTGTTAGGTTAACTTCAGCAAAGTTAACCAATCACTTAAAAAGTGTAAAATATTGTAAATCAGACCCAGCTTGTTTAACAGATTCAGTGTTTCAACTAATCTCGTAACCATAGGTAAAGTTTGTAAGTCCTGTAACTTTCACACAGTGCATGCAAGGATATCAGTAACAAATTATGTATCATAATACAACAAATAATAGTAACATAACCAGTCATTTATCCATTGAGAAAAATTAATTAAGAAGTCCAAACTATTAAACGCTCAATTAAACATACACTGTGCAACTTAATAGAGGCACTTTAACGGGTAACAGCATTTCTGGGTTTTAAGCGACAGGCAAATGGTGTGCATTTTCCAGGTACAGCTAGTTAAAAAAAACATCTAAACTTTTCCAAATGCCGTGAGTGCACCGTGATTAATGTAAGTAGAACTAACCAATCTGCTTCACACTTTGTATAAAATATACACATTTCAGTAATAACGGCAGACTAATTACCTCAGACAAGCACAGCGCATCCAAACACTGCAGTGCTTTTTATTTTTCTCCATTAACTTGCATCGGAACTGCTGCAATGGTTTGTCGTTTTGCCATCCTTTGAGAAAACGGCTGATGGTCGCCTAGTTATGAGACACCATAGAAATAGTGAATGGAACCACGCGCTCATGCTTGTCACTTCAGGTCAGAATAACACAACCCAGGCTCATTCTGAAAACATAGTCCCATAGACATTTCAGGAGGCCGCGAAATACATCCCGGAAGGTACGTATTTTTGCAGTTTTCGTTTTCACGAATCCGCGAGAGGCCGTTGTGTGCGTTTTTTCGCATCTCAAATGCCACTCGCTAGTGCCGTTCGCGCCTGCGGGAACCCACCAGAGGCCACTGTCGAACAACCGTCTATCCGACTTTCTGAATGATTGACTGGGCGACCGGACAATTGGCTGACCCACCCTCCTCCTTCCCTGAACCCAACCAATTTTACCGATTGACTTGGAGCCCACCCGCTTACTTCCTGGAACCGCTCTTCCCCAGACTCGAACCCGGATCGTCGTCGTCGTAGTAAGCTCCGCTCTGCATCTCAAGTCCGCTGACATTCACGACGAGCTAACTGGACAAACTGGTTACAGTGGTAAAGCCCTAGGCACGGAAGTAAGCGCTCAGCCGGTAAGCACCAAAAGGAACATAGTCATACCGCCCCATAGCACTCGCTTAAAAAATAAAATGCAGCCATGCGTACCTCCGGCTACATAATTCGCGGCCTCCAGAAATGTCAGCGGGACTACGTTTTCAGAATGAGCCTAGGTTGGAATAACACATGCAAAAATAAGTGCCGTATAGCAGCAGTAAAGAGGTTATAAATGAAACAGAATGTAAGAATGCCGCCAGAGTGGCTTTTTGGTTTCTTTTCTTGTGCATCCAAGCCACTAGCTCCCCATCTGAAGGAGTTTTTAGCATGGGGGTAACATAGTCATTTAACTTCACAATTTGTAATGTTGCAGTATGTATTTGAATAATGACGTCAGTTCCTTTACTTTTACACTCAGATTTGTTAATCATAATGTGTTTTATTTATAGAGTTTGAGGTTTACTGTATCGTTGTTATTGACACATATGTCATTATACACACAGATGTTGTTCTATCTTTACCATTGCACACACTTTGTAACATTTTATTATTCAAGATTCTAGAGTCTTTTGAACACTTATGTTTTTTTTTTATGAAAAGATCAAATATTTTGTTTAAATATTAAAACTAGTTGCCTTATTAATGTTGGTAAATTTAAATAAATTGGTTAAAAAATAATATCAATCCTAACTGTGTTGTTAAAAATATTCAATAATTATCGATATTGAATGATATGAAACATGATATCGTAATTTTTTTTTGCAATATCGCCCAGCCCTATATGTGATTGCTTTCACAAACTAGGTGAAATAAATAAGTGAAATGTACATTATTACAGTAAATCACAGATGCTGTCAATTGAGCTTATCTTGTACAGAACCATGAGCCTTCCAGTAACACAACAGATGTAAGCTACCATTGTTCACCAAATGTGCTACACTAACAATAGAGCACAAGAGGGTTTAGGAGTAAATCCTTTTGCTGCGGCATTATGTTTGTATTTTGTGAGAGTCCGCAATCATTTTTTTGCCCCTCACTATGATTTTATGGAAGTATTCTGTCCTTTCTTTCCCTCTCCATCTTTGTCATTGTGTTGAAATATCCACACCCCAAATAAACGATTTGTCTTGATGAGGTCACCATACCCTGCATGAGATGACAGAAAAGGGACAGAAAAGCCTGCAAAATTGAGGCTGGTATAATCAGAGCCAGGACAACAGTTGGCTGACCATGTCCACTGGTTCTCTTCCAACTCTCTTTTGTGTGTGTAAGTGTGTGTGTCGCCTGGTGTAGTTCCAGCTCATTTCAGCGTTAAACCTCCCAGAGATGATTCCTGAGTGTGTGTTTGTGTGTGTGTGTGTGTGTGTGTGTGTGTGTGTGTGTGTGTGTGTGTGTGTGTGTGTGTGTACGTGCATGTCATGTCTAAGCTGTTTTCGGTGCTAAATCTCGCTAAGACGACTATGGCTGGAAATGAAGAATTTAATCTTCAATCTACACAACCTGTAAATATAAATCACAAACACCCACACGCACACCTGACATTGATGACTTGACTATGACTCAGTTGTGACGGGCGATGTGGGTTTTTTTTAGTCAAATTCAATGTATTTAAATGCTGAAATTGTCATTTTGCACAATTATTCACTCAAAAAAAACAAAAATCAAATAGGGATGCTGAATAAAAGAGCAGTTTGCGCAAGTGCTGTGCTAGAACGACCTTCAAGTAGATTTTTAATTTCGAGTTCTATTTTTAATAGTGATGTTGTAGTTTTGAGTGTAATGACTCCAAAGGATAAACAAGTTGTGATGGTGGAAGTGATACTCTGATTCCAAATCTGAAATACAGATCTACAGTACACTAGAGATTATATTTTGAATCTAATCAAGATAAAGAGATCAGTAAATGGGAAAATGCTTGTCTTTCAAAATACAGAAAATGTTGGGTCAAGGTGGACAAACCTAACCTCTGG
The DNA here is from genome assembly GCF_052040795.2 of Danio rerio. Classification (NCBI taxonomy): domain Eukaryota; kingdom Metazoa; phylum Chordata; class Actinopteri; order Cypriniformes; family Danionidae; genus Danio; species Danio rerio. The sequence goes on from NC_141021.1 coordinate 22,004,293, forward strand.
ATTAAAAATGTAATTAAAATGGCTTTTATTTCAACTCAACTGTTGGGCTTCTTGTCATATTTGAAATAAATTTAAGTTGAAACAACCTAACGTTCGTTTAGTTAATTTTTGTTTGTAGCCCATACGGTTTAAAAGTTATAACGATAAACAATTGAAGAGAGCTAGAGAGTCCAAGAAACAAACCTAACCTCTGGATTAAAAATGTAATTAAAATTATTTTTATATTAACTCAAAAGTTGTGCTTCTTGTCAAACCTGAACCCAAATTTAATTTGAAACGACCCAACTTTTGATTGGTGTAGCGTTTTACTGGACATCACATGAACAAACAGGAAAACTGATCTCTTTGCATCTGCTTGTTGGAGAGAGTGTTAACAGCACAGCAATGTTCTGTTCTATTGTTGTGGTTTCATTTGATTATATTAAAGTGTTTCTGAGACTAAAATAAATCAAAACCTTTTTGATTTCAATTGGTTATGCTGATCTTTATTAGCTTCAAAGAAGCTATATTACACAAAGCACATACAAGAGATCCATTTTGGAGTTAATGCAACTTATTTTACAGAATATGGAAATTTGCAAGTAAAAAAAAACATTGGGTCATTCTGCGTTCACTCAACGAGATCCCTTGGGTTGGGTCTTTAGAAAGACGGCATTATGTTATTTTCCACACAGATTAGTAGATCTGTTAGTAAGATTTGTTGATTTTAGCAATTCTTGAAGTATTGTTTCTAAAATGGGAAACATGGCAAAATGTGATCATTCTATAGTGCCTATGCCTATATAACCTAAAGAAATTATCAATATCTCACTATCCTTTCAGATTCTGGTTCTAAACAAACTTTTTCTTTGGTAGTTACATTTTTTAAAAGCACTGTCTTTTTTATTTCCAGAGATTTTCTAATGTCAATTTGGCTTCATGATGAACTTGCTATTTTTTACATTAGAAGTAGAAAAAAATGTGAATTTTAACTACAGTAATTTTAAATAAAGCTGACACTGTAGTTTTTAAAAGGAAACGTCTGAACAACAAATAATATTAAATCTAGAGATGTATATCAATTCAATGTAAATAATTGTTAGTAAAAAGCCTGTCTGAGGGGCGCCACGGTGGCGCAGTGGGTGGCATGATCGCCTCACAGCAAGAAGGTCGCTGGTTCTAGCTACGACTGGGACAGTTGACATTTCTGTGTGGAGTTTGCATGTTCTCCGAGGGATCGTGTGGGTTTCGCGTGTCTAAAGACATGGTTCAGGTGAATTGGGTAGGCTAAATTGGCGGTAGTGAATATGTGTGAATGGAAGTGTATGGTTGTTTCCCAGTGAAGAGTTGCAGTTGAAAGGGCATCCACTGTGTAAAACATATGCTGGATAAGTTGGCGGTTCATTCCACTATGGCAACCCCAGATTAATGAAGGGACTAAGCTGAAAAGAAAATAAATGCCTGTCTTTGAGTGGTGAAAATATTATTTTCCAAAGTTGATCTAATTAAATAAAAAAGTTAAAATAGAGATAAGAGTTGCCCAGATATACTGGTGGTTTTACATAGGTTTGTTAAATGTTCTTCACCTTCCTACTAAGATAAACAAAGTAAACTAGAAAAACTAAAGTAAACTATTCTCAGCAAACTGTCCAACATTTTTAAACTGATTCAGGTCCTCTCTAAAAAGTTGACGCTGTCAGGCAATTTAAGAGCAATTTTTAAATGTTTAATGTGTATAGCAATAACACATTCAATCTATTGTCAGACATTTAAGGTTGTTACAGACAAACATAAGCAGCACAACAGCTGAGTTTAAACAATCTGTAGCAGTGTTTTCTCCAGAATGCCTAATCGCTTTGTTCCTAACAAATTTAATTTTATGACTCTCCAGACTATAGAGCAATATGGGAAAAAATAAGCTATACTGAAATAACATATATATTTATAATACTTACATAGTTGGTAAAACGTTCTAAAATCTTCCAATAAGCTATTTACACACACTTATAATATATTATTTTAGTGTGTGTGTTTTAATGAGAAATTTTATATAGGCCTATATCATTGTACGCATGCGACTTATAAGAATAATAATCAGACAATTACCAATATAACCTAATTTAAATGAATGTAATTTATAATTGACAAAATGTGATACAGTAAATATGAAATCTACATAGCAAAACAACATAAATACTACTCTGAAAAACTCAATGTAGGAATTATTTTTACATGCACTTTCAAATAAAATAAGTGACTTTTCATGATGCATTGGTGTGTGAATAGGCATGCATACACTGTGCATGCTTTAATAAATAAAAAAGAAAGAAAAAAAATACCTTGCCAAAAGTGGGTATATATACTGTAGAACAGTAAGAAAGATAACACAACAAAATGCATTAAAAAATCTGTAAAAGTTGTTTGTGTTGTTGTTGAGGGTAAGCAGGTTTCAATCAGCTATTGCTGTGTACCAAAGCATTTTTTATCTGTCTCTTCTAGGTCAAAAATGACCAGAATGCGATATGAAGGTTAAGCATAGCATATGTATTCATGTATATTTTCATTTAAGTACATATTTTTAGCCTTAAGGGTTGAGGAATAGAAGCTATAATTAGCTCATTATAAAAACAAGACATGCAACCTTTGACCGAATAAAAATAACTAAAGCCTAGTTTTCTCATCAGTGTAATTTCTTTGGCACCCTAATCTGAACGAATAAAAATGATATGGTGTATAATTGATAAAGAGAGCAATTTTATGCAAGTGTGTGTTGCATATTTAAATAGCAGCTCTTCCCCCTCCTGTGTTTGACCCAACCTTGAGTCTTGATGTGTGTGTAATGGACTGAATTAGATGATTACAGCAAAAGATCTCTCAGCTCAAATAACACGGCGTCATCTAAATGCACAGCAATATAGTAACAGTAATATGCTTTTCACACTCGTTCTCAATATTGCAGAGGTTTTCATCAGAAAGGCTGCCCTTCACTGATACATCAGCTTGGACATGAGATGCATTTCGAGTTAATAAATGGAGAACCAGAACTGACAAAATTAGCATGTGGTTCCTTCTTGTGGATCACCGTCTTGTGCTAGTAAGATTTACTTAAAGGGACAGTTCACTCAAAGAAGAACATTTACTGATTATTTACTCGCCCTTGAGTGGATCCAACCCTTTTGAGTTTCTCTTTTCAGTTGAACACACAAAAAAAGAAATTTTATATCCTGTAATCATAAACTTCCATGTTAGAAAAATACATATGCAGTCGAAATCAGATTTATTAGCCCCCCTGTATTTTCTTTTCCAATTTCTGATTAACGGAGAGAAGATTTTTCAACACATTTCTAAACATTAGTTTTAATAACTAATTTCTAATAACTGATTTATTTTATCTCTGCCCTGATGACAGTAAATAATATTTTACTAGATATTTTTAAAGATACTTCCATGCAGCTTAAAGTGACATTTAAAGGCTTAACTAGGTAGGTTAACTGGGCAGGTTAGGGTAATTAGGGCAGTTATTGTATAACAATGGCTTGTTCTGTAGACTATCGGAAAAAAATAAAGCTCAAAAGGGTTAATAATATTGACCTTAAAATGTTTTTTTATTTTTTTTATTTAACGCTGTTTTTATTCTAGCTAAAATAAAACAAATAAGACTTTCTCTAGAAGAAAAAATATATATTATCAGGCATTCTGTGAAAATGTCCCTGCTCTGTTAAAAATCATTTGGGAATTTTTTTTTTTTTTTTTAATTATATTTTTTATATATTTAAAAAATCTAAGATATTTTAATAATTCTGACTTCAACTGTTTGAAGCTAGTGGCTGAGATGTACAAGAAAAGAAACCAAAAAGCCACTCTGGCGACATCCTTACATTCTATTTTCTTTACAAATCTCCTCACTGCTGCTATATGGCACTCATTTATTATGTTATTCTGACCTGAAGTGAAAAGCGTGTGTGGTTTCCTTTACTATTTTCTATGGTGTCTCTCGTAACTAGGCAACCATCAACCGTTTTCTCAGAGGATGACAAATGGACAAACCATTTCTGCAGCTCCGATGCAAGTTTATAAAGAAAAATAAAAATTACTGCAGTGTTTGGATGTGCTGTGTTTGTCTGAGGTAATTAGTCTGCCGTTATTACTGAAATGTGTATATTCTATACAAAGTGTTACTACTTGCATGAATTGCGGTGCGCCCGCAGCATTATGCGGCAGGAAAAGTTCACATATTTTTTTTTAGGTACCTGGCTTGCTCACCGTGTGCACATCATGCAAATTGCTTGCCTCAACTGGAAATGACAAACTTACACCCAAAGCTTATTGGCATTCCTTTCAAGGCATGTGCTCAGTAGCCACATTTTAATAAAACTACAGCCTTCGTACCGAAACTTCATACAGAACTTACTTTTTTATCGTTATTGACAATGGTGTTCGGTCAATAAATGTCAATACTGATTTTATACCCTAGCCCTAATTTCTGCTCTCCAAATATCATGGTAAACGTTGTATAAAACCAATCAAAAAGCTTAGAAAAGCTGATCATTTGTCAAAGGGAAGCCTGGTTTCCACTTGCAGGCACGCAAACTTTCCAGCCATCCTCTTGTCAGAAATAGCAGCGCTCTATGTAAACAGACAAGCCAACACAATCTCACGGCAATTCGTAACTTTTTCATTTAGTGGCTACTTCGTATGAATTCGTACGATCTAATTCGTACAATTTAGTACGATTTACTTATCCCCCAATGACGGTTGGGGTTAGGGGTGGGGTCAGGTGCCATGCCTCCTTTTTAAAATCGCACCAATTCGTACGACTGAACTCGTACGAATTCGTACGAATTAGCCACTAAACTGGCAAAACGTAAAATACTTAAGTTTTCTCGTGAGATCAGGCTGGACAAGCAGATCCCTTCAGAAAGACTGTGTAGGGTAGTATAATGTATTGTGGATGAGGATCATGTGGATGATGAAAATGTTGCAAATGAAATCAGCCTGTGACTGATGTTGAGGAAGTTAATAGTTCATGTGTAGTTGTAAAGCAGTGTGTGAGGAGCAGTTGAGTTACCCAAAGCATGTGCCGTTTGCTGTAAAGTTTGTAAACTTAACGAGAGAGAACTGTCATTTGATTAAGATTTTGTTTACAAGGTACATCTGTAAATGGCCTCTCTCATTTTTTAACCCAATATTTAACTGTTGGTATTTCCTTTATGAATTCTTTAACACTGTTAAATATGTAGCATCTCTGTTCAACCTTTCTGATTTTAGTAAATCTTTGTAAAGTGCCATTTTAAATATTTATTCAAATAAATACTTTAAAGCTTGAGCCTGGTGTAATAGCATATGTATATAAACAAATGTACAAATTAAGCTATAAAATAAATAGTTTATCCCTTTAAATAGAATGCATTTTAAAGGATATCAGCAAAAAACAGGCGGAAAAAAAAAACATTTCTCACAATTTTCTGAGGTTTTCGATTGGAAAAAGAGGGTATATGAATATGAATAGGATATTTATTTTATAGCTTAGAGTCTCCTCTTTGCATTGATACCAAAACCTTAATTTTGAAATGTGGGTCTCATTTTGCTGGATCAGGTAACATATATACTATGTAAGTCAATGGTTACAGGTTTCAATGTTTCTTCAAAATATATTTTATGTTCAACAGAAGAAAGAATTTCAAACAGATTTTGAAAAAGTGAAGGGTGAGTAAATGTGCTTTGAGTGAATTACCCCTTTTATTTTTAAGGCAACATCTAATCCTGGTGGTCTACTTTAATAAATCAACAGTGCCATCTGCTGTTTGTCACAGAAATATACGCTAGCAGGGGTAGTCACGTTGGAGGGTGTGGGGATAAGGGAGTTCTAGGGTGTCCATCTCTTTTTAGATTTTCTGGCTGGTTTAAACACTTGTTTTTGTTATTTACAGAAAAGAGTCAAAGTTTTGCTGGTTAGAATAGCACCATTAAGCCCTGCTAATAAATGTAATTGTACCATCTGGCTGTTAAAAGCATCATTAAACATTTCCATTGAAATGCAAGTATTTTTTGTTTGTTTGGTTGTTTGTTTGTTTCTGCAAGCAACATAAAAACAGCAAATATCTCACTAAATGTGATTTATATGTGATGCCATCAGCCAGTCAGTGTCCTCACGGCATCATTTTCCTTCAATGTGGTTAATCACATGACTCAGTGAGGTCCTGCCAGCCAAGCAACTGTAATCAAGATGAATGGGAATGCTAATGAATAGTGTTTCTCTTCGTCGACCTCTTTGCTTTACAGAGCATACCAACTGTAGGGATATTTTATGTGTAGCATTCAAACAATTGATGTGAAATCTGTCTCTGGGATGGGAATATTGGACAAACAATGTAGGCTACATGTACCTTTTCGAAAAGAGACAGCAGATAAAAATTAATTTTAGTACTTTTAACCAAATATTACTTTAAACATCGCTGATATTATAAAATTGTTACATTATAAAATTATTTAAAGCCCCTTTTATAATGTTTATTTTTATTTTAAGTCATCCATATTTCTATTTTATATATACAGTATTTAAATATAATGTAAAATACACACCAACATACAATAAAATGGTTTATAAATATGCATTATCTTTTTTTAGTTAATAATAACAACTGTGCACAGGGATGGCCAGTGTTTATTATACTGTACATCTATTTCAAATAAAAAAATAGTATTTTGTCATTTGTATTTCATGGGGTTTATGAAAATGGGTTAATATTTTGTATCAAAATACTTTACTGTCTTGTACTTTTAAAATACTGTAAAAGTTAATAATTGTAAGAAGTCTACAAGATGACATCATAAAAATGCAGCCTCAGATTGGTGCTTTTTCAGTTATTGCTTGAGATCAAAACAGAAAATTCCTTAAGAAGGTCGTTAATGCTTGGAGTATGGATGGAAATTATGCAACATGCATAAAGAAAAAAACAGACAAATAGCAGGAGTATATTTGAGAACAGGTCAACAATCATTGAAAATAGTATACTGCACAATGCTAAGACCAGTAATATATGATCGCAGTACAGTGTACAGTTCGGCATCAGCATCTTTGCTTAGTCAGTCCTTCAGAACAGGATGTAGAAACGTTATAGCTGATGTAGATGCCAAGAAAGTAAGACAAACAACATAAAAATAAGTAAGTAGCGATACCTATACTTCATAGACTGTTTCAGATGCCAGTAGTTGATCTGCAGAAAGATACTCAATACTAATTTGTCTAATACAATCCAGTGTATTAGACACAAGTATTTAATAATACTCCAGTCTGTAAAGACTGGTCAAAAACTCCAGACTCTTCATTTCATGCTTAATGTTGTGCAAAGAACACTTGCAAAAATACGATGGAAACATCAGTAGTAAATACAGTATACAGTACTAAAATATCATGTTTTAATATTTCAGTTGCAAAAAGCAATACATTTACTTAAAAAAATATGTGAACAAAAATGTACCTATTAAATTAAATAACCTGTTTAATTATCAAAATAAATAACATATTCATAGATCACCATTTTAGAATAGAGGACTGTTACAAGATAGTATTAAAGGCCACCAAATGGATGGAAACACAATGAAAAGATATAGTATTATATTCCAACTCAGTATCTGCATTTACAGAGATCATCTTCAAGACAGGACTTTCTTGTACAAAATTTATACTAAAATGAAAAATAAACAAATTGTTTCATGGTTAATTTGGTTTATGAATACCTCTTCATGTACAGGAGTAGTGGTAAATGAGTTGTCATGTCATAATCCCTTGTAAAATTATTTTGTAGTATCTTCAAAATACAGTATTTTATTTTGATAATTGTATTAGCTGCTGCATTTTTTAGCTTATTTTGATACAAGTAAAATGTATGCACTTGGTATTTTATTTTAAAATACATTTCAATGTATTTGCCCATCCCTGACTGTACATAACATTTAGAGCTGAAAAGAGTTGCTTAATTTATCTTAAAACACAAACATTAGTGAAATGAACTGCTCCCTCTAGTGGGTAGAAAAGTAATTTTTCACAAACAGCATGTACAGCTCAGCTCTGCAGGTGCTGGTGATTAATCATTACTACAGTATACAACCATATTTAAGCCACCAAAGAGCTGTTCACTTAGCTATCAGCTGGAGACCCAACGTTCATAACCTGGACATTCCCCTGGGAACTTAGTGGGAACTTCAACATGTTTTTCATGACACTGTGGGACAGTGTATAGAAAGTGCCACAGCAGCTGAGCCCATCAGACCCCTGATGTAGAGTTTGCTAAGCATAGTGTGAGCGCACAAGCATCACCAAGTATGCTACCTTCCAAGATTCCCAACTCTCAGAACTGAATGACACCATACTGCATAGGCGGCACCAATTCCTAGCAGACCAAGTAGGCCCGGTAGACCAAGCGGGCATACCAGGCATCGTACCAGACATGGGCCAGGCACCCGGGTCCTTCACTAAGGTGGGTGCTGAAGGCCTCGGAGGAACTCTCTAGGGTTCGTCAGAAGGGGAACTTAGCAGATCAGAATAAGTGCATATCTCCAGGTTAGAGAGCATGGCGCGCAATCGTTTTCGTTCTCTACAGATATTCTCTATAATATATATGTCGTTCTCTATAACGCCCAAATCATCAGAAAGAGGAAACAGACTCATCTATCAAAGGTTCAGAGCTTGTATTTTTGAATGCTAACAAACCTTAAGCCAAGTCCAACAAGAAAAGCCACACAGTGTTGTTTTAAAGCTTATTTAATTCTAATAATTAAAAAAAGCAAAGCTTGTGGTGCACTGTTCAATTCTAAAGTAAATTTTTAAGCTCATTAGGCTCTGTGTCTTTTGTATGTTTTATTTGTATTATCTTTCGCTTAAATTGCTGTTTCATAAAAACATCTATTGGAAAGAGTTGCCCTATGTGATATAAAGCTTTCATGGCACAAACGTGTTATTTAATTTAAAGCTTACTTATTTTTATTTATTAAAAAGCCTATCTTGATGTGCACTATTTTCTTTTTCTTATTGATGTTATTTGAAAGTAATCTGAATTGTTATAAAAGCTTTTCTGGTAAAAAAAAAAATAAATAAAAAAAAAAATAATAATAATAATAATAAAACAATAAACAACAAATAAACAGTGTTTAAGTTTCTAATGTCTGCAGCATCATATGTCACAAAACGGTTCACAAAGACTATTTGATTCTTTAAATAAGTAATTTCTGATGCTTTCTTCCACATTATGTGACAAAAGAATGAATGACTCGAGTCAACTAAGTGATTCATTCATTCGCTCATGCGCACGTTGTGTAGTGTGGGAGAAGATCAGTTCATTTTTCAAGTTGTCTATCGGGTCTGAGTCGTTCGTTCACCACAAAAAAGACTAAAGCCTAGCCAATCATGCATTTAGAGCTGGAAAAAGAATTGATCCGTTCATCTCTCAAGTCCTATCGGGTTTGAGTCAATGTGATGACTGTCAGTGTAACGTGAACGAACCACTGACTTTTAAAAGACATGAAGAGGTGAGCTGAGCAAAGAGACAACAATACCTTCATAGACAAAAGAGCAGGTAAACATTGAATTATTTTTTTCTTCTTCTTAAAGCATTCTATTTATGACTTATTTGTTGTGTGATCAACCTTTTGGGCAAGTTGTAGACGTGTTTGGAATCAATCCACAAAATTTAATAATAATTTGGCAAATTGAACCAGATGAACTAAATGACTCGAAAAAAGATTCGTTCATCTCGATGAACGAGATTCAAAGATTCGAGTCAGTAAAATGAACCGAACTTCCCATCACTAGTTGCTTGTTGATTGCCGCTGTACGTCCATTGTATTGTAAATTCAGCTTAAGGTACATATGCATCTATGGCAGCAATTCTTGTCATCATGGAAATCCATGTCCTTCTTTTACCACGATTATCTTACACAGCAAGAAGACATTCAACTGTACACAGATGCAGCACCTTCCAACACCTTCGACAAATTCTGCAACGCGCAATGGTTGGCTTCCAAAAAGCCACCCGAATTTAACCACCATGTAAAGTTAACAAATACACCTCCATCTGTTCTTTATGAAATGTACCCAGTAATCATAGCAGCAATTCTTTGGGAGCATGAATGGTCCAAACATACAAAGCTCATCCACTCTTACAATTTGACAGTGGTTGATATTTTAAACTAAGACAGATCTTGTTCCCTGTTCATCATGCAATTTGTTCGTAGACTAACTCTAATTTCCACTCAAAACCAATTTCTAATTAAAGCCACCTAAATCCCAGACGACCATAATAGCATTAGCAGATTATTTGCCTCAACTTTCTTTCCAGAAGTTCAGAACAGGCACAATTTTCAGTAATGATTTTCAATTAATTCCTTGTCTGGAAGATATCTCCAAAGCTTCACAAGAGGACATCATCAACAGCTTTAAGGCTTTCCACTAGTACTACTAACTCTACTACTACTTCTAGTACTACTACTAACCGTTTCCTCTATCAGAAGTTTGGTCCATCTGCAACTTCATTACATCCGAGTCACCACCACTCGGACATACCCATTTAGAAATAACTTAATCTACAAACTAGCAACAGGTCAGCCATGCCATTCCACCTCCTATTCTAATGTGATTATGCTAATTAAAGGCCTGCAAAAACAAGAACCTTCCACTGTAGCTAAACGTTTACCTCTACCTTTCGACTTTCTGAGCCTATGAATACGTGCTATACATACAGTTTTTTTTTTTTTTTTTTTTTAGTTCTCCTATTGACCAAACCCTAGAATGCATGTTCCTCACAATCTTTGGTCTCCTGAGGTGATTGGAATTCACCCCTTCCACGCGCCCACCACGACACGACAGCAGACAAGCCACTAGTTCATGTCATTCACCAGATAGAAGTGTATGAAGTGGTTGGCCCGACGGCATGCAGGAATATCACTTATTAATAAACCACACTTACAGGCTATTTCAGAGCGAAAAGTCAGAGTAGCATGGTAAACAATATCGGAAGCGCAACACAGGCTGTCATTGTTCAGAAATGACCCAATGTGAATATAAAAGCAACTGCCTAGGTTTTTCGGCCAGGCAGAATAGCGAATTCACTGATGTTTTGTTGTTAAACTAAATATAAATCTACGTTATCGATGCTGTAAAAGGAGCTTATGAAACTGAAAACATGTCAGTGGCTGAACAATACGTCTGTGCATATAAAGTTAACCTATTTGTAACAACAGCATCTGCATCAGCTCTACGTAAATGAATAAAATAGTTTTAAAACAGAACATTACTTCTCTAACAGAAATATTTCAGCCATGGTGTTGTGTCATCCTTCCTCAAGTGTGCAAAAGTAACTCCAATATTGATTCAGGATTTTAAAATTTTTTTAAAAAGTGTAGTGAACACGTGGCATTTATCTAGGCATGCACGCGGCACTCATGCAGGCGTGCACACACTAATGGCAGATCTGCATGAACACAGATGCGCAAAAGCCCAAATTGGCATTTGTTGACAGACAGTTTGAGCTACTTATCCAAATTATGGGAGATGTCGGCCCGACATTATTTAATTGGATGAACATTTTTTAGTTTTATGCCTTACCCATGACTTAAAAACACATTTAGATCATTTACTGTATTCATTACTATTGGACTGTGAAGAGACCTTCCATAAGCACAACTAAAAATGTTTTTGAAGACAATCACCTAGTGCATCTTTTACTAATTTCTCAGCCCTTATGAACCACTTTAAAATTACATCTACTTTCGACACACATCTTACAAAGATCCTATTTTTCCTAGAGAAAAATCGAAAATGGCCACCAGAACCTGGTTCAACAACCGCTTGCAAGATGCATTCGGCATATCTCCAAAACATACTCATACTCTATACACTCCCCATACTCTATACACTGCTTTCGAATTGGAGCAGTCACAACAGTGACTAGCTCAGGTGTTTCAGTCAAAACTATAAGAGCCCTGCGCTGCTGGTCATACAAACCATACCGACTATATATTTTAAGCAACCTCAATGGCCTTTGTCAAGCTCAAACCCGCATTAGCTCTCTCAGTGCTTGGGGTCTTCTAACAATTCCATTCGCACTTACGAGACAAAACCCCCATTCTGAGCCTCCCTGGACAAGAAACAAGTCCTGCATCATCTCAGCACCCCCCGGTTCTCGCTTTTGTCCGCCACAAACCCTGCATCATCTTAACACCCAGCTCCATTGATAACCAGCGTCCGGCAGGGTTGGCCCGATAGACGATGCCATACGTCTCAGTGCTAAAATCGCATTTTTAAATGAAAATGATCCACATCCACACCGTGTTTTACCGCGCATTTCTGAACAGCCCCCTGTTCGCTGAAAACGCACATCATGTGACCACACGCACACACACACACAGACACAAGTGGTGCTCACTGCAGAGCCACACACACACAGCCAATCACAGTCATGCGCTCCTCTGAGCTCCAGAGACAGAGCAGTGCACGTCGGACAGTTTATAAAGGAGTGCTTCAGGGGTAAGTAATGTGTCAGTGCTCTTTGAGTAAGGGATAAACAACGAAATCATAGGCAAAAGGCATTCACCATAGTGCAGTTTTATGGAATAGCCATGCTAATAAAGCCTTTTTAAATTTGTACTTACTTTTCGAGAGGCTTGGATTTATGATTAGGCCAGTCACAATATCTATTTTTTGTTGTACAATATATTGCACCAAAATATATCGCAATAAATAATATTATTGTCATTTTAAGACAATTTTATACCACTCATTATAAATACCAGAATGACCAAATAAAATCATCCAATGCAAGTTCACTTTTCCAGAGAACAAATAATATTTTATACTTAGGAGGAGTATTTCATTTAATTATAGTCATTTTAACCATTTAACGATTAGGCATTGGAATGAGAATGTGATAACACATATCCTAAATAAATAATAATACATTTTAACAAAAAAGTGCAAGGTAAAAAGTAGCAGAGGCAGCGATATCAGGTACCAGATCTATTTTCAGTTGTCAGACACCCACATGAAAACATACTAAAACAATTTATTGTAAATACTATAGTGTTTTTTTCAACAATACTGACACATTGTCAAAAATGTTTCAATTTTTTTTTTTTTTGTATGCATTACCAAAAATGATTGAGGTCATGTCCATGTGTAGTGCGATAAGTCAATATATTGATTATTGTGACAGGCTTACTTATGATTTTGCTGTCTACAGGTAAGTGTGTTGAAGCAGGGTTGGAACTAAACTCTGCAGGGCTGCAGCCCTCCAGGAAGTGAGTTTGATGCCTCTGCAATTTAACGTGAGCAGAGAGAGGCGCCCTCCATGCCTGTGTGAGGACCGTGTGTCACTGTACCCAATTCATCGAACTAAATTCACATAACTTATGTGTTTTATATAACTTTTAACTTATGTATCATAACTAATATCTGTACATAACTGTTTTTTTTTTTCTGAGGCTGATTCAGAGTAGTAATGCCACATGGAGGATATATTCACACAGGTAAAAAAAAAATGTTATTAAAATTAAAGGCACCATTCATATGTGTGTGCTGAGGAAGGTTTACTTTGTTCCCTAGGCTATTACTATTAGCTTACTGCTAAATAAAATGTGTTATTTAGCCTATATTTTCCAATTAACTTGACAACTGATCTGGTAACACAAAAATAACATTTCAGCACACACTTTTGTGCGGGAGACCAAAATGCCAACATCAACAGTAATCGGAGTTCTTCTTTAAAAGAAACCTGGCTTTTGCTAGTCCAAAATTCGCATACTGTAGAATTAGGTAAAATAAATGTTCATTATAATGCATACAAAACTTACACTTATAGTTAAACGTGCATTCAACGCCAGTGTAATCTTATGAGTCAAATGAAGAATACTCTGAAATTACTATTCAATTGTATACACTATAACTTACTTAACAAACAACAAGTAGCGTATTGAGCTTAATCCATTTTAGCAGTACAAACGCCTGTGGGCTGCAGGGGCATGCCATAAACTGTTTTTTTTTACCAACCAAACAATACATTTTTCCAGTTTTTACATTCTCCTCATATATAAAAATGATTAGTACATTCACCAACATATTTAAAATTTCCAGGTTTTATCTTCCCCACATATTCATTTAGCAAGAACACACAAATGCAAGCATACACTAGATTTAAAGTTTTTAAGTACCTTTTAAAGTACCTTTTTAAGTACCTTTTTAAAGTACCTTTAGTGAATAATTTATCGTAAGTTACCTCTGCAAAACCTCCAACAATTTTTTAAACTGCAAATGTGATAATGATTTCCACTGCTTGCATAACATTTAAAAAAACTTACTCGTCAGAGGCCTTCATCCTCCACTGAATCAAATGCGACCGATTCCAGTCAACATGTCCAGTCCTCCTCCACAAGTAATGAAAAAGTTGATGCATGGACAAGTTTTGTGTTTGTTCATTAAAGATGATCTCGGGGAGTAAATTTCTTCAGTTTTGTCTGTCTTCAGTTCAGTTCAGAGGCCTGCTCTTAATTTTAAACATCCCTTCAGCTCCCCCTGCAGACTGACTAGCGTTGCTGCTGGTCTAATCGTCTAAAATCGATTGTTTTTTTCCAGCACATTTCTCCATTTCACAAACAAAACACGCAGAACAGACAGCTAGCACTCAAAATTATAGTATACACAAAACTGTTTGTTTTGGCGTTGACAGCCACAAACTTTCTGAATAACGTTAGTGGTGGTACCGACGTCACCATTATAATTCCAATAATTTATTAAAACGAACGTTCGAAGGCTATTTAAGTCTGGGACTCCAATAAATAAAATATAGGCATAGACGTCATAATAGATAAATTTATATTATATTGTCTTTGGGTTGAACACGATACGGTGGCCGAGAGAGCTCAAGCGTCTTGCAAGTAAAAAAACAACAACATGCAAATAGAAGAACACTAACAAAAAAGGAAAACATGACCATACGCATTTGCACATAAACAATCTCACAACTGCATATACAAAACTGCATTTTTTTTTTCAATAAACCCAATTGCTTTCTGTTTAGCATGAGTGGTACCACTCATGCTAAACACAAAGCAATTGGGTTTATTGAAAAAAAATGCAGTTTTGTATATTGTTTGAATCTAAGAGGGGATTTTTTTTGTTTCATGTAATGTCCTAATCAGCTGTAATAATGTGACAAATTTTACAATTAACATTAAATGAAACATTATTTTACTGTTGTTCTGAGTTACTCTCAGCACAACTGTGTTAATTGTATTATAATTTTTATAATATATAATTTTATTATTTATTTGTCATGTGGTGTGACTTAACTTGGCAGATTTGTCATTTGTTATATTGTCATACAGACATGATTGGATGATTAAGAAACATTTATTATAATCAATGTTAAAAACAGTAAATATTAAATCATCTTATACTTTTTAAAGGTACTAACATACTGAAGGTATTTTTCTTTCAGATTTGTTAACCAAGGACACATTAAACATTTCAAAAAGTAATTCATTCATTCATTCATTCATTCATTCAGCTTAATGCTAATTTATGCTGCGTTAACACAAGAGTTTGTGTGTGCAAAATTCAGTTGTACGGTGCTGCGAAAAGGGGTGGGAATAAACAAGATGATTAGACATTTAAAAAACGAACGATTGGTCCATGTTTTAAATTCCTGTCCAGAGAGGTCATATTTTGACCTTCGATTGGTCTCACGCAGTCAGGTGATGTGATTTCGCAGGTAAGAGTTCACCAAGCTTGAACTTTCCAACTAGGGTTGGGCGATGTCGACTAATTTGGCATCATACGATGTCTAATGTGAAACATCGCAATGGACGATGGCATCGTCGTCATAGGCTGAGGTGAATTAATTATTTATGAATAATAATTTAATTTGTAACGAATTAATTATTTGTAGCCTACCGTTTCAACTATCTGACCCGCATGGTCTTTGTTTTACTCATAAGCAATTTATAAATAAATAAAGATAAGTTGCACACAAATTACCACCAGTGTCAAACACGTTTTCCGCGGGAGGTTGGTCAGTAAAAAAAGTGCACAACCAACAGTATCTGAGGTTTTCACTAAAATTTCTAAGTACAAGTGTGAAAGTGAAAGAAAGTGAAGCAGTGTAGCTGCTTGAATGAAAAATTGAAGCATTTTGTTTTGTGTTTACCTTATGGTTAAAGTTGTTGCACATCTGCCGGTTCCAGCCTCTGAATGAGCCAGTTCTAGCTACTTGTACAGTACATTAAGGTTGCATTCAGAAAAAGCAAAACACCCGGGAAAAAAACTTGACATAGAGAAACAATAAATCCTGCTTTGGAAATGTTCTTGCAAAGAAACACAAACAGCACACAGAAGTACACAGTAAATCCACGACTACGCACCAAGGCAGGCACCATGGGTAACAGCAATCACCCCACAGCTTTTAGTCCCTTATTTATCAAGATTCGCCTCAGTAGAATGAACCATCAACTCTTCCAACATATGTTTTACACAGCGAACTCCCTTCCAGCAACAACCCAGTACTGTGTAAGGGGAAAAACCCAATCTTGCATTCACACATGCACTCTATGGCTATTTAGTTTTTTTTTTTTTTGCTCAATACCCGAGCTTGGGAAGAACATGCAAACTCCACACAGAAATGCCAACTGGCCCAGCCAAGACTCGAAGCAGCAGCATACCTGCTGTGAGGCAACAGTTCTAACCACTGAGCCACCGTACCGAACCCTATCACAATTTTGAACAAAAATAGCTGATCATAATAGGGCAGAAAATAATCATATTACATAAATATTACATAAAACACACAGAAAAAGGAATGCAATGGGGGGTTGGGGGGCATTTGTGATTGGTCTGTAACATTGTTTTGCAGAAATGTCTTTTGCAATCCTTCAAACCAGAAAAGTCTCATTATCAGTCTTCATACATAACCCTGCGAGACTTGCACATCACATCCTAAACCGTCAGTGAATAATTAAGAGAAAGATGAGATAAAGTGTCAGTTTATCTCTTAATCAACACACACACAAGTATCTTCGGGATACACACCCCTCTAGCATGACACAGTGCTGAAAGCATAAAGACAACACCTGATACCTGCCGACCAACTGACGTGTAGTTTTACACTGCCTCACATCCCCCCTGCATGCAACTATTCTCTTCTAAACCGTGTATACAAGCACTTCAAGTTCACCAAAAAATAAATAATTAATATTGGTCATATGAAAATGATGTGGAAAATATAATTTTTTAAAAATATGGATAGCACATTTCTTTCAACATTCTTCAGAATATCTTCTTTTGTGTTCAGCATTAAAAAAAAAAAAAAACTCTTTAAAATGTCATTATTTTTGGTGAACTATTCCTTCAATCATTTTAACAGGTGATTTTGCCAAATGTATGAACTTAAAATGGACCAAACGCAGATGAATCAATAATGGTTTTGTAGAATAAGGGTTATCTTTACAAAACAACTATCAATGAGGTCATGGGAAAATCCAAGACAAACCACTTCGGGACAGTGTAACTTGAGAACAAAAGTGAGACGCTACTCATGTGCCTTTGTGACTTTCAGACCAGCTCTGCATTTCCTTTTTCCTTTGTGTTAGGAACATCTTTTTCATCAAAAAAAAAAAAAAACAAGAGGGAATCATCAGACAACACAAGTAAGCAAACAAAATGTTTAATGTTTATTCAGCATTAGTTGTTTTGTTTGTCTTTTTATGTACATGAAAACACAGACACACATGAAATTTTGAAAAAAAAAAACTAAAAAAAAAAAAGACAACTTCTGCAAGCAGCTTTTAACAACTACTTCTAAGAAGGACTGATCGGGAAACGGGAATCTATGAGTTACAAAGAAACTTACTGATGTACTGTAAGTGAACTGGAGCAATGGTTTTAAATGATCAGTATATAAATTGAAAGCTGGACACAAGAAGGCTCAAGCAAACTCATTCAAATGTACACGCATACAGAAATTACAGTCATTTACTACTCACACAAACAGTCACAGCCATTAGGGTTGGAGCCCATCTGCAGCTTTTTCCTCTGTTGTTAACCATCTAATATTATTAATACTGAAAATCATACAGAAAAAAACAACTACTAGAAAACAACAATAATGTTCAAAGTGTGTGTGTGTGTCACTGTCTCACCAGTCATAGCTCTGATGCATCTGCAGCCATATTGCATCCAGTTTATTTTCAAGTATGGACAGTCTAAAATAGTGCTTGGCTGAAGAAATGCTGAAAGCTCATGGTAAAAACAGCTGTTTGTTTTGTTTTTTGAATTATCTTGATTCGTTTTAATGAGAATTTTCATTTTGTTTTGAGTTTGATTATTAGTCTTCTCAGGGTGGTTTTGAAAAAGTCATGATGTAGCTCTTCATGATGTACAGAGTGCTGCAGTTAAAACCCGAAAGAATTATTTGCCATTGTTATTTTGAGGTTTTCCTATTGGGTATTCCCATATTTTGTTTTAATTTATGAGTAAAACAATGTCTGACATCAAAAACATGATTTATGATGCAACTGAGACTGGTTTCCCTCGAGTAGGGCTGTGCGATTTGGGGAAAATATCTAATTGTGATTTTTTTTGACAGATATTGCAATTGCAATTTGACTTGCGATTAAATTTTGTAGTCAAGCTTCAACTCAATAATTCGTGAGCCATGGCATCAATTCTGTGACAGCTCTTAAATATATATATATGTTTTTTGTTTTTTTTTTTTAAACCTGTTTTTGTTTGCTGTCTATGACTTTGAAACCAAAATATTCCAATATTACCATGTTATACTGTCTTCTTTTTTATTGTGGGTGTTCCACGTAGTTCGGTCGCACAATTCTGATTGTGTGCTCACTCAATTGGCTAATACGTCTGTCACACACAGACAGCAGTCTTTTTTGACATTTACTCTGGGCGGGGAAAATTAAATAATACATATACAGCTTATTTCATATAGCAGCCTCTTGCGGTTTACTAATCACGTTTCAAATTGTGAATTCAAATTGTGCACAACTCTACTCTCAAGGTATTTTCCTTCACTTTTTCGTCACTTAAAGTTTTGTTCCTCGCGGCTGTTGCCACTGGCTTGCTTGGTTTGGTACTTGTGAAGCTGCGCATTGATGGATTCGCTCTTCAGTGTTTAGACTTTCAGCAGTGAAAATTAAACCACACTGAACTGAACTAAGCTGTACTTCAACTCTGAAAGCTGTTTTTAATTTACTAGAACTTCTATGTTAAGCTGCTGCATTGTAGACACAATCTACATTGTAAAAACGCTATAGAAATAAACATGAATTGAATTTGAAAGCTTTTATGTGTATTTTATAAAACTTATTTTTGCTAGTAAGTGTTTCTTTAATGGAACAACGTGTTCAAATATTGTTAAGTAATGTTGACCATAGACTTTATTTAATTCATAAATAGAAAATTGCCTTATAAACCCTTCAGGAAAATCTCAAAGGTACTAAAAGCTATTTTTCTTCTGGATTATGCTTGCACCACTCTGTTATAAACTTTTAAAAACAGATTTAAAGCCTTTAATCTCTACATAATGCAAATAATTATGCCTACTGGCCTAAATATGTACACAGTTTCAAATTGTTTAAATAAAATAAGCCCTAACGAAACATGCTGTCATTCAATAAACATCTCCATGTCATACCACTTTGTATTTGGATGAGTCAAGTGTATTTCAGATTTTTGTGATGCATTTAAAAATAATTATTTTCAGTCTGAGACCATTACTGGAAACAGTTCAGTCTGACACTTAGTTGTAAAACCAGCATGTGAACTGCAGTATGGTTTACTGGCAATTTTTATTTGGACATTTTAAACCATCTGGTGAAAAATTAAACAACTAAATGTTGGATTGAAATGTTACCAAAATATTGCCTTACAGGCAATTTCCTGTGGTCAAAATTTCTGAAGATTAAAAGTAGACTACCAAAATCCTTTAGGTCATTCTAGGCCTATTGATTTGTGGGAACATGTCAGAAAACAGTGTTTTGCTTTGATAACAACACTCATCTGAAACATTCCAATAAAAAAGTAGCTTGTTTGGGAGACACAGGCACTCACACATAAAAACTACTGTATACCCTCGTTAAAAAAGTTCCTCCTAAGTTCCTTCTGATTTGGTAAATGAAAGAAACTATCTAGTAAAGAAGAACTGACGACTGCACTGAGGAAGAAATCAAATTTCAAAATCTAAACAGCCATGAAGCAACAAAAATATGAGTAAAATGTCTTAATTATTCATATAAAATGTATAATTTTACTCATTTTAACCCATATCTGCCAACAGAAGGACTGTGTGAGGGATGTTCCACCTGACCTGCACATTTCTATAGGGAAACTGCTGCGTTGTTCATTGAACGATACAAGCTGAGAACAACAAAACAAACAGGGAAAAGAGGCAAAGATGCTGTAAGAATGTAAGCATTTCAGTATAATGATTTCTAGCATACCAAAGGTGTTGTAAATGTAAGCAAGATTTCAAGATATCCCCATCAAAGGTTCTAGCATAGCTAGCAGAACTAGCAGTATTAGGTAGTGCAGATTTTTGTCTATAAGAAATGAGGCTATAAGTTAGGCTATCAAAACATGTTAGATGCAGTGAAATATTAAAGTAAGGCTGACAATATAAACACTAGCAAATTTGATTGCTTGTCCGATTATTATTATTGCTAAAGTTATGAAAACAAAGTTGGGACGGAGTGCGTGAGATATAAATACAGAGCATAAATGATATTCAGTGCACAACACTCAACAGTGCTCTGTGTGCAAAAAAAAAATATTAATTTGATATAAATAGATCTTTGTTGTATTCGGATGCCGTGAAACCTGATGCCCCTTAGCATTACAGCTTTTTGTTAAAACACTAATTGCTAAACTTCAAATCCGTAGCTTTTTCCACAAGGATAAACTTCAGGACCACAACTGAACATTAGCTCCGTTCAACAGGGAAAAAAAAACTTCCTCAGGAGTTTCCCTTTTTTGTTTTCTGCCTTTCTTCCATTCGTCCATACTTTGGCTTGCCACTTACAGTTTGTTTTTATAATGGTTGGTTTGTTTCGTTATTGACCCATATATTTATTTCCTGTATAGGCCCTGCACTGAGTGAAGAGTAGTTAATTCCTCTCTTTAGTGAAGCGTAAATGTGCTCTACTTTAGTTTCTTTTCCATACTTTTAACGTGGCCATTTCTTTTGTGCTTGCCATTAGGAATTCCATTATGACAGTGTCCATTCACCTTCTCCCCTGGAGATGAACCACGCCCCAGTCGAGATTGAATGCACTTGACTATTCGGTATAGGCAATAGCCAGTAAGAAGCAGGCACACTCCTATCACCATGGCGACATCCAATAAGAAGTACTGGTAGGTAGGGATCTCGTAGACTGCAGAGCGGAGGTGTTCTGCGCCACGGTGGCGGAGAATGTAGCTAATCCAGTAAACCGCCCGACTTACTGGATGACCAGGCTGGTCTTTATGAATCTGAGACAGCAACTGTGCTCGCTCACGATACCTTAAAACAAAGAGATGGAGAGGTTGGTTTTCAGAATGTTGTAGGCAGCACAAATGCATCATCTTGATGTTGATCTTGAAAAATTGCCACAAGGTGGCAGTGTATGATAGTCTTTTATTCTAAACACCTGTTTTCTTATGGTACAATACAAAATTGGTTTTCAAGCATCTAAACAATGAAAGTGTAATACAGTTTTATGATTAACTGTATTTATGTTATTTAGTGTAACAGCAGTTTATATACCAAAATTCTTGTCTATTTATAAGCATACTGAATATATAATCATACTGTATATAAGTACACCCCTTACACTCCCCTATCTTTTCTTGTATATACATTAGATTAGTCAGTACTAAAGCCAAATCTGGAGCTTATCTAACACAATAATTTACGATAATGGTCCAAAAACTAGTACAAGCAAATGTATGTGTTCTAGAAAAATATGAAACACAAATTTAAAAAAGAGGAAAAAATCAAAAGGAGCAAAATATTTTTTAAAAATTGTTGAGATTTTTTTGACAGAATTGTACAGAATTTGTTTTGCTTAAATTTAATTGTATTTTCTTTTAATTTCTAAATATGTTTAGTGACTAAAATATAATTTTAATAAATATATCTGTTTAATAAATCAGTTTTGTTTAAATGCACAAAAATACATTGCCTATATTCACTGAAAAATTAATACAAATATTCATTTTCATAATGGGGTGTACCCAAATATGCTGAGCACTGTATATATACACATAGTTGAAGTTAGAATTATTAGCGCCCCATTTGATTTTTTTTTTCTTTTAAAAATATTTCCCCAATGATGTTTAACAGAGCAAGAACATTTTAACAGTATTTATTCATTTATTCATTCATTTTCTTTTCAGCTTAGTCCCTTTTATTAATCTGGGGTCGCCACATCGGAATGAAGCGCCAACTTATCCAGCATATGTTTTTACGCAGCGGATGCCCTGCCAGCTGCAACCCATCACTGAGGAAATTTTGTGAACCCTCACTGAGGAAATTTTTCACAGTCATTCATTCATTCATTCATTCATTCATTCATTCATTCATTTTCTTGTCGGCTTAGTCCCTTTATTAATCCGGCGTCGTCACAACGGAACGAACCGCCAACTTATCCAGCAAGTTTTTACGCAGCGGATGCCCTTCCAGCCGCAACCCATCTCTGGGAAACATCCACACACACATTCACACACACACTACGGACAATTTAGCCTACCCAATTCACCTGTACCGCATGTCTTTGGACTGTGGGGGAAACCGGAGCACCCGGAGGCAGGGAGAACATGCAAACTCCACACAGAAACGCCAACTGAGCCGAGGTTTGAACCAGCGACCCTGCGACCTTCTTGCTGTGAGGGGACAGCACTACCTACTGCGCCACTGCCTCGCCCCATTTTTCACAGTATGTCTGATAATATGTTTTTTTTTTCCTCTGGAGAAAGTCTTATTTGTTTTGGCTACAATAAAAGCAGTTTTCAATTTATAAACCATTTTAAGGTCAAAATTATTACCCCCTTTAGGCAATTTTTTTTTCAATAGTCTACAGAACACACCATCGGATTGGATAACTTGCCTAATCATCCTAACCTGCCTAGTTAACCTAACTAACCTAGTTAAGCCTTTAAATGTCACTTTAAGCTGTAGAAGTATATTGAAAAATATTATTTACTGTCATCATGGCAAAGATAAAATTAATCAGCAACTAGAAATGAGTTATTAAAACTACTAATAATAGTTTTTTGGGGGGGGGGGGTATTCAAATCATGAATACTTTACTTTTACCTATTTCGTTGAGTGGAATGTATGAAGGGCTAGATCAAACTGAGAACAAAAGTCAGCAACAGTAAGTATAGAAAAAACAACCAGTTTATAAACTATTTGTTGCATAAATGTGAACCTTTTACATAAGAATATATAAAAATAATTAAAGAATAAATATTAAGACCCTGAAAAATATCTTAATTGAATAAACAAAAATACATTTTTAAAGTGAAATATACTAATTAAAGGTCACTTCAGTTAATTATTTTTTACCATTAGCAAATGGTAGAAACAGCTGACAGCAGGAACATAAGAAAAAAAATATTGTTAATTGAACAACTGCTAAAAGTTGAGTGTCCAAAGTTTCAATTTCTCACACAGCTTCTTGATTAATTTTTGATCCAGTTGAGCTGAAAAATATCTTTTACACTGGGCAGCAGAAATAATTTATTGTTAAGTTAATAAAAATGTGCAGTATGGTTCGTACAAACATTATCGGATCTATTTAATCTGTGTTTCTATCATAAGAAGATTACGGCTGTATCAATGTTCCCAAACATTATTAATTTTATAATAATATATATTGCACATATTATCTTTAACATATATATTTGCAGTAGCTGGATTGAAATACACCAAACATGATTTCTTATTCTTATTTAACAGACAGTTATTTAGTAAAAGGCTTTTTTTTTCTGCGTGTCCTCGCCCTCTACTCAAAGCTAAAGTCAGAGCAGGTGTCCAGCTCGTCTCTGTGGGTATGCAGCAGCACAGCACGCAAGTCTGTGGCGGAGACTTTTCTCAAGCACACAGAACCGGGTCACTGAAGTAAAGTCTTATATGTGGGAAGCGCTGGTGATGAATTAGGTATCACACTGGATGAACCACGTTATGCCATGACCAAATTGAGGCTCGCACGATGTGTGCTAAGTCGCCATTTGGTGCCTTATGTTGCTTAGCAGCGTAACGTTATACAAAACAATGTAAAGATCGCTTGACGTAAAGTAAATAAACCAGTAACGTTAGAGATGTGCCGTTGTTGCTAGCATCAGCATGTGCTACCGTCACAATAGATTTCTTTCGTAGTACACCAGAGACTTTGCTAGCAAGCAGTGTTGTGATCACGTGGGCTTTGAACGCTAGCTCTGGACGCTGCTGGATAGAATAGCTTCGGACTACTTCAGAATAGTATCGGATTGCTTATATCGGAGATTTTTAACGCAGTCCGATATAGTTTTTTGGACTAATATCGGACGAATTTCCGATATCAATCGGGATCGGGACATCCCTAATATATATATATATATATATATATATATATATATATATATATATATATATATATATATATATATATATATATATATATATTTATAAGATAATTTGACTCCTTTTAATAATTGACGGTCATACTGATGGGAAACTAATGTCACCTTATTGTACGGGTTTAAAAAGACTTTACCAATAGTTTACAGTTGGGGAATAGAAAATGGTCAATACATCTGAAAAAAATATGAAAGTGATAAATAATGACAAAACTTTCATTTTGGGCTTACTGTAATACAACTAAAAAGCCCTCTGTCTCTAAATCCTGCTTTTAGCTAATGTGTCTTTTTTGTTCTCATGGATTTGTTAAAACACCATTGATCTACAAATATTGACACCCTCGTGGGGTCTTCAACAGGTCTTGTTTATAATTAAACCCGAGTAACCCCAATTCCACAGTCATTAAAGATTAACCCGGCTCTGTGCATGTGTGTGACTGTGGCTACGGATTTTTATTACCTGTTTTGTAACCGGCATTTTACAGCAGCTGCAGCTAGTGTGTGTGTGTGTGTGTGTGTGTGTGTGTGTGTGTGTGTGTGTGAGGAAACAGCGGATTCATTTTACACATGCAATTTAATTTACCTTTTGTCTGTTATGACATTCACCATGGCAGTGTAAAGGTCTTCCTCGCTCATCCTCTTCCACTCCAGCATTATACCCATGCCTTTAGCTTGAACTCTTGTCATGGTGTCATAGTGATCTCCAAACAGCGGTACACCAACCACAGGCACACCGTGATACATGGCCTCATATATGCTGTTTAAGCCACCATGACTCAAGAAGGCCCGTGTGTTTGTTTGGCCTGTGGGTGAACAATAGTGACATTATGAGAGAAAAAATAATAACAATTTATCACTAATACAATGAATCCCCGAACATTGACCACGTTCTGCATAGTAACTAGTGTTTAACGGCTGTATTTTGAGGGAGATTGTGGTAACAGCAGAATTGCCCCGACTCTTTTATAACATGACAACTCTTCTAGTTATGATTTTTGCACACAATGATCACAAAATTCTATTATTAATAAATGCCACATTTATAATAAACATAAAAGTTCCTCTTTACCATGGTAACATGCAGATGATATGGTATTGTATGTTAATATTTGCTTTGGTTTTTACTTAATGTTACAAATGACTTATCAAGCGATCATGGTTGCATTTGTCTATAGGTTTTGTTGGACTTCAGTAATGCATTTGATACTACAGACCATAATTTGCCCTTGGCTGGGCTTGAAAGTTACAGTATGTTGACCATAATGGGATTGCATTTATCTTGCTGTTGTCAATTTATACTTAACAGTAAAGGTATTAGAAAGAGAATTAAAAGTACTCCAAGGCTCAGTGCTTGACCAATACTTTACACATTGTACATGCTACCCCTAGTTCTTTATTTCCTTTAGCCATAATCAAACAAACTGATTCGCAAAACTCACAGAATGCATTATCACAGGCACATAATTCTAAGAGATGATAACATAGCAGTGAGAAAAATGAGCTCTCTCCCTCACAAAGTGAAGTTTATCTATAAACTAATTTCGAGAGGATCACATGCTAATGGTTGCAGCTGGCCCCGCATTATTTATTTTATGATCCACCAATCTGACGTTTCCTAAGCCACTATAACTACCCTCAGTTCCATATAACAGCCATCTTCATTTTGAAGAATCCTCTCTTCCACCCCTACTCCTCCTCCTGTCCTAGATGGGTGGCTAGGTGGCCCAGTGGTTAGCACTGTTGCCCTATAGCAAGAACAACTCTAGTCCTTACCAAGTCAGCCAACATTTCTGTGCGGAGTTTACATGTTCTCCCTGTACTCATGTGGGTTTCCCCAGGGTTCCCTGGTTTTCTCCCACCGTCCAAAAACATGCAACCTAAGTTAATTAACGAATCCAAATTGGCACCATAGACATGCACCTAGTAAGTAGTTATCTCTTAATAGTAATCACTATCTGTTCATTAGCTATACAGCAGGGGAGTTCTCGAGATCTATCTGAGCTCAAACTCCCCTCTCACCTTGCAAACCGGAGGGAACCTCGAGCTCAAGGATCTTATGAGCTTAGGGCTCTCTCCCAGGACAGCATGCCAAATAAGCTTATAATCAATTATCAGCTAAGTGTGAACTCTTGAACATTGCAAAATGATACGTCTTCCATTAAAACAGTTATCAAAGATTTCATTCAGCACCATTTAATCAGGAAGCAAAACTAAATAATATAAAGAACTATTTTGTTATTTTATTCATTTATTTTTTTATTTATTCATTCATTTATTTTTTCATTTATTTATTTATGTATTTTAATTAAACATAAATCTTTAAGATAAAAATGTTGAAACAGTAAAGTTATTTAAGATCAGTTAGATTCATTGTTTATTATTACATCTGTTATGACCAGCTGTAAATGTCAATGCAGGGCACAGTACCCAGACCATGGCTTTTCACACTGTGTATGCTGCTCTTGTTTTTTGCTATTTTTTAAAGGTGCAAGACATGAATGGTGCGATTTGTTGCTATTTGCACCACGCTTTGCACCAGGCGCATTGTTGGTACGATGCTATTTTGAAGAACTGAAATAGATAAACTGAAAGCTGGTTCAAAGCTAGGTCAGAGCACGTTAGTTATGCGCCTATGCAGGTCCAAAACGCTTACACATTGCTTAATACACACAGGATGTACAGCAATACACAAATATCTTTACATATGAAAAAAAAGGATTAAAATGTTGCAAAAATTATTATTTCCTACATAAATATAAAAACCACTGCCTCCACGCCTTCTTCTCTTTTTTCCAGTTTATTCATAGCAATTTGCATTTGTATAATGTTATTATTATTATTAGTAGTAGTATTTAGTAAATTAAACAGTAAAAGTAAAACAAAGAGAAAGTAATGAGAGCGAATGGAGAAGGCTCGTCCTTTATCTTTGTGCTGCAAATTGTCTTTTTAACTCTTTTCTTGCAACAAAAGACAAAACATACACCAGACACATCAAAAGTTTGGCAATAGATATAAATGACATATTTCTCACACAGATAAGTCAACAAGGCTTATCTGAACAGTAAAGAGTTTATTGACGTTTCAGAGTTGATACTTGTACTTCAGCTAATCAAGTACCCTCATATCTCTTTAAACATTCATTTAAAGACATTTAGGAAAATCTAAATGGACATTTACATATTTTTTTGTACATTTGTCAGAGGTTTCTCACAGAGAGGGTGGAGTAATGGCATTTACATGAAAAAGGATCGTTCATTTTATGCATAAAGCTGCATTCTGCTTTAATCCATTTTAACTTCAAGTTAAACTGCTGTTATTTATTGTGACAGTATTGAGCATTAGTCACTGTTGATCTTAGGCCCCGTTTACACTAGTGCGTTTTAGTTTTAAAACAGCGTTTTAGAATGAAAACGATCCGCGTCCACACTCGCGTTTTACCCAGCGTTTCTGAACTGCTCTCCGTCCACACCAAAACGCTGAAAACGCACATCACGTGACCACACACACACTTTGGCAATCGCTGGAGCCCATCAACCCAGATGAGAGCTCTGCTAGTCGGACTTCTCATCAAACATCTCCCGCTGGATCTAATCTCACTATATTCATTAAACGGGCTATTTCATTCATCTTGTTGTCTTTATCTAACGACATATTCCCTGACTTTGGTCATTGGAATCTATTACTTGTTCTCAGGTAACGTGTTTTGGCTGAGCGCAAAGATAAGTTAATGATTAATGTAACCACGTAGCCTACATTCTGTATATTGACTGATCGCTTGCCTTTATTTCCTATAATTTATAAACTTATTGTATGTTATACTTTTATAATGGCCATTATCGATTATTAAAACTGATATTCAGCAAAAGAGAGGGTATGTTTCGTATTTTCACTGAAATTGAAAGGAGGCAGTTATCGGCTCCATTTTGTTATAAATATCCACACAGTGAAGATGACGCTCCTGCAGCACGACGCCTCAACATTTCTGCTGTCTGTTTAGTTGTTAATATTAAAATAAAAATAGGCAGTTCCTTATATCAAGTTTACATTTTATTGTTGAGAAAGTGAAACAACGTTGCCAGGGTGATGTGAATGAAGTTATAAAGTACACGGTTCCCTGTGAAGATTGACGCGTGTCCTCGGTATGTTTTCCATATCAAACTGAGAAGAAGAGATGCAGCCTTGATCAAACTTGCGAAGTCTGAACTTACACGGAGAAGATTCAGGACTGAACTGTGTGTTAGGCTACTTAATATTGAGGAAAAGCCCCAATCAGAGAGGCGAATGTCTGCAGCCCCGCCTCCATTTTCAGATGTCTTCGTCTTTCCCCATCCACACTGAGACGGAGCAGCAGCGTTTCAGAATGAAAACGGCCTCTCCAGCGTTTTCGAAACGCTCCGTTTTCGGCGCTCGAGAACTCCGGCGTAGTGTGGATGGATGGCGTAACCGTAGCAAAACTTATGCGTTTTCAAACTAAAACGCATTAGTGTAAACGGGGCCTTAGGTTCAGTTCAGACAAGTGGGGTGTTTTGCGTTCAAAAGCTGAAGAAATGACTTAAATCCATCTCTATTTTCTGACTTTGTGTATCTTTTTTTCATTGTATCATGTTCACTGGTTGAATGAACAGATGAGCAGATTAAACGAACTGAAGACCAAAAGCACAGGAAGCGTCAACCAAGTCATCGGACGACAGGAAGTATGTCGGACAGCAGAAAGACAATGAGAGAACAGAAAGGTCCTCTGTGACCTCAAGCCCATGGTGCACAATGAGAAAGAAACTCATTCACACAAACAAACACACGCACAGGCTTTGTGTTCTCTGATACAACAGAGACATTATCCTAAGAGATGCAGAAAGGAGGACGAACTCTCTCTCCCTCATACACAAAGCAAAAATATTTTCCTTCATCATTTTTTCAATAAATAATTGACTTAAGCAAAACTACATGATATAAAAGTCTATGTGTTGTATTAGTATTCATGTTTTTAGATAAAACCTTTATTGAAAGGTAAGAGAATATTTTTTTTTTTATAATTTCCCAAGGCTATATGTTTTTATTTCAAAATCCTCAGTGTTCATACAGATACATGATCCTCCAGAAACCATTTGATGCCCTGGAAACATTTATTAATTGTTATATTAAATTTAGACTATTAACTATTTTCTTGGGCGACGCGGTGGTGCAGTAGGAAGTGCTGTCGCCTCACAGCAAGAAGGTCGCTGGTTCTCGGCTGGGTCAGTTGGTGTTTCTTTGTGGAGTTTGCATGTTCTCCCCACGCTCGCTCCAGATGCTTCTGTTTCCCCCATAGTCCAAAGACATGGGGTACAGGTGAATTGGGTAAGCTAAATTGTCCACAGTATATGAGTGTGAATGAGAGTGTATGGATGACTCCCAGAGATGGGTTGCAGCTGGAAGCGCATCCGCTGCGTAAAAACATTAGCTAGTTAATATGGTGGTTCATTCTGCTGTACAGACCCCAGATTAATAAAGGGACTAAGCCGAAAAGAAAATGAATGAATGAATAAATGAATGAATGAATGACCTATTTTGTTTTTTACAATTAACTGAAATCAAATATATATATATAAAAAATGTAATTAATTTCAGTGCAACTTAATTTTATTTTAAATAATGATATTAATTTTTTTTGGTTTTAGTTAACTATAATAAACTGTTGTGAAAAAAAAGAATAATTTTTATTATTTTTGTCTCTTTTTTTCCATTAAACATTTGTATTGCTTCGGTGATATATTACCCAAACTTCTTCTCCAAGTGTGATACGCTTTACATATTAATGAAGCATTTTTGCAGAAATCAATACAGTGCACTGGAAAGATGGAGAGCGACATCGATATCTGAAAATAATTTGACTTATCACTTAGTTTTCTTGTTGAAGCACAGATGTGCTGAAAATGAACCCAGAATATTTGTAGTTGAGAAGTCTTATGTTTTTTATGTTGTGCAGAGAATTTGGAGAAAAAGAGTAAGTATGTTTAGTGCGGCTGCCGGAGGACTGCAGAATGATCAACAAGTGACAAATTACACCTTTTAATATTAGTTGTGGATAAATACTGGAGTCAGGGAAAATGCATTGTGGTTGCGAACCTTCTGAATGTCATTTTTGCTTTGCATTGGTGTAACGCCACCCCCAGAGCTCTGTGTATCAAATTATTCATTTGTTTCTAATAAATGACTAATATTAATGACATTAAAGAAATCCCTCTCCTGACCTTTTTTATTGAACATTAATATAAATTATATAACATTATATATTTGTTCATATTCCTTTCGGCTTAATCCCTTTATTAATCAGGGGTCGTCACAGTGAAATGAACAAATTATCCAGCATATGTTTTACGCAGTGGATGCCCTTCCAGCCGCAGCCCAACATGGGGAAACACCCATAACCTCTTGCATTCACACACATACACTATGGCAAATTCAGCTTATTTAATTCACCTGTACTGCATGTCTTTAGACTGTGGGGGAAACTGGAGCACCTGGAGGAAACCCACACGAACATGGCCAACAAAACATAATTTGATTAAAAATCCTATCGATCTGTGAAAGTGAAAGAATGAATACTTACCCAGCAAGTCGTTCTGTGGCATCCAGTCCACTAGTTTAGTATTGTTGCCAAGATTTGATGGAGGAACTCCAGAGAACCTGCAGAGAGATTAAAGAAAGTAAGATACAGATGTCTCATTCTAGAAAATGTTCAAAAACAGTAAAAAGCTAATCATCTAGAGCTAAGATGACAATCATTTATCAAAAATATTATCATAAATACACCATGACTGCAGGGAAATGAGGTATGCTGGAAAGAAAAAAAAAACACATTAAGAGACTAAATTGTGTGACAGAGACCAAATATTTTGCATGTATAGATCAGATTAAAAACTATGCCTACATTCAGAAAAAAAAAATGCAAATGATGAAAGAGATTCAACCAGTGTCATTGCAGAACAACATGGATTTCTTCAGAGCTTGTAAGCGTTTTATATTTCTTGGTTTGTTTGTTTGTTATTTTATTTTTTTTCGTAATACTTAAATATTATTGTTAACAAATAAAGATTTAATAAATTGTTCTTTTAAGTTAGGCATTGAATGCAACATGAAACTGCATTTGCAACCCATTTGACTATGTAAAGAGATGGATTTTCAAATGAAACAGAATATTCAAAGATAAAACACAACAAAGGATGAGACCTGGGTAAGAAAATCCAAGTGAAAACTACTGGCAAAATTCTAGAAAGGCTGCATTACCAGTAAAAGCTTTTGTGAATTACTACGGCAAGTATTTAGCGGTAGCAGAACAGGGAGTTATAACAAATTTAGAGCATTTTTTTCTTAAGAATTCCTTTTTTTATATATAGCCCATATGACTATATAGGATTTTTTCAGTAAATCAATGTAAAATGCATGACTCTCATTATTCAAAAATTTCTAATACTATTATGTTTTGATCCTTGAAATACAGGTAATTTGTGACATGTAAGTTTGCATAATCATTTAATAGGATCATTCAGTTAACAAGAAGTTTAAATTAGATGTCTCATAATATTAGACTCAAAACATCTGCCAATAAATATATAGAATTTTTGCTTTTATTTGCTTATAAAATCCATACCAGACACACTTTATCTGTGAGAGCAACAAAATAATGATCAATCAAAATACTAAATTAGCTTTTTATGAAAGAATTTGTCTTTAACAAATGACTTAGGCTACTGTTAGGGATGCAACTATTAACCACGCTTTAATTCATCACGGTTATATAAACGTAAAGGCTTCTCAACACCGCGTTTCTGCACGGAACAAAACTGCTGCAACTAAACATAGTTATGCCAACTGTGTATTAGTTTAAAGTTCCAAGCTTGAGGCTAATAACCACACACTGAATTAACTCTGGCTGAGGTTATTAACTAAGGGCCGATCACATATTGCATCGATGCGCGCAGCTTGGGTGCGCATAGTTGAAAGAATGCTGCGAGCGCACTGCGAGTCATGTGACAAGAACTGAGCGATCAGTTTTTATATTTTATACGAAATGTGCACATTTCTTCTCAACAAACAAAAAAAATGTTGTAAGACAGAGGTTCAACAGCCTTTTACTATATTTGTTTTCTTTAATAGGGGAAATACTTAGCTCATATTTAGCTTAGATTTACATTAGAAAAAGAGTATTTTTATTTATTCTTAATTTTATTTATTTGTTTATTGTTCTGTCATTTATTTTCAGTGTAAAACTATTACTTATATTTAAAATCCAAACAAAATCTATTATTTTTAGGTCCAAAGAGAAATGGACTATTGTTTTTTTTTTTATTATTTTGTGCTGTATTAACTGATTACTGAGCAGCAATAAATAACACTTTAATTCTTAAGAATTTTTCACATTAACTAGTAGTGTTTTGAAATTAATAAATGCATAATAATCTTGATAACCAT
Organism: Danio rerio; assembly: GCF_052040795.2. Taxonomy (NCBI): domain Eukaryota; kingdom Metazoa; phylum Chordata; class Actinopteri; order Cypriniformes; family Danionidae; genus Danio; species Danio rerio. Next base: position 22,037,378 of record NC_141021.1, read on the forward strand.
GAAACCGTGATTATTTCCCAGACTATACTTGCAGAAACAAAATCTATAGTTGTTGCATCTCTACTTACTGTAAAACATTTTTTTCAAGAATTCAGCAAACAAAAATAGAGCAGCTTGATCATCTAACACTGTGTACATAGTATGTAATGAGAAATTTAAAAAAAAATCTAATGAAATCCATTTTAATTTCATGGTGGCCTTTCAAAATCAATACTTCATAGCTTTGCCAGTAACAAGTGTCAAACCAAATGACAAACATTCTACAGTTACTAAGAAACCTGGCAGTAGTCAGTGACTTTAATTACCATCACTGTAATGTATGCACAGTGGGAGAGAGAATGAGTTGAAACCATATGTTCATGACTATGTGTAACAACATTGGTGTATTTTTATAGATTACTAAAGTGTGTGTCAGTCTATCTGTACAGATTTTTTTATCTGGTACTGTGTGCATGTTCCCTGGGCATTTCAACTTCCCAACTGTGTCCTCATTAGTAAAGTCTTACCAAGGGACATTTGGCATGAACGCAAGAAAGCAATTGAGATTATATGGCATGACTACAGGAGTCATGACAATATTACTGCCTATGACAACTAAAAGAGCTGCTTTCTACAAGCATGCAGCTTTACTTAGGAAGAGATAAAGAGGAAACAACAATAATTTAATTTCTTTTTTAATGTAAAGTTTACATGCATTTATGTTAGACATACAGTTGAAGTCAGAATTATTAACCCGCTTTGAATTTTTTTTTCTTTTTTTAATATTTCCCACATGGTGTTTAACAGAGCAAGGAATTTTTTTTCACAGTATGTCTGATAAAATTCTTTCCTCTGGAGAAAGTCTTATTTGTGTTATTTTGGCAATATTAAAAACAGTTTTTATAATTTTTTAAACACCATTTTAATGTCAAAATTATTAGCCCCCCCCCCCCCCCCCCCCCCCCCCCCAACAGAACAAACCATTGTTATATAATAACTTGCCTAATTACCCTACGCTGCCTAGTTATCATTATTAAAAGCCTTTAAATGTCACTTTAGGCTGTATAGAAGTGTTCTGAAAAAAATAGAGTAAACTATTATTTACAGTCATCATGGCAAAGATAAAATAAATCAGTTATTGGAAATAAGTTATTAAAACTATTATGTTTAGAAATGTTTTGAACAAATCTTCACTCTGCTAAACAGAAAGTGGGGAAAAAATAAACAGGGCGGCTAATAATTCAGGGGGGCTAATAAAACTGACTTTAACTGTATATTCTTAAATCTGTTAAATTTAGTTATATATGAATTGAGTTTCAGATCTGCTTAACTTTATTTCTTCCATGACAGAAAACTTGTACTATGTACTCTGTATTGTACTAGCTACTCTAGGACTGAGCAATTCAGAAAAGATAAAAAACTTCAACTTATATCTTACTCAAATAAGGCCATCGGTGAATTCAGATTTCCCTATTGTAAGTCATTCCTATTTTTATATTCTATATTTTAACATCTTATATTAATATTTGTTTTTATATTTGTGTATATTTTTATATATTTAGATATAGATATTTAGATTATTATATAATTTCTTATATCTTTTATATTTTTACTGTTCCTATTCAGAATTGAATGAAAACACAGTAAAATTCGTAGACTTCTGGTCACATTTCAGAATTATAAGGGTTTAAATTTAGTTACTGACATATTCTTGTTAAATGACAACTTATTTACATAACGGGATGTTTTTTTTTATAAGTTGTTTACATTTTAAGACTTTTTATTTAAAAAAGAAATGGTACACACATACTGTTTGCTATGAAAGGCAAAAACTTTGAAGCTCTGTAGATAGAACCTTATAATTCCAAGGTGACGTTCTGTCTATGTGTTAAACAGAAATTGTCAAATAGGTTAATAACATGAGGACAAAGTAAATAAGAATAGTAGTAATAGTAAATAATAAATAGTATTTTCCTTAAAAAAAAAAACCTAAAGGAATTATGTATTCTTCTTATATAATTGATAGTAGTTTCACCAACTATCAGTGAAGAAAAATGAGAAAAGTGAGAAAGATTGAACTCTTTCAGGAAAAAATTCAACAAATCAAAATACAAATTGATGTTCAGAATAATCAGAGGCTGTTTCTCAATATGCATTCTTCAGAAATCTTGCATCCTCGTGTTCTCATGTAACGTCATCATCAATTGCCAAAGTTCAGTTCCAAAACTCAAGACCGCAAGAACGGAGGGTGCATGAATGTTCCTGGATGTATTCTTGGTATCGATGATGCATCGATGCAGACTTGAGCACCGAACTCATTCTAGAAGTCCCAGAAGTCATTGCGACTGAAGGTGGGAAGCCACTCCATTGATAATTTGGTGGTGTGCTTTGGGTCAATGTCCTGATGGAAGATGAACCATCAACCCAGTCTGAGATCAAGAACATTCTGAAGCAGGTTTTTATTCAGGATGTCTCTGTACATTGCTTCATTCATCTTTCCCTCTATCCTGACTAGTCATCCAGTTCCTGCTGCTGAAAAACATCCCCACAGCATGATGCTGCCACCACCATGCTTCACTGTAGGGATGGTAATAGCCTGGTGATGAGCGGTGCCTGGTTTTCTCCAATCATGATGCCTGGCACTCATTCCAAAGAGTTTAATTTTAGTCCCATCAGAGCAGAAAAATGTGTTTCTTATAGTCTTACAGTCCTTAAGATATCTTTTGGCAAATTCCAGGTGGGAATTGGCTTTCGTCTGGTCACTCTACCATACAGACCTGATTGGTGGATTGCTGCACAGATGGTTGTCCTTCTGTAAGGTTCTTCTCTCTCCACAGAAGAATGCTGGAGCTGAGACAGAGTGACCATCGGGTTATTGATCATCTCCCTGACTAAGGCCCTTCTCCCCCCATTACTTAGCCTAGATGGCCGGTCAGCTCGGGGAAGAGTCCTGGTGGTTCCAAACATCTTCCACTTACGGATGATGAAGGCCGTTGTGCTCACTGGAAATTTCAGAGCAGCAGAAATCGTTCTGTAACCTTCCCCAGCCTTGTGCCTTGAGACATTCCTGTCTCAGAGGTCTACAGACAATTCCTTTGTCTTCATGCTTGGTTTGTGCTTTGACATGCACTGTCAACCCTGGAACCTTATATAGACAGGTGTATGCCTTTTCAAATCATGTCCAATCAACTGAATTTATCACAGGTGAACTCCAATTAAGCTGTGAATACTTATGTACATTTGATATTTCAGTTTTTTTTATTTTTCAAAAAATCAATTTCAAAAAATCTTTTTTCACATTGTTATTGTGGGGTGCTGTGTGTAGAATTTTGAGGAAATAAATGAGATTAGTCCATTTTGGAATAAGGCTGTAACATTAAAAAATCAGTGGAAAATTGAAACGCTTTGAATACTTTCCGGATGCACTGTATAACTTATTTACCTCAGGAGTTTCCTTAAATGAAACAAATAAAAATCTTAATAAAGGCATAAACACACTGATGTGTTTATTTGCTGAAATTCAAATAAAAATGTTTTATTTTGCAGAGTATATTTGTAAAGTCTTTATGCATAGTATATATTGTGAAAAGGGGAAAAACAATTAATTGTTATATGAATGATGTATTGTTAAAATAATTTAAGGTTAAACGTGTGAAAGTCACGTGACCACCAGGAAGAACGCAGCATCTCATTTCTCACAGGATGCGTTCTTCCGAGGTGACCTGGCAAAATCACTGTTTACAAGAACAAGTCCATTTTCTGCGTTCTTGGAATTTAAAAAAACAGCTAATATTTCTTTTGGAGCCTAAATTTTAAAAATTTTGACTGTTTCTGGCTAGAATTTATTTATATTGTGCTTGTATAAAGAAACTTGTAATAAGAAGCATGTAACCCATTTCACAGTTCAATTGTCTGAACTTTAGTTAAAGTACTAATAACAAAGCAGAGTGCTCTGTATTCTTAGTATATTACAAGCGTTTATATTCTGGTAGATAAATGTTGTCAGAACCCTAGACTCTGTTTTTAGTTTGGTTTCTTTCCTTTTGTGCTTCTTGTACCAGTTCCTCAGCAGTGTTTATTGTATTGATTTGAATGGGGTGTGTAGTCCTTTGTTCCTTTTCCCACTTGTATTAGTGGTTCTTATGTTTACCTGTGTTTTTATCTCTGCCACCTGTTTCAGTTTGATTTGTCTGTGTATTTAAGTGTTTGTGTTTCTTTAGTGCATTGTGCGGTCTTGTCATTCCCCACATCTGATGTCCCGCTGTTTGCCTCCAAGTTTGTGTACCCTGGGATTTTATTATTAAAGCTGTACATATTTACTCCATCGTTTCCTTGTTTTTTTGTGGCACGTCACCAGGTTTCAGTACTACTAAATGCTACTAAATAGTACTATTATTAAAAGTACAATTAAATCTGTTTCTAGCCTTACCTGACCTCAATGGCAGTGTTTTGTAATAAAACATGAACACTATAGGTATAGAATAAGTAATATATATATACAAAATTGTATGAGTAAAACAATCCTAATATAAAGAGGGACCCATGGCTCTTGAAGTGTCTACCATCTCAAAGGATGCAGTATACTTCCTCCCTGAACAATTAAAATATGTATTGAGTTTTATTGTTAATAGTGTCTTCACACAGATTTATCACATGATCGAACACTCCTAGTATAGTGTATAAAGTGTATCTGTACATGATGTATGGAAATGCTATAGTTCAAGACAAATTAGTGTCATTTTGCATTTAGAAACCACTGGAAAGTCTAGCAAACGATCAGATAATTTAGAATGAATGGCTTTTAAGCCACCTGCCACAACAGGCCAGTTGCCATTGGATACTCTGTGATAGAAAAAACCATAATGGACTGAGACGCAGGTGATTTGATCTGCTGGAAAAATGGATCAGTGATCACATGAGAGAACGAATGAATGGCAGTACCTCCAGATGACTCTCTGGGGCAGACGGCTCAAGGCTCCAGCGAGTTTCTGAGCAATGTCATCTGACAAATACTTCACTCCTGCACCAAATGAGACCACCACGAAACCATCTTCATCTGTGTCCTTCACCCAGGTTTCAAACTCCTGTAAACACAGATCAATTACAGCGCAGTCTGACTATCAATGAAACAATTTATAGGATTGTATGGTTCATGGTGGATGAAGTAGCATCTGAATTATTATTTTTTTACTCAGCTTGAAAAAAAAAGGGAAGAATAAAGTAGAAGCATTATCATTCAGTATTTTTTATGACCATATATGTACAAAGAACTTCGAACAGAACAGGAAGTTTGTTACAGACACATTACTAAACGCCTGTTTTATAAACTTGTGTTCTTGTAAACATACAACAAAATGGCTGAAATGCAACATATTATACATGTTCACTAGCAATTTCTAACCTAGTTTGTCCAAGGCTTCAAGGTACAACTTTTGACTTTTCAATACCACACAAGTGACAATCTTTTTATAACAGGTGTAGTCACAGCTCATGCTTTACCTTTGTCATAAATACACAGTATGTTTAAAAATCCCTCAACCAGAAAAAAACATGATGAAGTTCTGAAAACCTGTTTACCTATTATGAAGCCACAAAGATTTTTTTAAACCACAGCCATTTTTTAACTCTGACAATGGAGATGCCAGTGACAAAAAAGATGATGGACAAATGTGACCGACACAAAACCAGTCACACAGGTACATTTTTGCTAATATGCAAGCCAGAAATACATGCAATAGGTCAAAAGGCTAGATTTTTCTTTTATCCCAAAAGTCACTATAACATTAAGATCATGTTATGTGCAAATATTTTGTAAATGTCTAACAATAAAACTATCAATTCTCAAATTTTGATTAATAATATAATGTAGATTTTTTTTAACCCTCAGATTTCAGATAAAAAAATAATTATATCTTGGCCAAATATTTTCCTATCATAACTAACCATAAATTGATGGAACACTTATTTATTTAGCTTTCATGTGATGCATAAATCTTTATTTAAAAAAGTGACACATATGAATAGTTTTGTGGTCCATGGTCACAAATGTCAGTCTTTTCTAGACCAGGTGTGTCAAACATGTTTAGATCTCTTTGCATTAGGTTTTTTTTATCCAGTTTTTTTTCTTTAACGCTCCTTGATCTATTCTCAAAAGTTGTAAAAACGTAAATGTAAAAATGTAAAGCTGAAATAAGATTTATACATAAAAAGCCAATAACTTGTTCGATCAAAAGAAAAGCACATACTTTCTAAGAGAACCTAAATTCCTTATACTGTATAGTATGTGTTGTTGACATTTCCTACTGTCCACATACAAAATATTAACCACTGCACATTGCTCTTGGCTATAATTAGTATTAAAAACATATTAAACTTTAGTCAGCCACCTAGAGCAGGACATTAACACAGTTAAATCTTAAATAAGCAACTGTATTGCTTATTTTAATCATTTCAAAAATGAACTGGACACCTCTTAGTCAATCTTCCCCAAAAATGTTAACATTTCAAAAAGATAATTCTGTGAGAGCAAGTCAGTGCAACTGTGAGTTTATGTACAGTAAATATGATATCATCAATATTAATGTATCTACTGTACTTCTTCTTTTAAAAAGTTGCCAAGTTTCTAAACATTTTTCCTCAGTTTCAGACACAGAGGCCTAGAGAGCTAAAGTGTAGGTTCATATTGTTAGAGTTTCGTTTTTGTTTAATATATTAGAATTGTGCATACATTTCAAGAAAATGGAATTGGAAAATAATAGATAAGTAATGTAATTGATGCATTATAAACACCTGTGAGAACATTTACAATAGTTCTCAAAACAAGCTAATTATGGCAAGTAAAAAGCACATACCACTGTATCGGAATTGTTAGCACAAAAAGCACTAGCCTTTTGAGTTAGCCTTTTGTGATAGCAGTTAGCATAGCCTTTGAAAGAGTAGGTTTTTGTATAAGAACTGCTTTCTCGCTGTCTGGGGGAGTCCAGCTGCAGCTGAACAGCGTGCATTGGCCTGGCACTGACTGTCCGCCCCACACACTGGTCTCAGTGTCCTTCATACACACCCGACAATGGGCACATTTACAAATACACACTCACACACTATTCACTGACAAACACGCTATTGCATTATAGTTCCGCAGCATACAATGAAGCCATTTGGGCGGTTGGTATTCCAAAAGTGCAAGCTTAGGTTTAGAACCCCCGCTCCTATTCAATGGCCAACTCTGCGCAATCATCCGCATTGATAAGAATGGCCTTTATGAACATGCTGTTGGAAAAATCAAGACGTTATGGGGTAAAATGAAACACAGTGACATAAATAAATCAAACAATTTGAAATGGTATTGCCGATTACATATTGCACATTTTTACCACAGTCCAGCCTACTGAATATTAAAGTAAAAGGCGGACCAAGGTCATGTGTTACAGAGAGTGGGTTCTGGTATTTTGGAGGTTGTCAATTGGTTTTAGAGCAGAGATATTCATAGGTCTTGAAATTAAAATGAGGTTTTTGCGTCAGTCGATTCACTTAATTACGTACTTTTTGTGCCATTCAAGAACTGAAGCTTCAAAAGCTTTGACTGAAAGAACAAGTGAACTTTGTAACAGAAATTGTAATTGTAGTCCAAACTGTGGAGCGTGCAGCAGACAAACACAAGTTGCTGATCCAAATGCACAACAGTTTTCTATTCAAAATGTGTAGTTAGACCATGGCAGGGCAATGACCATTGCATAAATGTAATAAGCATAATTAGATATCCAATATTGACCTATTCTGTAAAAAAGTTAATAAATAAATAAAAATGGGTCAATTGAACTGGCATTGTTTACACTGCTGTGACTTAATGTTAAAGCAAGCACTGATGTAGTCAGTGATTTTTAACATTGTACTGCACTGGGGTGTTGATTACCCTGCACAGAGAGTCCTTTGGTCAGGTTTTAGGAATACACTGAACATCTAAATCACATAAAAACACAGATATCAAGAATCAGCCTTCAAATCTCAACAATTGGGACAAATTTTCTTCGATGTCATAGACGAGTGTTGTATGATTCTCCCAGCATTCACTGCAGCATAAAGCGTGTCACCATTGTTGAGATTCATATGCAGAATACTGATGTGTTTAAAACCTGACCGGTGCTAGGCATGGGATGATAACCGGTTTCAAGGTTTACCATGGTTTAGAAAAGTCAAGGTTTTAAAACCGCCAACGTTTTCTGTTATACACTCTCAGAAATAAAGGTACAAGAGCTGTCACTGGGACAGTAACTTTTTCAAAAGGTACATATTTATACCTATAGAGTCCTTAGTCGTACCTCAAAGGTATATATCAATACTTAAATGCACCTAAAATGTACCTTCGAGGTACCAATATGGGCTCTTCAGGTACAAATATGTACCTTTGAAAAGGTACTGTTCCAGTGACAGCCCTTGTACTTTTATTTCTGAGAATGTACCATTCCTAAGGTACATGTAAGATTTTTCTACATGTTTTTCACAACTATTTTATTTAGTTTTTTAGGGCAACAGTATCTTCAGCAGGAAAGCCACTTCTACAACAAAAGCTACTAGTCCAAAATATTTTGAATGTTTCTTAAAATAAAACATTTTGTGTTCAATGGCGTGTGGGGTGTGTTGTTTTTTTTTTTTTTTTTTTTTTGCCTAGACATTTAAAAATAACTTATTTTGGAGTAGTAATCACAATATTGTGATACCGTGAAATTTTTATCCAAGGTTATCATGCTGTCAAAATCTTTTACCGACCCATGCCTAACCAGTAAACTGCTGGGTCTCAATATTCTTTAAAAGTTCAGTAAAATCAACACAACATTATCATCATAATTCAAGATTAAAGTCAATTTTAACATCATTCAATTTGAATAAAGACTCAAAGAGTTCACTCTTCGACACAGTGGTGACTTGTATTTTTAATAAAACCTAATTAAAACGTTAAGTCTCAATACATGTAACTTGAGTAGACGTCTGAGAGAAATAAAATCAAACCAGTTAATAATAAATTAAGCTCCTAATGCTTTTTGGGTTGTTTAATCATACTGAACTATAAACATTTGGGGGGTAAATATCCTGCGACAAGCAGTTGCATATTTTTGCACTCTTTTATAGCCATACAGGGTGCAAGGTTAACTGTTTAAGTGTGCATTAAAAAGTTAGAAAAGGGAAGTTGTCCAAAATGTTGCTTTCTACAAATCATTATCAAAAGGGCAATATGTAAAAAAAGTCTTATATTAATCTTTTTTGCTTTGTAGAGCCATTTTTATGTGAACAACTTTTACTCCAGGAAAGGAGAAGTAAGTGACATTTATACATCTTCCAGTAAATGAAGAAAATAAAAAGAAGAAATAAAACATTAAACTTACTGTATGCAATGTTTACAGTAATAAAGAAAAGGGTATTCTGTACTATAATGTCAGTGTGTCATGTAAAGTTTTTATATACTCTTTTTAATGTTGTTCCCAGCTGCATTGTGTACCAGTGCTTCTTAAAGTCTACATATGTTCATTTGCCCCAGTCAAGCACAGATTCTGTTCTGTTTATTTGCAATGCGATGAAAATTCAAATATCGCCCTTAGAACCGAGACTGTCTATAATGTACATTACCGGTCAAAAGCTTACCTTGCTCACCAAGGCTGCATTTATTTCATCAAAAATACAGTAGACATTACAAAATTTTTAAATGTTTTTGCACTATAAAATAACAGTTCAAAAGTAGTTTATAAATTAATTTAATAATTTATTCCAGTGATTTTAAAGATGAAATTTCAGCTTCATCATTCCAGTCTTCAGAGACATGTGATCCTTCAGAAATCACTCTAATATTAATTATTATTATTACACTGTAAAAAGCAATTAGTTCTTTAAATCGAGTAAACCAATTGCCTTAATACCAAAAAGTTGACTTTTCAAAAATAATGCATAAATAAATAATAAATAAGTAAAAAAATAATAATAAATATGTAAACCCATTGTAACTTGGAACTATTAAGCTGACTTAATTTTTTATTATGCTTATTGTACTCACTTTTTAAAGTTTATTTAACAGTGTGGAAAAAGTGATTATTTTACTTTAAAAAAAAGTGAATACAATTTGCATAATAATAAAAAATAAAGTCAACTTAACAGTTCCAAGTTACAATGGGTTTACTTACTTTATTTTTGTAAAGTCAACTTGTTTCATTTAAGGCAATTGGTTTACTCGCTTTGAATAACTAATAATTTTTTACAGTGTAATAATCATAATAATAATTAATATTAGAGTGATTTCTGAAGGATCACATGTCTCGGAAGACTGGAATGATGAAGCTGAAAATTCATCTTTAAAATCACTGGAATAAATTATTAAATGAATTTATAAACTACTTTTTATATTATTATTATTAGTAGTAGTAGTATTAATGTTAGTAGTAATAAAAGCAATAATGACTGGAGTAAAAATTTATTTGAAACTACATACAAGAAAGTAGTTCTTTACATATTTAAAATTTTCATAATTATTTAACAATTTACATTCATTCACAAATTACATTTAATAAATGCCGCCTTAATGAACAAAATAATTTTCTTAAAAGTTTTTTTTTTTTTTTTTTACTTTTGACCGGTAGTGTATATACTTTTTATCAAAAAATAAATAGAGTTTTGTTCTAAGAATACGGACTTGCTGCATCCAGTTCTTTGCTCACTGTCACCTGCAATGACCCTAATAAGTAGATGTTTCTCAATCCTATATACAACATATTTAAAGGTAGTAGATAAATTCTTATTAGTTTACTTCTAGAACAAATTTTGTTGAATTTGACAACCTGTCTTTCAACCTACACTGTAAAAAAATCCTGGGTACCACACAATTCCTTCATGTTGTCCCAACACAAATCAATTAAGTTAACTTAGTTGTTTTAACAAATATAAGTTAATTGAATATAAACAATCATTCACTCATTCAATTCCTTTTCGGCTTAGTCCCTTTATTAATACGGAGTTGCCACAGCGGAAGAACCGCTAACTTATCCAGCACATGTTTTACACAGCGGATGCCCTTCCAGCCGCAACCCATCTCTGGGAAACCCATCCATACACACTCTTTCACACACATACACTACGGACAATTTGGCCAACCCAATTCAACTGTACCGCATGTCTTTAGACTGCGAGGGAAACCGGAGCACGCGGAGGAAACCCATGCGAACATAGGGAGAAAATTCAAACTCCACACAGAAATGCCAACTGACCCAGCCGAGGCAACAATCAAGTTATTCTCAAAAATGTATTGATTCAGCTCATGTTAAATAAGTAGTAGTAGTAGTAAATAAGTAGATTTTTTGAGTGTACACAGATTTCGAGATCATTAGAAAAACTGTTACTAAAATACAGCAGTACCTCTACTGTGAATACAGTAGGTGTATTTTTTAAAGGGGTTGTAAACCATCATTTTTTTAAAGCCCTGATAATGTTTATGAGCTGTGTTTATTATGTCTATTCTTCTAAAAAAACACATTATTTACCTTTATTCTACACCACTGTTAAAGTTTCCCTTAATGGCAGTGTGAAGCCGTATGAAGCCTATTCATGTCCATTTTTGTCTGGAAGTATCATGCCAAGAGGAAGGGTTTATGTACATTTTAGGATTGTGGTCTTATAAAGTCAGAAAAAAAGCTTGCTGTAGACCCTATCAGCTGTTTGTGTTCTGCCTTTTAAAGTGGATTCTGTAAAAGAAAATATCACCCTTTGCATTGAGCTTTACCAACATTTTACCATCCTAAAATGAAAAAGGAAAGGACCCCTTTAAAAAATTTTCAAATATAATAGCAGTGGTTTCTTACCTGTGGTAATGGGCTGGGAGGTTTAGTGAGGATGCCCCCTACATAGACAACATGTGGCAAAGTTGGTCGTGGGAACTCCAGTGCCATGTCAGTACACAGCATCCAGAGTCGACTGTTCTGAACCAGATCGTGCATGGAGACAGATGGCTGGATGTTGTACTTCCTCATAATGCGATCATATTTAGGTAGAACCAGGAACTGGACACCAAACCTGGAAACTAGGTACACCGCTGTGTTAGCTACCCGTTGAAACAACGACATATGGTCCGTTAGTAGAGAGTTAAATTCCGGGACATAAGATAGGGGAGCTGGTGCCCCAACTTCAGCAGGGTACCACAGTCCTGTGCTAAATACTGCATACTGGACACCCAAAATGTGAGCTATGACAAATCCACACATCTCATTGGGATCGACGAGCAACAGGTCAAAATGTTCACGTTTTAGCTGCTCCATGACAGAAGTACTTCCTACAACCGCATCGCAGTTTTGAGAATAATGGTCCAAGATGTCAAAAAGCTCCAGTGCTGTGAGACGCCCTGAGAAGATGTTGCGAACTTTTGATTGGAGGAAGTCATCAGCTGAAGTGCTGTTAAAAATCCCAGGGTATCGCTGGAGACGATAATGGTTGGAAGGTGGGATCTCACGGCCCTCTGAAACCAGAAAGACGGTGTCATGGCCCTCGGCATGGAGAGCCGAAGCCAGAGTCTTAAAGATATATAGATGGCTCTCAAACATGATTGGAGGAACTACCACAATCTTGGCTGCCCAGGATAAACTTGTCGCTAAACACCACAGCAATGTGGCAAGCACAAAAAAAGCCTTCATGACTGCAGAAAGAGAGAAAAAAGCAATTAGAGACAGTTTTAGTCAAATATTAACCCTTGTACTGTGCAGCTGCATAAATCAATACTTTGTGTTGCACATCTAAACGTCACTGATAGCCCAATATTATCAGTGTTAAGGAACTCTATTCCTAATCTTTAAGCCTTGTAGTATTTTTTGTTTGCCTTTTATTTTAGTTTTTAGCACAACTTCAGAATTGCCCTAAGTAATACTTCTCAATTTATCAACATATGACACATATTTAGAAAGGTTGTGTGATTTTGAAGAAAATGGGTTATGTTCTAGCAAGCTAAATAATGGGACATTCATTATGCATTACAATATTTTAAAAAAATATATCCATAACCAACATGTTTTACATCTTTTTCAGGGTCAATAAAAAAATCACTGCAATTTCTGAAAGTGAAGAGACATGTTTTACTGTTGCATTAAACAAATCTGACATGTTATCAATGTAAACAAACAAAAATAAACAAAAACACTTGAGTGCAGTTTTTTCTTTGTTGTCTTATTGTTTTCTTAACATGGCTTGCTTGGTCATGTTTCAGCATCCCTACTAAAATTGTTACGGTTTTTGGACAAGAAAATAATCATGTCCACTGTGCTTGTTTCAGAGATGTGCACTGACATCTACAATCCCTGATGTGCAGGAGAGTCTTACGGAGGGTTTGCTAGTTATCGATATGTATAATCACATTTGTGATTTTCCATATTTTTGATTTATTTTGCAGCCCGACTATTAAGTACAGTTTTCAAAGCTGAAGCGCTAAAAAGTTATCAGCTGTTATAGTTTATTATAAGCTGAGTTTCCATCATAACATTAGCAAATTTTTTTCAGAATTTGCAAAAAAAAGTTAAAAATCGGCAATGTAAATTAGGTGCGTTTTCGCCTGCTCAACGACTATAGTGTTGGTAACCTACACAACGAACACAGTCAAGTGGGTGTAATGTTTGTTACATCAAAGTTTATTCAGTAAATGTATTTTCACATTTTTTGCTGTTGTTTTATTTTATTTGTTAATTTTATGAGCTCTGACACTGCAACTTTGTCTTTGAATAGTTATAGCAGATCAAATTTTCATTTCATTTTCCTTCGGCTTAGTCCCTTTATTCATCAGGGGTCACCACAGTGGAATGAACCACCAAATTAAACAGCATATGTTTTACACAGCGGATGCCCTTCCACGTGCGACCCAGTACTGGAAAAACCCCAAACACTCTCACATTCACACACATACACTCTATGGACAACTTAGCCTACCCAATTTACCTATAGCGCATATCTTTGGCCTGAGAGGGAAATCGGAGCACCTCAAGGAAATCGATGCAAAAAAAGGAAGAACATGCAAGCTCCACACCTGCCTTAGCCGAGGCTCAAACCAGGGACCTTCTTGGTGTGAGGTGACTGCTAACCACTAAGATATAAGGTCACCCAGAACAAATTTTTCAAATCTAAATGAATAATCTCAGCTGTAAGTTACAGAGCATACAAATATAAAGGATTGGCATTTACAACCACCGACTGATTCAACCCGCATGACAAGACACACACTATGTACTCTTTGTGTGTGAGAAAATATGCGTCATGACTGTTGAACTTGTGGGCCTATATGACAGGAGGATTTTTATAATGAGCAAAGTTCATTTCACACTGTGCAAACATTCACTTTACAAACTTTAGGCACATTTCACACCATACCCAGATGTAATTTGCCAAAATCTGATCTCTGAGATCTTAAAAGAGATGGTGTTTCCCCACACTCTTTTTATTTTAAATAAAATAAGTACATGAAGTAACATTTCCATAATTTCATCTACATACAAGAGATGTATGTATGACCATTCAAATGTTTGGGGTCAGTAAATTTATTTTTTGGACAGACACACATAGACACATTCAATTGATCAAAAGTGATAATAACATAAATAAGGACTTTGCTGTCAAAAAAAACTATTTTAAATTAACACTGTTGTTTCAAACGTTCTAATCAATGTTAAAAATATCACACAACTTTGATAATAACAAGAAATGTAGTGTGCACCATATAAACAGTAATTTCAAAATTTTAAAAGTTTTTTTATTGTTTACACAAAAACTTTTTTTCAAATTTTGCAATGATGACATATGAAAATCATTGAAATAAATGTTTGAAATAAATAAATTTTAACACTTGTAGGTCATAAGACTATAACTAAAATACATATTTTGGGAAATTGCCCAAATGAAATGATTCCCAATGTTGCTTAAATGCAATATTGCAAACGAAATCACTGCACATACTTTGCTCAGCATAATTGAGTACACCCCATTTAGAAAATGAATATTTTATATATTGTCAGTTAATATAGGCAATGTATTTTGGGGCATTTAAACAAAACTTATTTATTTAACAGATATATTTATTAAAACAACATTTTAGTCACCAAACATATTTAGAAATTGAAAGATAATACAATTCAATTCAAGCAAAATAATGGAGGGGAGGGGGCTAATAATTCTGACTGTAACTGTATATGCACAGATATAATGTTGTAAAATTATAAAAAATATGAATTTAAAAGATAGATTTGTGAGTGGTGTACTTATATATGCTGAGCACTGTATACTTTAATTGTTTGATTATTGCGATGCAGTGGCCTCACAGCAAGAAGGTCGCTGGGTCGCTGGTTCGAGCCTCGGCTCAGTTGGCGTTTCTGTGTGGAGTTTGCATGTTCTCCATGTGTTCAGGTGGGTTTCCTCCGGGTGCTCCGGTTTCCCCCACAGTCCAAAGACATGCGGTACAGGCGAATTGTCCGTAGTGTATGAGTGTGTGTGTGGATGTTTACTAGAGATGGGTTGCGGCTGGTAAAAAACTTGCTGAATAAGTTGGCGGTTCATTCCGCTGTGGCGACCCCAGGTTAATAAAGGGACTAAGCTGACACGAAAATGAATGAATGAATGAATATTTGATTATTCAGATAAGGTGTTTCTTTTACCTGTCAGAGTCGGCAAAATACAATAAATCAATAACTATTAAACCAATGACCAATTTGCTACTGGTTCCCACAGAGGCAATTTCTGCATGCCTTAGCAGCTCCAGCCTTTAATAACATTTTTTCAAAAATCCCCAAGGCTTTGATGCTCTCGTCTGTTGTTTTAAGCCTCTCTTTAGTCTCACACCTTAATTAACCTGCAGCAGGTGAAGCATGAATCTGGAGATTCAATAAACGGGTGCACACCACTGTGTGAGTGAGGGAAAAGACAAAGATGCTAAAAAAACTAAATCAAGAGGTCATATCAAAAGGATAATGCAAAAGTGCCATTTTGTTATGTTCAGAAATTATGAAGTCTCCACATTGACTCTAAGGCAAACGGGAGCTTGTGTGATCTAATAATAGGAGTCCATTCAAACAATTGTATCTTCATTTGGGCATTCATCCAAATGAGGTCGGCCACATTTTCTTTCCCTCAGATATAGCTAAAACAACAATGATGCAAATCCTCTCACAGACTAAATGAATGTCCCAGTCAGTAAAAAGTAAAGCTAAACATGCTGTTATTTTCTTATGTCACTGATCCTTAATTATTATGTTGAAACAAATCCCCTACCCCAACACACTAGGTGGGATTCAGACACAGCATAGCTTTGAGGTTATGCAAACATGGAGATTTAAGAAGGCATGTTTTGCGAGCCGTGTAAGCCAGCTGTTAGGATAAATTTCCCATTTCTCCTGCTTTTAAATGATGGCTGTTGTTTCTAACGTGACCCTGCCGCCATTCGGCTCTCTCGGTTTCAGGTGGGCTATCACTATTACAACTTTTTTATACCAGACTGTTGACGGTTGGCATGGAAACCCTGCCTGAGTCAAGCTGTACCTTAGCAACGTCATAGCTTGTGTTACTAATGGATGGTTCAGGTTTCCTGCCCATCAGAAAGGAGAATCATTCGCTATTAAACACATGGAAAACGTTGAGATGAACGATAAAACCAACAAAGTGGTTGAAGTGTGATGCAGGTCTCATTTTATATTCAGAGACTTTCACTGCTATGGAACTACACACAAAATAAAACTGTTAAATGTCCATGTTGTATTTCAAAATGTATTTGCTGCTATTGAAGTGGGATGGGTGGAATGGGTGTAGAGTCAACAAGGTGCTTACGATTTAATTCAAAAAATGATATACAGCCACTAAAATCTGGATTTAATTTTATTATTGTAAGTGTAACACAGAATCCACTAAAATACATTTTAAGTGTAACACAGAATCCACTAAAATACCAGTTAATAGTTTGTAATTAATGTTATGATTATTATATTATAAGGTTTGCGATCTACCTGTTAAGAAATTTTAACATTATTTTCGCAAAGGAAAATGAAAAAATTATCAAAGTACACTTCAGTTTGTTGGCGTACTTAAAGTCCCCAAAAAATCCAAACTAATCATATGATTTTGTTAGCTCACATTGCTAGTTGTGTGGTGAATAATCTATCCTTGCATGTCATAATAAAAATAGATAAATTGTTTGCCCTTCTAATCTTAGTTTAAAATCTGAACATGCACTTCCTGTTTATTTTTCAGTTAATTTATCAGATGATTTTGCGGTAATGGGAGTGGCCAAAGAGCTTGGAATTACCAAGAGGCGACACTCAATTGAACGTTCCATTGCAACAGCAGCGCCCAGCAACAGCCCCACAATTCCACCATATTGGAGTGAAAGAGATCGGCTGTCCATTGGATCTTATTGCTATCGTGATGGTTTTCTATTTGTTTATTTAAAAAAATGCATTAAAGCTGAGATACAACCTGAAAGACGACAATACAACACTAAATATCACTATCATCAGCACATTTAATAGTTTATTTTACAGACTTATTGTTTATATACTAACTATGTTCATTTTCTCGGAACTGTTACTTTTAGATACTCTAAATTACTTTAATAGTTTACGTACTAGCATAATATAAATTAATACTGACATGTTAGATCCAATTTACATGACTTTCAAAATGGGATGTTGATAACAGACTGACAGTCTTATTTGTTTTATTTCGACTAAAATAAAAGCAGTTTTGAATTTTTTAAACACCATTTTAAGGACCAAATAATTAGCCCCTTTAAGCAATTTTTTTTTCAACTGTCTACAGAACAAACCATCGTTTTACAATAACTTGCCTAATAACCCTATTCTGCCTAGTTAAACAAATTAACCTAGTTATTCCTTTAAATGTCACGTTAAGCTGTATAGAAGTGTCTTAAAAATATCTAGTAAAATATTATGTACTGTCATCATGGCAAAGATAAAATAAATCAGTTATTAGAAATGTGTTATTAAAACTATAATGTTTAGAAATGTGTTGAAAAAATCTGCTCTCTGTTAAACATAAATTGGGGAAAAAATAAACAGGGGGGCTAATAATTCACAGGGGCTAATAATTCTGACTTCAATTGAATATATATATATATATATATATATATATATATATATATATATATATATATATATATATATATATATATATATATATATATATATGAGCAATATCACACGAGTATCAGAGCGATAGGGCTGTACATCAGCACTGGTGGGAGGTGTGCTTAGCGCCCCACCAGTGCTGATATACAGCCATATCCCACTGCTACGAGTATAATATAAATGAATACTGACAAAATGGGATGTTGATAACAGACTGACAGTACACTTTTGTTGGGGATAAAATAAAAAGGGGGGCTAATAATAATATACCGCACTGCTAGAAGTCTGATATTGCGTTTATACAACAGTTCGACAGCACAATCGTGTATATAAAAAAGAAAATCAAACATGGAGAGTCTAAAACCCTTCTGTATTAGGACTACTTTCTTTCGCCATTCATTCACATCTGCAGCTGACGTCAGAACAGCAGAAGCCGTTACTAGTTCATCAAAGTCACTTTAGAGCTAGTGTTTGAATGATTCTATATATCATAAAATCTAAATTAATGATAAAACAGCTGATTTTGCTCACATTTTAAGATTATAAGGCTGAACGTGACTTGAAATGCCATCCGCCTACAGATATCTTCCTTCAGTCTATTACAGTCTACAATATTTTCCTGTTGCCATCGGTATTGTGACGGGTGCCAGGTGTCCCAGCATTTACCCGGAGACTTTAAGGAATCGCTCTTCCTATTGGCCTTTATGCGTTTCTCCCAAGTGCTGTCGACTACATAAATGCCAGTGAACGACAATGAGTAGAAAAAATAAAAATAAAAAGACACTAAAACATTCAGCGCAAAATAAAATATTACATTGTATGTAATGTATTTTGTGTAATGTAATGTATGTATTATGTGTAATGGAAGCTTCTTATTCGCAGCTTCTTATTGACGCTATCTGGTCCACCTTAAAAACTGCGACCCTTCTGTTTTTCAGCTTCTTATTCACGCTCAAGAAAACACGCAGTTTTAATCTCCTAAGCAAGGGTTTATTATGCGATCCTGGCGCCATCTTGTGGATAAACAAGGTCAACCGTCTTTGACTAATAGACACCAATGCGCTGTCTCTCAGAAATGATAAATATTTTAAAATAGGCACTATCCTTATAAATAAACTGCACAGTTACAATCTAAACAACTACAAACAACTACATTCTTGACTAAAATAGCCTCAAAAACACATTATGTTGCCTTACAGCAGGAATATTTGTCAAAATTTAGAGAGTCCACTGCTTGTATGTGGGCGGAGTAATACAAAAGGTTAAAAGGCCGTTGTGTGCTGTTACTGGCAAAAAAAATCTCACGGCTATCAGCCAATCAGACTAAAGAACCAGACAGAACTGTTGTATGTGTATATGTATATATATATATATATATATATATATATATATATATATATATATATATATATATATATATATATACATATATATATATATATACATAACAGCACCCGTACAGCCTCTTTACTTTTTGTGTATTACTCCGCCCACATACAGCCCAGCAAAAGGCAGACAATAATGGCACTGGTGGGAGCACTAAGGCACTCAGCCTGCGGCCTCGTGCCAACGCACGCCTCCCACCAGTGCCGATATACAGCCACATCGCACTGCTACTTGTGTGATATTGCTGATATATATATAATTTTTTTTTTTTAACTAATAAGGGTTCATTTGAAGAATGGAAAAGATAGATGCTGCAAAATGAAGCCAACTTGTTCATTCCATGCCAAGAGGTCTTGGTGCTGTCATTAAAAAACACGGTGGACACAGAAACTAAATAAAGTAGTTTTTGATGTAGGGTATACTCAGTTTTGCATCACCCTAATTTAAGTAAAACAAAAAAAAATTTAATTTATTTTGTCAACCTTACTTTCTTGTCATAAGTTAAAAGTTGATATAAAATAAAAGTTGATATTATATTAAACTTCTAAATGTCTTGTCAACATTTTAGAAATGGTTTTCTTTTCATTGAGATATTGTTTAAAATGTTGCTTTTCAATGCTTTTT